>NW_012137747.1:1036343-1091362 GCF_000956105.1 Propithecus coquereli | reverse complement strand
GTCCTCCTCTTTCAGGAGTGGTGGAGAGAGGCACTCTGCCCCTGCAGCCCTGCTTGGGCCCCATCTCCTCCTCAGCCCACCTGGGGCTACCCTGCCTCACCTTTGGGGTTTGAGGCAGCCCCAGTGGGTAGTGAGGGGGGCCAGAGCATAGCTGCAAAACCCAAAGGAACGTTTGGCAAACAAAGTGCCGATGCAGCACAGGGCAGGAAGCATACAGAGGCCTCTTATGTGAGAGTGATTTGCTTATTCATGGAGGAGCCCAGTCTGGGGAAACTGGACCAAGCAGGGAGGAAGACAGGAAGGGGGTGAGGAGGCTCACTGAGGCTGGGGCTCCTCCCTACAGAGCCGAGGGATTGGGACTCCCTGGCTCAGCTCTGCCCATTTGACTGCACCCTTCATTCTGCGTGTGCCTCAGTGTCCCCAACTGGAACATGAAAGGGACATTAGGTTCCCAAGGGCTGCTGAACGGTGCCATGAAGAGGGTGGGAATGGGTCCTGTCCCCACTAGAGCGTGAAGACCACAGCAAGCTGTTTTATGGAAACTCTAAACTTCCTCCAGAAAGGGAGGGTTAAAACTTGGACTTGAAGCTCTGACATAATCTCTATGCAAGTGTCAGCTTTTTTGCAATTTCGCACTCGGTCTTGTTCTCTGAACATGAAGCGTGTGTGTGTACGTTGGCTCGACGCGCAGGTACGGACCTGCCAGGACAGCTCGCACCTGAGCAGTCTGAGAGCTCAGAGATGCCTTTGGCTGTTGCCAGGACCCTGTGGCTTCCAAAGCTGAAACCGAGCGGTACCGAGTGGGAGCCAGGAAGAGGGGTAGGAACCTGGGTTTGTTTCCCAAGCCCTGCGTGGGCCATTTAGTGGCTTTTTCAGTCTAGCTGCTGCCTTGGATAGCCCCAGAACTAAACCACCAGAGGAGAGAATGGCACCACTTATGTCAAGCCGGGGCCAGCGCAGCTAGGACTTCAGTTGGAAGACCAGAGTCCTCCAAGAGAAAAAGGACATCACAAACTGGGTGTCAATGCCAAGGTTCCACCCAGTGCAGGGTTAGGGGGCCTTGTGTGGAGAAGAGAGAAAGAAGTCTTGTGTAAAACATTTAAAAAGTTGCAGGATCCTGTCTATTCATCAATTTATCCAATAAACGTTAACTGAACACGTATTACATGCTGGGCAAAGTGCTCATCTCATAACACTTCGTGCTCCACACACACACACACACACACACACACACACACACACACGTGCGAATACACACACACACACACACACACACACACCCTACACTGTCAAACATCCCACTCACCCTCATCCCCGGACCTTCGCAGTGCTGTTCCCTCTGCCCTCCTTTCTTTGTCTAGATAAGTCCTACTCGTTCTTCAGATTAAATTTCATTCATTTCTTCCAGAAGAAAACTTCCGTGAGTGACCACGGACAAGCACACTCACACGCTCAGGCACACACACTCATGCACACACACAGACACTCCCAGAGCACCTGGCCCTTCCCGCCAGCGCACTTTTTACATCCACGTGTACCTTTACCAGTGCTGCACCCCTGCTGTGTTCCAGGCCCTCCGCCAGGGCTGTATCACATTGTGTTGTGTGATGCTGTCGTCCCCTCCAGACACTGACTATTTCCCTTCATAGCCCCAACTTCTAGCACAGTGCCTGGGGCAAAGTAGATGCTCAACCAGTGTTGGTGAATGAATGAATGAATGAGGTTAAAATGCACCTTCCCTCTTTGCAAAAAATTTCACCCCCTTTTCTTCAAAGGCGTCACCATGTAATGAAGACAAGCAAGTAACCCAGTGATTAGAAGCAAAAGCAAGCAGAGGGCGGGAGGGCAGCAGCAGGCCCCAGGTTCTGCCCGCCAGGAGCTCGGGGTTTGAATGCTGCGCTCTGTGCCTCTTAGGTGTGTAAAGTGGTGAACACAACCACCCTCACCTGCCTGGCACCCTCTCTGACAACGGACTACCGGCCGGGCCTGGACACGGTGGAACGGCCAGATGAGTTCGGATTTGTCTTTAACAATGTCCAGTCTTTGCTGATTTACAACGACACCAAGTTCATCTACTACCCCAACCCGACCTTTGAACTGCTCAGCCCTACTGGAGTCTTGGACCAAAAGCCAGGATCACCCATCATTCTGAAGGTACGGGCAGCGATGATAGCAGGCGCCCCACTCTCCCTACCTGGCTTTCTTTCTGGTTCTTTCTATGCACCTGGACTAGCAAAGATGTCATCTTCCATAGAAGGAGCTTGTTTGTAGATAGTGACCCACTGAGCAGTATATCTTGCGCTCAGGATTCTCAAGAAATACTTTAGAATATTTCTCTCTATGAGCTTTGGGAACCAGTGAGTTGGGAGCAACTGTTTCCTTTTCTGTCCACTCTGTGACTACAGTAACCTGCACATGTATTTCAGGAGGTCACAGTCACCTGGTACCATCGGTCCAAGTGTTTTATTATTCTACCGCTTTCATCAAATCCCAAGTATCCACCTTTGAATATTTTCTCGTTTGGCATTTTGTCTCCCCTGCCTCTTCCCGCTCTCTTCCTCCCTTTCCTTCTTTCCTCCTCTCTCTTCTCTCTAGACTGTAGCTGATAGACGTCCCCTCCAAGGGGTCATTTACTGGTTTTTGCATTGCTGCCTTCCTTCCCCATCTCCCTAATGTCTTTTTGAGTAGCCTATTAACTTCTGCATGCACATGTCAATGTTTCCCATTAAGATCGCTGTTCTCCACAGGGCAAAAACCTCTGCCCTCCTGCCTCCGGAGGGGCCAAGCTCAACTACACGGTGCTGATTGGAGAGACCCCTTGCACCGTCACTGTGTCTGAGACCCAGCTCCTCTGCGAGCCTCCTGCCCTCACCGGGCAGCACAAGGTCATGGTGAGTGAGCCCCTCCTCTGCCTGTGGCTCCTCCCCCGCGAGGTGCATGCACAGTCTGTCCTAAGGAAAGGCTCTCTCCCCTCCCCACCTGACTCATCCCTCCACACCTCCTCATCAACATGTCCTGCATCAAAGTGGGTAGAAGTTGAGGACGCGAGAAAAGGCAGGCAGATACCGTGGCAGGAAGTTGCTTCGTATCCAAATCTGCACTGTGCGGTTGTGGTCTGTCGCATCCTCCCTCGCTCCATAAGGGTTTGCTGGCATGCCGGGGCTCTACACCTGTGTGCATCCGTGTGCGTCTGTGTGTGTACAATGCACAGGTTCACGTGGGCGGGATGGTGTTCTCGCCTGGCTCGGTGAGTGTCATCTCAGACAGCTTGCTGACCCTGCCAGCCATCGTCAGCATCGCGGCCGGCGGCAGCCTGCTACTCATCATCGTCATCATCGTCCTCATCGCCTACAAGCGCAAATCTCGGGAAAACGACCTCACTCTCAAGCGGCTCCAGATGCAGATGGACAACCTGGAGTCCCGTGTGGCCCTGGAGTGTAAGGAAGGTAAGTAGAGGCACGCCCTCGCTCCCTGGGCCCTCTTTCCTCACCCACCTCATCACAGTCTTCTCCGCAAATGACTCCCATTGCTCCCAGCCAAGCTTTTACACTCCTCTTTGACCTTTGTTCTCCCAGAACCTTCCCTCAGGGCTAGAGAAGTCCTATAAAGAATGCCCCCTGCAAGGTCCAGTGGCATTGTTCTAGTCCCCCATCTGCCTGGACTCATCGCACCGTCTGGCCAACTCCCTCTCCCTCCCAGGGCCTCGATGTCCCCACGGACAGAGCCTCCCAAGCCCCATATTCTCAGACTCTAGAACCCCACGTGGGAGAGTCCAGCTCCTAGTTTTTGCACAGCTATCTTTGCAGCACGTGGGAGCAGCGTTAGAAAAGGCAGGAGAGCACCTGCCTCTCCCCCCCAGGGCTTGTTTCCATCCACGCTGCTGTACGCTAGCGCTCTGACAGCCGCAGCTCGCTGGCGCCCTTGGCCCCGGACGTGTGTGGGAGCGGAGATGGTGTTTTCTCCCAGCTCCCACGCAACCACAGCCTGGAGGTGACAAGTGTACCTGGCGTCCTCTCAGGCTAAGGACCTGGCGGGCTCTCTGGGTAAACATCTCAATTAGAAATCAAAACAGTTCTCATTTTACTGCAAACATCAAGATCAGAAACAAGCCTCTGCTGGATGAGAGGAAAGAGCTGGGCTGGGAAATAGGAAAGGCTGGGGCCAAGGCTCCTTCTGGCACCGGGGCTGGAGAGTTTGGGAGAGGAGGTTGCCAGAGACACAGGCCTGCCGCCAAGGTGAGACCTCTGAAGCCCTCGCCTCTGTAAACTCTCCCCTCTGCTCTCGACGGAGCGTCAGATGACCAGAGCTTCCGAGGTTTTTGCACCGAACCCCTCTGCCACTGTCTCTCAGACGCCTCCGGGATCTTTGCTGAATAGCCCACTCGTGGTTCTTTTTTCTTTGCTTGTTTTCTTTTGTTTTTTAGAGATGGGGTCTCACTCTGTCACCCAGGCTAGAGTACAGTGGTGCAGTCAGAGCTCACTGCAGCCACAGACTCCTGGGCTCAAGTGATCCTCCTGCCTCAGCCTCCGAAGTGCTGGGATGAGAGGCGCGTGAGCCTCCGTGCCTAGCCATCCTTTTTCTTTGTTTTAACTGCACTTGTAATATGTAGAAGGCAAATTCAAAATTATAGATAAGCATAGAGGAGAAAATAATAGAAAAACCACCTAAAAAAGGCAGCCTAAGAGTGTCCCCCGACCACTGGGGACACACCCCTGGAATCCTCACTGTCTCTGCACCCCAGGCCCTCCCTCCTCCTAAACAAACTTCTTCTTCTTTCTCTTTCCCCCACCAACTGGGCTTCCTCCCTGAGCCTCCCCTCTCTGCTCACTCTTCCAGCTTTTGCTGAGCTCCAAACAGACATCAATGAGCTGACCAGTGACCTGGACCGCTCAGGCATCCCCTACCTGGACTACCGTACCTATGCTATGCGAGTGCTGTTCCCGGGCATCGAGGACCACCCGGTCCTGCGGGAGCTGGAGGTAACACCTGCCTCCCTGGCCCAAGCACCCTGCAGGGATGCAGGGCCAGGGTTTCCTAGGATATGCAGAGGGGACCCAGCAGCACGGAGTAAGGTCAGGCTTGAGGAGGGGCCCACAGTTCCTGCCAGCGTCACAGCTACAGAGCTATCAGCAAGGTCACAGCCAAGGGGGCACCCGGGCTCTTGGGGATGACTCCAGGGTAAGGCTCATGGTTTGTCATGTTTTCATTGATGACTGACTGAATTAATTAACTAAGACCCTGCCTCATTCTAAAATGGATTTAAGGTGGCTTAAAGAAAGACATAGCATTCTGTGAGGTTTGTTTGTTCATTTGTTGGTTTGTTTTACTAAAGATAGTAAGTAAGGACAGAGAAGACTAGGAGGAGGCTAGCAAACTGGAGAAGTCCCATGGGGTATCTCCTGTCGTATCCTTGGGAAAATCAGGCGGCATCCCCTCCGAGGGCGCCTCATGGAGCCCGGCCCTCCAGCCCAGGGGAAAGTCAGAGCAGACCTCAGAGCCCAGCCATGCCCACCATCGCGGGTGGGTGGAAGGGGGTGGAAGTGGCACAGGCCTCACGGACTGGGTTCTATCGAGGCCCCAGTGAGACCCTAGGGCAGGAGCCCAGAAGCCTGTCCTCTGAGGGTGTCACCCCCGTGGCGCCCACCCCAGGTGCAGGGAAATGGGCAGCAGCACGTGGAGAAGGCCCTGAAGCTCTTCGCGCAGCTCATCAACAACAAGGTGTTCCTGCTCACCTTCATCCGCACCCTGGAGATGCAGCGCAGTTTCTCCATGCGCGACCGGGGCAACGTGGCTTCGCTCATCATGACCGGCCTGCAGGGCCGCCTGGAGTACGCCACCGACGTCCTCAAGCAGCTCCTCTCCGACCTCATCGACAAGAACCTGGAGAACAAGAACCACCCCAAGCTGCTCCTCCGGAGGTCTGACTGGCGGCAGGGCGTGGGGAGGGTGGCAGGCATCTGAGCAGGGCGCGGCACCTGGTGAGAGCAGTCCCGAAAGCAGCAGGAGAGGGCCTGTTCTCCAGAAATGACATCCGTGCAGAGCAGCCTGCGTCCTCTGTCTCCCCAGGGCAGAATCTGCTGTTGTCCCGGCCCAGGGACACTGCAGTGTCTGAAGCGTCGGCTTAGATCTCAGCTGGAGCTCCGGCTCTGCCACCTGCAAGCTCTGCAATTTGGGGCCAGTGCTGTAACCTCTCTGCTGTTTAGTTTTCTCTTAGACAAAATGAAAAAAAAAAAACTAGCCCCCATCTCAGTCTCTCCCTCCCCGTGCCTCCAGAGCTGCACTGTCCGACATAGCAGGCCCAAGCCACAGTAGCTGCTGCTAATTAAAACAAAATCGAATGTAAAAATCAGCCCCTCCATCACGCTAGCCGCATTCCAAGTGCTCGGCCACCATACTGGGCAGCACAGATAGAGAATACTTCCGTTACCGCAGAAGGTTCTAGTGAATGGTGCTGGGCTAGAGATTTGGTGTGGCCTGCCCTTCCTGTGCTCAGCTTCCCAGATCTGAGTCACCAGCATCCACTACCCAACCCCGTTGCCATTTTCCTGGCTGGACAGAGGGTTGGAGACCTTGGCATCCCTCGAGCCCATCCTCTCTGGAGGCCGCAGGGAGCCAAGGACAGTTTTGAAGCTCCTCTGGGCATCAGGGGTTGGAATACGCCACCTCCGCTCACCACCCCTCCTCTTAGCCTTCTCCTAGCCAGGTCTCGGGCTTCCAGGCCCCAAGTGGGGTGAGGAGGGAGGAAGAATGGCTTTGTTTTATGAGTACGGAGCCCCTATCCTGCCAATCTGAGCATTAGAAACTCTTATTAAGAACCGTTGTATTTAAATTAGAGCTAATCTCAGGCACAATGCAGGGAGAGGGTGCTGGGAGGAGCCAGGGGAGAAAGCTACAATTGTTTCTGCCATTGTCACTCTCTCCCGGGCCCAGATTGCTGAGCAGTCCTGGCAAATGCCTGGGATTTACTGCAACCAGAGGGTATAATTTACACCACGTGCAGGGAGTTAAAAATGCCCCTCCAGAGAGGGTCTGTCACAGCCGCTTTGTTCTTTTCCCAAATCCCCAGCTCTGTAGCCCTGGGGTGGGGGAGGGGAGGGAGGGGCGGAGCTTGCACACCCCTGTTGGCTAAACACTTAGGCACTGCTCTCCACCTGGGGGACGGGATTCCAGACCCCACCTGTCCGCAATAATGACAGCTAATACTTATGGAGTGCTCAGCAGGTACCAGGTGCTTTTCTCGGCACTTTGCAAATATTAACTCATTCAACCCCGACCACGACTGTGGGGAATGGGTGTTATTACTGCTGTTTCCTTTTCGAGAGGGGCAAAGTGAATCCAGAGAGGTTAAGTGACTTGCCCAAGGTCACACAGCCAGCACATGGCAGAGTCAGGATGTGAGCTCAACGCAGCCTGCCTCTCAGTGTGTGGAGGGGAAGATACCAGGTACCTTCCAGATATGCAAAGCAAAGTGTTCAGGTGTGTAAGAAATCCCAGAGGGACAGGAAAACTCTCTGTTTATCACTCTAAGGCCAGAAGGAGGTTGGGAGAACCGGTCTTTTATGGGCCTGAACAACGGGCACCCAATGCCTTTAGCAGCAGCCACTGTCCCAGATCCAGCTCAGAGTGGCACAGACATCAGGACTAAAAGGTCCTACCCCTCCGTTCCAGGCTCAAGGAAATTGAGGCCCAGAAAGAAGCTGCCCATGACCCAAGGTCACGCTGGCAGTTCCTGGTGGAGTTGGGCTAGGACCCAGGTGTCCTGTGTTCTCCCATGCTCTGTCGCACTCCTGGGCCACAGCCACACAACAAGCCCAGGCCCCACCACCGAGACCCCTCCGTAAAAGATGGCCCTCGTCCCTTCTCTCTTCCCCAGGACGGAGTCTGTGGCTGAGAAGATGCTGACCAACTGGTTTGCCTTCCTCCTGCACAAGTTCCTGAAGGTGAGAAAGGCCATGAGCTGGGGACCTGGAGTCCAGAGCAAGGTGGTGGCTGATCTTCTGACCCTGGCCATCGGGGCTGCGTGGGGACCCCATCCCTCGGGAATAGGAACCTACCTGGCCTGGGTGCTCCAAAGCAAAGCAGGCCTGGGAAGCCCCTCTGCCTGCCTCCCCGGCTCCGCGAGAGGAAGGGGAATGAGCAAGCCCACGCAGGCTGCTGCCCGCACTTCCCTGCCTGCCTGTGCCCGCAGGAGTGTGCCGGGGAGCCGCTCTTCATGCTGTACTGCGCCATCAAGCAGCAGATGGAGAAGGGCCCCATCGACGCCATCACGGGCGAGGCCCGCTACTCCCTGAGCGAAGACAAGCTCATCCGGCAGCAGATCGAGTACAAGACCCTGGTGAGGAGGCCAGAAGCTCAGGGGACAGCGCGTGCACCCTCTGCTTCTGACGCACATCCTACCTTCTGACCTCAAAGGCAGTCTGGGGGACCATTAAAGAGGCTGGGCAATGGTCTGGGGTGAGCCCAAAGGGCATCCCGAGAGTACCAAGACAGCACACCTGGGCTGCCCCTCCTCAATCTCATTTGGTGAGCCCTAAGAGCTCTCCATGCCTCAGTTTACCCTAGACAGTATTGGGGGAGAAAAAAGGTCACCCATCATTAGATATGGGGTAATTATTAACAGCATTATGGGAAAGATGTGAGATGTGGATTCCTAACAAGGAGGCTTTGGGGAGGTGTGAGGCTGGTCCTCGGTACATCTAGAACCATCTCTAGACCCCTGGGGTGCCTCATGTCTCCCGTAAGGCATCCAGGAGCCAGAAAGTAGAGTCCTGGTTCTCTGAGGAAGAGGACGTGGACACAATGACTCAGGCTCCCACTTGGCGGACTGCAGGAGGATAAGGGAAACAGAGGCACAGACCACAGAAGCATCTCTATTTCTTCTACAAGGAGGGTGAACCTTGGAAAGAGGAGATTCCGAGGCCCCGACCCTCTTCCTCAAACTGCTCCCTCAACTCCTGTCCTGCTCACCCTGTGTTGCCCACTTGCAGATCCTGAACTGTGTCAACCCCGACAACGAGAACAGTCCAGAGATCCCGGTGAAGGTGTTGAACTGTGACACCATCACACAGGTCAAGGAGAAGATCCTCGACGCTGTGTACAAGAACGTGCCCTACTCCCAGCGGCCCAGGGCAGTTGACATGGACTTGGGTAGGAAGCCTGGCCTCGGAGTATGAGGGCGAGGGGGTTACAAGCCACTTCCTGGGCAGCATTCAGGTCATGGGAGGGGTGGGGAGAGGGGAGTCCAGGCGTACACCTGGCCTCTCCTGGGGGCGTGACTGGGCCCTGGCCAGGCGAGGGCCATGTGAAATGCTTCCTCCTTGGGGCACTGCCTGCTCGGGTGTGGCTGTCACTGGGGAGGCCCCCACGTCTCCCCCTGGCCCACTGAGCAGACCCCATGGAGCACTAGATGTCTCTAAGATCTGTCATTGGCACCAGCCTGGGGGATCCAAGGTGGCCAGGTCCCTAGAGCAGATGCAACTGTGGGACCCTGGCTCACAGCCTCCACACCACTCACGCTGCCACCTGCCCCACCCCCTCCACCCAGAGTGGCGCCAAGGCCGGATCGCCAGGGTCGTGCTGCAAGACGAGGACATCACCACCAAGATCGAGGGGGACTGGAAGCGGCTCAACACGCTGATGCATTATCAGGTGAGGGCGGGGCCTCTCCGCCTGTCCTGCTGAATGTTTTCTTCCCTCTAAGCCTCGTCTAAGGCCTGGAAAGCCTGCAAGGGGCTTTCCTTTCTCCCCTTCCTGCTCCTCCCCAAGCCTCCAGCGGTGATTCTCAGGCATGGCTGCCCAATGGGGTTACTGGGGAATTTATGAAAAATGATGGGTGCCCAGATTCTACCCGCAGAAATGGAGTTAAGGGCCTGGGGTAAGACCTAGGCATTTCTATCCTGTGCATCTCTGCGTCTGCAGAAAAAATCGCACATTGCAAAGTCCTCCACGTGGCCATACACCGTTAGGTGCCATCACTTTCCCTCTTCGAAATGTCACTAATGCAGCTCACACTTCTGACTTGCCGCGCAGCAGGGAATTGGTTAGACTCGTCTTCATGTCTTCTATTCTGCCACTTAGTAGCTAGTGTCCTTGGGAAAATTATTATTTCTTAAGCTGTCTTTCTTCTCACCTATAAAATGGGGCTCATCGTGAACCCTGCCCCACACAGCTGTGTGGCGTAGATTAGATATGGCGGGGGAGTGTTCGGCGCACTGGCAGACGCGTTGAACAAGCAGTCAAAAAGCGCCAGCCAAAGAACACCCGATGGAGGAGGTACCCACTCTCGCCGCCCCTTCCCTCCCATGGTAACCACTCACAGCGGGGGGTCTCTGTAACATTAAGCACAGGTAGACAGGTTGGGATTCAGGAAAAATACTAAAATAGAAACTGGAAATGAGAGACACCAAGGGAAATTAAACCAACCAGAGGAAGCGCCTCAGGCTGCAGGACCCATGGGATTCTCTGATTAATAGTAGCCTCCCCTGTCCCCAGCTCGGAGAGGGAGGTGTGCAGGGGGCTGGCGGGCTGGGCTCTCAAGCACCGAGCTGCCAACCCCTGGCCGCTGGGGGGCCCTGCAGTGGGCTGGGAGCCTCCGGGGGTACAGAGGAAGCTGGGGGCACTGGGGATCCCCCGAAATGCTCTTCTTCAGGCCCCATCACCCTTGCTGGCCTGCATCCCCCGTGCTGACACCCTGCCTGGACCCCTGCCCCAGATGACATGGGTGTGGTGTAGCGGGAAGAGAAAAGGTTTTGGAAGCTGTATTTAAACCCACGCTTCCCCACTCACAGGAGGTACAACTTTAATCTCTGAACCTTGGACTCCTCATCTGTAAAATGGACATAACAACCCTGACTTGAGAAGGTGTGAGGCCCCGGGGCTGTGTCCTTACACACAGGTCGCTGCAGACCCCCCCTGTTAATTCTGTACACACACCCCCACCACCCCCACCGCCACTACTTCCCGTGGTGCTTCATGCAGCCAGTAGAACAATTGCAATGAACTAATTAGAGCTATATGAGGAAGAGCAAAAGAGAACAGCATTATGCTCCCAAATTGTAGGTTTCAAAAGGGCAGGAGCAGGGCCTTTCTTCTTCTGTCTCTGCTGCCCTAATGCTTGTTGCCGGGCTGGCCAGCCTGTGGCTCCCAACCAGAAGAATGGAATATTCTGTTCTTACGGTGCTCATCATACAAAGCACTTGCAATTCCCTGATGTCATTTATCATTCATGTATGCACTCACTCCTCAAATATTTACTGAGCTTTCACTGAGTGCAAGGCGCTTCCCACACGTAGCCCCGAGTGACAAGGGACAGCAGGGAGTACTCCTCCCTTTGGGAGACGGTGATGATGATGGTGTTCATGGTAGCAACGCTCATACCAGCACTTACTGAGCGCTCACTGAGCACCAGGCACCGCTCTCTGCCATCATGTGTCTTAACTCCTAGACACGATTATTATCCCCATTGACCACTGAGGCACAGAGGGGTGAAGTCATGTAGCTGGTAAGTGGCAAAGCCAAGGTCAGGCCCAGCCAGGCACCTTGACCACAGACTTGTGCTGCCTGTTGGTTAAGAGAGAGAAAAACCAAGGATGAGAGGTTTAGTGACTAGACCTGGAATTGAACTGTGGGCATTTGAGTCACCTTGGGAATCTTCCTTTAGGTGATAAGAAACCGTAAATGATAACGTAATCTGTTCTCCCTGAGTGTGTAAACCTCTGCCCCTGCCAAGCTTTTGGAGTATGATTTCTGGGCTGTCAGTTGCAAGGAGAATTCCTGAAAGACAGAGGTAGAGCATCCCCTCCTCCCAGTGCTGGTGCTGATGGTGCAAACTGCTGACAAGTCCAGGAAGCTGCTCCAGCTGGGAAGTAATGGGGCTTCAGCCTCTTCTGGGCACAGGGGTTTGTACCATCAAGAGGAAGCCTTGCCCTCCTGTTACCCTCCCTGGAGTCAAAGGTCCTTGGAGCCCCAACCGAAGAAAATCTGCATAATCTTAATTAACAAAGAGATGTTAAAAAACTTCCTGGGCTCCTGCAGATTTATAGGGAGGGTAAAATTAAACACCACCACTAAAACCTGCTATCAGGGAATCTCGTTAGCACTAATGTTCATTTATAGTTTGACTTCCCAACATTTAATTCTTTTTTGGTGGGAGAGAAGGACTGACAATTTAAGACCCAGAAAGATGGTTTTATGACTGGTGCAGCTATAAATCAAACTTATAAAGTTCATAAAAATTGTTAAAATAAAAAATGGTTTAATAGGAATGTTTTATGGCCCATAACATTATTATAGCTGTTTTATTCCCTCTGCGTTAGGGGTTTAATTGGATCGCCACAATTCTGGGGATTCTCTGTTTTTATTGGATGGAGGGTAATCTTAAATCAAAATGACCCCAAATGTCTTCAATATGGCTCCTCATTTATCAGCCCTCTCCCTACAGGCTGGGTGCTGAGCCCGGGCACCCTTGCAGGGGATGGGACGAGAGACCATCTCTCTCTCCGATGCCCCAAGGGTAGCTGTCCCTTTGGCGAAACTCTTCAAAATAGCTCAGGCGTTATCGGATGCAGGCCAGAAAGAAATCAGAGCCAAAAGGGTAAATGGGCTTTGGACCAGTGTGACTTGAAATAAAATCCAAAATTAAGATATCTAATGAGGAGAACATGTGCTCTGGAACCTGCCAGACCTGGCTGCTACAAATCCCGGCTCTACCAATGTATTAATTATGTGACCTTGAAGATCTCACTTAGCATCTCTATGCTTCCATTTCTTCATCTGTAAAATGGGAATAATTGTACATAACTGACAGCTCATCGAGTCCAGTGCTATCCAGTAGAAATGCAATGCAAGCCACATACGCAAGCCACATGTGTCATTTAAAAATTTTTACTAGCCATTAAAAAGTAAAAATAAACAGATTAATTAATGTTAACAATATATTTTATATAATCCAATCAATACACGATGATTATCATTTCACTTTGTAATAAATATGAAAATGACTAAGATAGCTTATATTCTTTTATTCGTACTAAGTCATTAAAATCAAGTGTATATTGTACATTTATAGTACACTTCGATTCAGATACTTAGCGTTCATTTCAGTTTGGACTGGCTGCATTTCAAGGGCTCAATAGCTATATTGAGCTACCATATTGGGCAGTACAGCTCTAGCCCAATAAAAGCTCAAAAAACCCATAGCAATGGTTATTTCCAGTGTTCTTGAACTCCTGGCTCTCTACCCCATGCCTATTTTATAACCCTGTAGAAGTACTTGACTATTTGACTTCCCAAGACACCTCCATTCACCCATACTGTGTACTTTTTACACCTTTCTCAGGTGTCAGACAGGTCAGTGGTGGCTCTGGTCCCCAAACAGACATCTTCCTACAACATCCCTGCTTCTGCCAGCATCTCCCGGACGTCCATCAGCAGATACGGTGAGGACCAGCAAGGCAGTCTGAGCAGCTCGGATTGGAATCTTCCCGGCCCTCCCAGGGCCTGCTCATGACCCCTTGTGACAGCAGGGAGCACATGCTGCGGCCTGGCCTGGCCTCCATTCAGCTGCTCTTGCTCATTTGTTTCCCTTCCTCCCTGGTCCAGTCATTCCCAGAGCAGCTTGTGTCCACAGCTGTGGGAGCAGGTGGCACCAGGGGCCTTCCTTTGATATCCTTTGATAGGCGCCTACCTGGAGGTTTATATATTCCAGCCCCAGTTTATGCCTGTTGTCCTGGCTGCGTTATTAATAGTGCCCTCTTTTACTCTCAGATGTGTCCCAGTTTAGACAATAAATCAGTCAGCCTCACCCTTCTGCCTCTGTGGGGTACTGGGGCCCCTGTGCCCTCTGGCAATGAGGTTATGGCACGTCACTCTCTCTGACTCTGTTGTCGCTGGTTTCTTGTGTACACTAAGCTTCCCAGCTGCAGGGCACCACAGGACTTACCCGGCAGCTCTGAAAAGGGCTGAGGAAATTCCGCATCCTAGGCCCCCAAGAAAGAAGGGACAAGAGGAGCATTACAACCTGCAGCACTTTAGCATCCAGATTTTTATTAAAGCACTGACGAAAGTGTCCCATTGTCATTTTACCTACTAATTATTCATTGCTGGGAGCATCGGAAGAGAGGGAACTCCCAAATTCCCAAGGCTCTCTCCAGCTCACAGAATTTCTAAATCCTTTTTAAAAAAAGACTTCAGGCTCCTCTGTCCTCATGCCAGCCAAGAATCCCTAAAATAATCCACCAAATATGAGGTCCCAAGAGTGCCCTTACTCCTGAAATGGGTTTATTCTGAGTGGATGCAGGGGACGGCAGGGACTCTGGAAGGGGCCTGCAAGCCGGCCGCTCACAGCCCTCCACCGCCCCTTCTCTAGACTCCTCCTTCAGGTACACGGGCAGCCCCGACAGCCTGCGGTCCCGGGCCCCCATGATCACCCCAGACCTCGAGAGTGGGGTCAAGGTGTGGCATCTGGTGAAGAACCACGACCACGGTGACCAGAAGGAGGGTGACCGGGGCAGCAAGATGGTGTCTGAGATCTACCTGACCCGGCTACTGGCCACCAAGGTAACTCCTGCTCTTCCCAGGCCAGGGAGGGCTCCTCAGAGGGGTATGTCCTGCCCCGCCTCAACACAGGAAGGACGTCTGGGGTGTGTCGTTCAAGGGGACCCATTCAGATGAACTGTAGTCCAGGTCCCTGGGCAGGGCTTCCAGAGGATCAGGCCACTGCTACTCCCTATGCTTTGGCAAAAATATCAAACATATTGTTACCTTCTGCCCATTGCTTGAGACCACCAATATGCTTCAGAGGAGTGGCTCTCCTCTGGGCCCCCTTAACGCTTAGGAAGATATCAGGGTTTCCTGCTGGCGTTAGCTGGACGGATATCCAGCCTGCACCATCACTGCATTTTCTACCCACTTTTTGGCCACAATGGGAAGGAAAGCAGAAAGGCCTGGTCCTGCCAGTAATCTGAGGGAAGGCTCCTTCTTCCCCATCCCATCCCATCCAACTGACCCCAAATGTTGGTGGAAGTGAGGCAACATCTTCTAGCCTTCCTAACAGAGAACAAAATATGCCTGTAAGTGTGGCAATCACACGGCCCATATTTTCTAGGCCACGCTGGATTTCACATCTCTCCCCCGCTAACCCTACATCCTTGCTGCTGGCATTTAACACAGTGGCATCCAACTTACAGCTCTCAGACTTGCTCCCAGAAGTGGAGCAAGAAGTGTCCACTTTAGCTTTGCCTAATATGCTGAGCATACCAAGAAGAGACCTTTAGAGGTGTGACATGAGCCTGTAAAGTGTGGGACCTAGGTCCAGTCTTGTCCCTTTCCCAGAGACCCTCCAAGGCCCTGAGGGCCAGGGCCGTGTCTGAGGGTTCTTCTATAGACTCTTCACCTGTAGCCCGCACTCCAGACACCACTTGTCCCAGGACACTAATATCTTAAGGCTCTAGATGCCTCCCTGTCAGACCCTCCATGGCCTGCCGTGCTCCTGCCAGGAGACACCCGGTCTTCCGGCTTGTTCCTCGGACACCCTCTCCAGACTGGCCTACCAGCCTGTGTGCTCTCATTCACCCACGGGAAGCCTGCACTCAAAGCCTTTCCTGTCTTCCTGTCACAGGCCCAGAGTCCACATCCGCCTGGCATGGACACATGCATAAATGTGGCACGTGGCTGCAGATCGGAGGAGAGCTTCCTCCCCAGGATCCACAGTCCACTCAGTTTCCCCCACCTCCCAACTTACCAACAGGACTCTTCCCCGCCCCCGCCACACCGCTCACACAGCCTCGTGTCCCAGACAGATTTCCAAGGCAGGATGGGTCCAAGGCACCATCTGGGATGCCCGTCTGCTGCTGCCTGCCTCCCCCGCCCTCTGTCTCACTCTCCCCGCTCCCCTCTCCCAGGGCACCCTGCAGAAGTTCGTGGACGACTTGTTCGAGACCTTGTTCAGCACTGTGCACCGGGGCAGCGCTCTCCCCCTGGCCATCAAGTACATGTTCGATTTCCTGGATGAGCAGGCAGACAGACACAGCATCCACGACACAGATGTGCGGCACACCTGGAAAAGCAACTGGTAAGCCCTCGGGGAGCTCAGCGGGAGATGTAGCCTGGAGAGGCCTGGAACTGTGGGGGCCAGGGACCAGCCGGAGACCCTGGGAGATGGGAGGGCAGCCTGTTCTCAGCTGGGGCTTGGAGATCCGAGGCTCCTGGAACAAATAGCGCACATATGCTCTGCAGAGCCCACGTGGGCCACACGCTGCCTGCGCCAAGTGGGGCCCGCCTGGCTTGAGGCCTGGCACCCGGATGCATGCTTGAGCTCTGCCCTTTCAGGCTGTGACCATTCCCCAGGAAGAGCCTCCTCCCCTGACTCTGAGACCTCTGGTTCTCAGGAGAAGAGAGCTGAGGGAGCCTACGCAAAGAGCTGCATTTGAAACCTGCAGCAGAGCTTCAGAGCCAGGCATTGTGGGGCGTTCTGAGTGGGACAGAATCCAAGGCACTTCCTGAGATGGGGAAGCCCTGAATTAAACTTAGCCCCGGTAAGGCTGGCGAGCCCTGGGGAGGGAGCTCACAGCTGCTACAGGCTTGAGCCCACTGACTATGGGGATTTCATTGCAAACTTGATCTCTTAAGGCCAAGTGATTACCCCAGCGCCATAGCTTTCAGGAAGCAGCAGGCGGAATGTCCTGCCAGCGTGACTCTCTTCCATAAAGTCATCCCCCCATCCAGACCAGCAGTGGGAGAAGAAGCTCCCTCAGGCCCCTGGCATAAGGCCCTTCCCTCCCCGGTTTTGAACCTGGATCGCAGACCAAGCTAAAGACTGGCTTTCAGGTCAAACGGGGTCTGGCCAAGAGCCGAAGTCAGAAGGCTTCCTTTGGGAAAGAGCTCAGGGAAGGGAGAGGGAGGTCCAGGCATTTGGGCTGGGCAGGCAGCCCACACAGCTGTCTGGAGTCAGCGATCTCCTCAGAAAACAGAGACGGCACAGATGGGCACAGGCTGTTATTTTGGAATCAAAAGTCCTAGCAACCAACAAAACACTTTGGAAAAGGCCAGCCCCGTGTAGTCCTCAGGGTTGTGGTCACTGAGCCCTCCTGAGTCTGCAGCTTTGATCGCAGCGGAGTGAGATGGAGAGGCTGGGAGTAGCCCGGGGTGAGGCACCCACAGTGCACTGCGCCAGGGCTGGCCTTCCATCTGTACCCCCAGGGGCGGGGTCACACTGTCTCCTTTGCTTTGGAGGATGCCCAGCCCAGCACCGGGAGTGGGCAATTTTGGGGAAATCAAGAGAAAGTTCTGGATTATTCCCAGCTGTGCACCTTCTTTGTGCTGGCCAGACCCAAGTGATGGAAATGTACTTCGCTGGCATTGGGTGGGGAGAGAACTGCCTTGTCCAGACCTCAAGGAGCAAATGTCCAAGGAAAGACTATGAGAAGCTCCCCAAAGCTGCCAGAGGAGGAGGAGGGCACAAGAGATGGGTCAGCCCAGCTGAGGCAGCTCCTCCCAGGTTGCAGGAAAGCGAGAGATGGATCCCATCGCACTCCGGAGGACAGGCAGGAATCCTAGCGGCAGGACTCGGGGTGGGCAAAGCGGATCTTCCCCAAGACCTGGCGCTACCACAACACTTGGGAAAGCTCGGGGTGCATGGGAGTCGAGAAGATGAGGAAGAGGTGAGCGGGTAGCAGGAACCATCATCTCAGGCTGGAAGGACAAGCCGGCAGGCAGGGCTCGCTCCACAGAGGAGTCAAAAGAGTTAAGGCCCAGGCGAAGCTGGAAAAGGAGTGAGAACAGCAGCTGGTCTGGTTTTGAAGGCGAGTAAACGGGCTTCTCTGCCTTATGGCCTCAGGAGCAGAGAAAACGAATTCTCCTCTGCTTACAAATTCCCGAGTTGCAGGAGGAAGTCTCCTAACTACTGACCAGTTCCTCTCGGGTGGGAAAAACTCGTCAGCGAGTCATTCCCAGGATACCAACAATGGCCTCCTCCTCTCCCTCTGCTGCTGCTCAGAGACCAGAATGCCCGGGGAGAGTCCTGAAAGAGCTTCCCCCAGGGGAGCCCATTCCTCTGCCCAGCCAGGCCGGGCCAGCCCTGGGAAGCGGCCCCTGCCGCAGGGCTGGGCAGGGAGCGCAGGTGGCGCCCTTTGTGCCCGCTCTGAGGCAGCGCCTAGAGCTGCCGGCTGCGTCCTTCCGGACAATGGCCACAGGCACTGAGAAGGGACTATGGGAGCCTGGTGGCTTTGTGTGAGGCCTGAGAAACTGTGCTGTCCCCTGTATTTGGGCTTCCCTGGGGGCATGGAGGCCTTTAGAAAAGGTTGCCCGGGAACAGAATGCACCACGCCCACCGCTCGCTTGTTAGAGATCGGGGCAGTGCCCCTTTAGGGGACAGTGTGCCTCTCCTTTTCTCCCAGGTCAGAAACACCTCGGGTTAAACTGGCTGGCCCCCTTTTATACAATGTAATTTCCTTGCCCCTTCGGGTAGACAGTTTGACGTCCCGGGGATGAGGAGGGAATATAGCACATTGCGTCAGGGCACGGGCGACGTGCCTTCTCGAGTCCGCTCTGACTTCCCCCACAGCCTCCCTCTGCGCTTCTGGGTGAACGTGATCAAGAACCCCCAGTTTGTATTTGACATCCACAAAGGCAGCATCACAGACGCCTGCCTCTCCGTGGTGGCCCAGACATTCATGGACTCTTGCTCAACGTCAGAGCACCGGCTGGGCAAGGACTCCCCCTCCAACAAGCTGCTCTATGCCAAGGACATCCCCAGCTACAAGAGCTGGGTAGAGAGGTCAGTACCACCCTGAGGACAGGCCAGTGTCCCTGTCTCCCTGCCCATCCCCCGCCACGCAGGCATCACTGACCGAGGACTCAGATCATGTCTGGTGTCTTCAGGACCTCATGCTCCCCTCCTTCTTCCTTGCCCACACCCCCTGTTGTGAGGACAAAGGGTGGCTTTGTGCCCTTGGAAGTCAGATGACTGTCATCCTCATTACCATATATAGCACATACTAAGCAACCGGCACTATGATAAAGATTTTGATGTATCAGCCAGGCACGGTGGCTCATGCCTGTAATCCTAGCACTCTGGCTGAGGCAGGAGGATTGCTTGAGGCCGGGAGTTTAAGACCAGCCCAAGCAAGAGGGAGACCCCGTCTCTACTAAAAATAGAAAAATCAGCCAGGTGTGGTGGCACGCACCTGTAGTCCCAGCTACTTGGGAGGCTGAGGTGGGAGGATCACTGAGCCTAGGAGTTTGAGGTTGCTGTGAGCTACGATGATGCCACTGCACTATAGCCTAGGTAGCAGAGCCAGATCCTGTCTTAAAAAAAAAAAAAAGAAAAAGGAAAAAGATTTTGTATGTATCCTCTCATTAAAATGTTCAACAGAGTTGTAAAGCACGTATGATTATAATCCACATTTTATGATGAGGAAACTGCAGCACAGAGAGCTAAATAACTTGCCCAGTGTCACACAGCTAGCAGGTAGCAGAGCTGGGATTTGAACTCAAGAACTATGGTCAGACTCTGGGCTTGTAACCAGTCTGCTGGGCACAGTAGTCAGAGGCTCTCAGCTAGACAGGATCTTCTGAAGAAACTCTGACCTTAGGTCTCAACCTCAGCTTGAAGCAAGAGGTCAGAGGAAGCCACGTCAGAAGAGAACTAGGGAGGCAGGAGCAACAGGGACCCCCGGTGCTCTCAAGGGCCGTGGGGCCACCGTAGGTGTAGGCAAATGTTTGCTGAGTGCCCCCATCAAGGCACCTGTCCTGTCCACGTCAGATACTACGCAGACATCGCCAAGCTCCCGGCCATCAGTGACCAGGACATGAACGCCTACCTCGCCGAGCAGTCCCGCCTGCACGCCGTGGAGTTCAACATGCTGAGCGCCCTCAGTGAGATCTACTCCTACGTCAGCAAGTACAGCGAGGAGGTAAGACAGGGCCCTGGGAGGAACGGAAACCGGCATGCCAAGAGCAAGGCAGCTAAACAGGAAGCCTGACTCAGTCCTCAGGCAACAATAGACAGTGATTTAGAAAACACATTTGTGGAGTCAAAGCCCATGAGCTCAAAAATCATTAGCATTCCTTTATAAGGCAGCCCGGCCTCTCCTGAGTCATCGAACCCTTTCTTATACATCTCATTGTCTTTCACTCACTGTGCACCCAATAAATAACACTTTTAATAATTTAATTGTTTTTCAGTTCAAAGTGTTGTACGATGGATTTAATTTTTTCTTAAACAATGAATCAAACTATTCTTTGCCCTTGGGCACATCCTGTCAGTCACATTTCAGATAGACAGGTGGACCTCAGCGCTAATAAGAGATTGGCTGGGACAGCTTCGGAAAATTCACAAGTCATGCATTAGCGTGGAACCAGAAAGTAGGAACAGTAGTAGCAATAGCTAACACTTGCATAGCACTTCCTATGTGCCAAGTATTGTTTTAAACACTTAAGATATATGCATACTTGTACACGTGTGTGTGTGTATTCATTTAATTAATCATCTCAGTTATTTAAGGTTGTGTGCACTAAGGCAGAATGGGAAGGTAGACAGAAGGGTGAGTGGGGAAGGACCCCGGGAGATGACGTCTTCTGTCCTGAGTCCTGAAGTCTTCCCCACCTTTGTTTTTGTTCCTCAGCTCATCGGGGCCCTGGAGCAGGATGAGCAGGCCCGGCGACAGCGGCTGGCTTATAAGGTGGAGCAGCTCATCAACGCCATGTCTATTGAGAGCTGAGAGCAGCCTCGAGTTTCTGGGTGGAGGGACCCATCCAAGCGGTCACAAAGGGAGTCTCAGAAGGAAGGACAAGTGAAGGGGATGAGGCCCCAGACCTTGCTGCTCCCTGAGACCCCAACTTGGGGAGAGGGGAGGGCCCCTCTCCCTCCGCCAGCCAAGTTTCGTCACAGCCAGTTCTGCCGGGAGAGCCCATGGGCGTCACCGTCCACAGCGAGAGCCAGCCAGGAGCCAGGCCAGGAGGAGGTGGTTCTTCAGGCTGAGAGGCACGCGCCGGGCACGGCCCTGCCTCCGTGACTGCTGCTTTGCATGAAACTCATTCGATGTATATTGGGGAAATAATGAGAACTTTATTTAATTTTTTTTAAGAAAAAGGAAAAAAAAAACAGAAATAAAACAAAAAGCCGCCCTGTTAATCCCGTCCAACTTTTGTTTAATTCTGATTTCTGTCTCCCCACCTTCTTTAACCCCCTGCCTCCTTCCTCGTTCAACTCCTGTTTCCAAATGCCAGGAAAAGCCTACAGAGAGGTACTGAGGGAACTTGGAGGGAAAATGATCGTCTCATTTTCCATGAAATTAAAAAAAAGAGAGAGAGAGAGGGAGGGAGAAAGAAGAGGAGAAGAAGAATGAGCACAAGTTCATACCAAACTCTTCGCAAAAATCCAGGCCAGTAAAACCACATCTGTGCCGCAGCCAGAAGAGCACGGAACTGCAGAACTTTGCCCTGACAGCAAAGCCGTCATGTGGCTCCACCTGGCTGACTGGAAACTGAGCTTTACACACCGCACACCTGTATATTCTCACATCTTGAGAGGAGACACATAGCACCGATGCTTTTTGCTACTGTGTTTTGTTTGCTTTATTTAATCCCAAACCTCAACAAAGGAGGAGCTGGTCTTTGGTACTTTTCCTTTTGGTTTCCCTAAAGTTACTCTCAGAAGCGGGGTGAGGTGGGCCTCTCCCAGACCAGACACCTGGCCTCCCTGAGGACACTGGGCCGCTGTGCCCCACATCGGTCCCTGCCATAAACGAGGCCTCCTGGAGAAGTAGTCCGGAGGTGTGGAGGCCGGGCCTCCGGGAGGTTCCCTTTGGGAGTTGATCTGGGAACAGGGGTGTTTGGCTTTGCATTCCACTCCGATCTTCCAGTGGTTTCTGGCAATGACAAAGAAAACAAAAATCAGACACTGTTTACAACAAGCAATACTTGAAGAGCATAGGTTAAAGAAGCTGCAGTATTTATTATTACGCTTTCTTTCTTTCATTCTCTTGTGCCTGGAGAGGGGAGACAACCCTTCGCTCATATATGGAAGCTCCTGACCGTCTGGGCCTACGCACTTCCCCAGTAGCGATGACTGTGGCACGCCTACGCAGCTGCCTCTGCCTAGCCGTCCGCCTCTCCTGGACTCGAGGGTTGCAACGACGAGAGGACGGTTTCTCGCTGCGCCCCTTTTCCTCGCTCGCTCTCTGTCTGCTAATGACACCTAAAACCATGGATGGCCAACTCTCCTGAGTATAGTTCCCCGACAAAGAGACCAAAGCCCCATGCCTCGGTCCAGAGGCCCCACAGAAACCAGTGGGAGTCACCCAGAGGAAAAGGCTCTGTTGGCGTCAGGACCTCGGTGACTGGGACAGTGTGAGGGTGTCCAGGCCACCCGTATTGGCACAGATCCAAGCAGCCAGCTCCATCGTCTGTGCCAGCAGCATAGGAATTGGAGTAGGAGGACAAGAGAAAGGCGAAGAGGAGGGAGTGGGGGAGGCAGGAGAAGAATCACCTCGCCTTCCCACTTTCCAAGGAGTCGGGAATCCCAGGCTGTCGTGCTGGGAAGCTGGACCAGCTTCCCCAAGAGACACTGGACCAGGGTCATTTCCTCTGTAATTAACTCTGGGCCCCAGCTCATCTGTGCCCGGCTTTACCTCCAAGCAAATCCAACTTCCAAAGGCTCTGCTGACCACATGCGATTCCCAGGAAAGGGCTGGGGGCGGGAGCGCGAGGGCTGGCTCCCATCCTTGGCGTGTGGCTTTGGATCACTGTCTAACCACACAGCAGACGTCGCCTGGTCTCCTCAGCTCCAGTTTCCTGCCTGAATGCAGCTGACAAATGGGAATAGAAAAGCATTCAGCAAAATACTCAGGAAACTTGCTGTTTTCATTATAATTCACAACCAGCCATGCCAAGGCCACTTTCTTCTGATAATCCACTTCTGTTAAAGTTTCTTGGGTCCTATTAACAGCCTGAAAGAAATACTAATGACTGGCCTTCCGCACTGAGCCAAAGTGTTTGCTCTGCATCGCACCCAAAGCTTATCAGCGCAGCGCCCGTCATTTATGGAGATGAAGGGAGAGGAGATATGGGCGAGAAGAACGTGAGCAGGAGACTTCGTGCTACTGTGAAAAATTCCAGCCCGCCCCATTTCACTCCTGAGCTCTGTCTGAGTGAAGGTTTCTCATCACACTGCCGCTCAGATCGGCATCTGGGCTCCACTCCACCTGCTGGTAAAAGGAAGTCAGGCCTCTCCGCAGCGCCTGCGCCAGCCCTTACCTCTGCATCTGCCTGGCATCTCCCAGCAGCTACTTTTGGTGACCCTTCACTGCCCCTGGGGCGCTTCCTTGAAGGCTTATGGAGAGCGTGGAGAGGACGGGGGACGGCCACTTGGGGGGTGAAGAGGGAAGCACCCAAGCTGGCTGTGAGTGGGCTGCCCACATTTCTCAGGATTCCATGAGAGAGTTGGGGAACTTGGGCTGGCAAAGGAAGTGTCCCGGGGGCATCTTTAAGGAAAGAATTAAGAAAAAGGAAAACTCAGCTGGACTCAAGCCAGGCCATGAGGGTGAAAGGTTGCAGAGCCCGGCCCCCTCTCCAGCTTCCCACCTGTCCCTCTTGCACACCTCTTGGCTTTGGGCCACCAAGAACCAATGGAGTCCACACCCTTGGAATGGAGAGGAGAGGGAGAATGTCTTCTCCCCATTATCCAATTTGAGGGTATTTTGGCCTTGTGTAAAGAAGAAGGATTAAAGCCACAGCTCCTCCCCACAGGAAGCTATCCATCTTGCAGGGAGGCAGAGAGGGGAGTCTCTCTCCAAAGTCTACCCTGCTTTGCTTCGTTTCATGGATCTGCACTATTGGCAATGCTCTGGAAGAGGACAAGGACTGCAGAGGGTGCTTGGCAAGACAGAGTTGCTAACGGACAAGATGGGGATCGAGTCCCTGCAGCTGGACTCTGCTGCTGCCTCCTGCCCACGGCGTGGGGTTGGGTGCTTCTGTGTGTGTTGTGCTACCTCTCTCCACGGCGTGGTTCTCAAAACCATCTCCCATCCACCACTGGCAGAGAGCGCCCCTCCTTGCAGAGTGCAGTCATTAGAACTTGGATCAGCTGTTCCGCTCACTGGAGGAGGGAACAATTTCCTGCATTCATTCACTGGGGGAATCTTCTTGGGCAGCAACCGTCTGCCAGGTACTGCTCTAGGTATGGGGAAAACAGCAATGGCGAAGACCAAGAAGATCCTTCTAGCTAATTTATATTCTTCAGGCTGCCGGTTCCTGCCACCAACTTCGCAGGCTCAGTTCTCCTCCCCTCCTGGCAGAGGACACCAGTTTTGTAGGGATGGGGGTCCAGCCAGGGAAGTGGACCAACCCAGCTGCCTTACCTTCTCCTGGGGGCGTTCCCCCAGCAAAGAGAGCCGCTCGTGTCTCCCGCCGCAGTCCCTTCTGGCGACAATTCACCTGCTGCTTGAGCTCCCAACCTTCCTTCAATTCCACGAAATGAGGACAAGAAATAGCAGTAAGACCCCTGGCCCTGCTGAGCGAGGAGCAGAAGCAAGGGGTATGCTAGACGAAAAATGGTCTGGGCAGAACAAACAGGGAACGTTTGGAAGCCTCTGGCTGATAAATCTCCAGGTGCATCCCAGCCGCCACACCTGCCCCCATCAACCTGCGGCCGGTAAATACTGAGCCAGCAGCTGCCCTGGGGAGGCTGTTTATGGCCAGCCACACTGTGTCATACCAGAGACTCCCAGGCCCCGGACACAGACGGGAAAGAATTGAGCCTCAAGTGGGGCTCAGTGGGTGAAAAAATGCCAAGTGGTCTCGTTGACACAGGGCTGTGGGAGCAGGTCCCATGGGGCCCTTGGGAGATGAAGTTCAGGGCCTTTTGATGCCTTGTCTCAGGAACGTGCTTTAAGGAAATGCTGGCATCCTTTCCACAGCTCCCAGTCTCCCTTCCCTGTCTCCTTCTTCTCCCAGTGTCCCCAAAGTATGAAGTTTTAGCGCCTGGGGCTCGGCGATCCCTGCACATGAAGGAAAAAGTTGCATCCTTGGTATTCCTAAGCAGTACTAGGAAAGTCCTGAGAGACAGTCACCGCGGCCTGTCAGACAGAGCCTTAGCCCAGTAAGCAGACTGGAGGGTCCTCAGCCTTTCGTGGACACCCACATCCCATCCTCCTCACCACAGGGAAGCCCTCCCTTGGGACTGAGCTGTCTCCTTTCTGCTGCAGGGCAGCCTGCTCCCTCCTGCCCCAGCCTCAAGGAAGGTGGGGGCATCTTCTGGATTTCAGCCGCAAACCTCGCCTTGACGTTGTTTGCCCTCCACATTGGCAGCAAAGGTGGAGGGCGTAATGGAACATGGTCCCCAACAAACAGAGCAGAGGTTCCTGAGTGTGTAGGGGAAGAGGGAGCAAGCTCTTTATACCGTGACACTAGGGGCCTGAGCCCACCTGCCTTTCCCCCCAACTTCTCCTACTCAAACCCGCTCCTCTTGACACACTGGAATCTGTATTATATATATTTTTAAGAAAATACAATCGTGGTGGTCTGGTTTTTGTTGTTTTTACAGGTGTTGTGGAATAAAAACTGTAAGAAAATTAAGTATTTAAAATGTTCCAATAAAACGGGGTTTTTTTGTTATTCTAATATATTCCTGTGTACCTATGTAAATATGAAACATGCCTATTTTGCAAGCCAAGGACACAATTTGTACTGTTGTTATATATAAATAAAGTTTACTGAATAAAAAAAAAAACCCTTAAGTTGTCACACAAACCTGATTGTTCAGCAACATATGCACAGAATAACATTTCATGGGCATATTTAAGAAAGGTACTCGTGGGCAGATGAGCTAAGTTGTTTTGAGGAGGTTCTAGAATTCTCTCTGAAACCAGAGCATATTAATGTCCAGTCATCATCATCACCATCACACACACACACACACACACACACACACACACACACACACACAGATGCTGCTCCAGCTTGTACCAGCAGGTGAACACTGCCCCCTAGCTCCAAGACCCCAGAATACAGCTTTCCCCTCCACTGGAGGCTGCCCGTGCAGACTCTGCAGGTTGAGGACCCTTCCCAGGGGTGAAGTGAGGTCCCAGAAGAATAAGGAGATTCCTTTGTACAGAGCATGTATTAAGCATGGCCCGGCACTGCGGTAAATGCCGAGGGATAAAACAAGAAATGAGAAAGGCATGATCCTCATCCTCGTCGATGTTTTAGTGTGGTGAAAATCATAAGGATTCTGAAAAAGGAATGTTTCAGCCATGCGTTGGGAAGGGTTTCTATTGTCGCTTCTCTTTTATTTTCAGTGGAGTGATTAAAGGTAAATCAAGGGAAAGATACCAGATGGCATGTGCTTCTAGACCCAGCATAGGCAAGGGACAAGAGAGAAGCCCTGGGCTAAGGGAGGAAAGTAGTTGGGCTGACTTGGGGTCCAGAGGCAGGAGAAACTTCACAATCCTGCAACGAGGCTTAGATGTGGGGAATTGATCACAGGACTCTCAAGCCTTGGACCCCCTCTAACCTGAGCAGGCCTTGCCCCCTGCCCTCTTCTGCACTTCCATCCTTCTGTGTTCCCTTCTGGTATTCCAAAGTGCATGGGTGATGCTTCTGCTCCCTGACTGCTAAGAGGAATAGACGAGAATAACTCAAGAACCCATCCATCTGACATCTCAACTGAGCATGCAGGGAAACTGCCATTCACTCTCATCATGGTGATGGGGCCAGGAGAGTCTTCTGGGTCTTCAGCCCTGTGCAGGCACTAACAGTAGAGCCGCCTGAAGGATGAGGGGCAGCACCTGCCTTCAGGGGGCCTCCAGTCTGATGCGGGAGACACAGACCCTGCTCTCAAGGCCACCGAGTCTAATTAGGGAAGGCCAACATACATATAACAATGGGGCCAGGGACTTGTAAAACAAAAAGCTTGTAAACAAGCGCATGTGAATAAATACAGTGTGTGCTTACAGCTTCAAAGAGAAATTCTTGGGAAGATTTTTCAGTCCCTGCTTAGCAACCTCTGGGTTTATGGTGTTTGTGTGTCCCTCTTCCGCACCCCGTACATTCATACACACATACACACACACACTCCCTTCCCAGAGAGAGAGGAGAGATGCAAATGCTGGTCCTGAGGGTGAGAAAAATGCAAACACAACACCAAGAGGAGCCAGGAGGAGAGAGGAAGAGTGCAGTGCTGCGGCCTGCGCGTAATTAGTGCATTGTTTTCAACAGCACGGTGGGCCTGGGGAGTACACCGGAGAGTTGTTATTTTTTTTTTCCTAATATTAAACCGTCTTCTACTTCTCTTTGAAATGCAAACCTAGAACCCTGCAGGCACTCTATCGCACCAGGGCAAAAGGTGTACTTTCTCAGCAAAAGCAATAGTATCGCCCTGGTGAGCCCTAGAGTGGGACGGGGCAATTATCAATAGATGAGACCTGCCTGCCTCTGTCACTGCGTGTCTGGGCCTCCGGCATCACAAGAGGCTGAGCGCAGGATCACTTGAACAGGGGAGGCCATTTCTCTGTTTGGAATCCTTGTGCTGCTGAGTTTTTCCCCATCTTCTTGCTGCTGCTCCCCGTCTCCCCCCTCAGCAACTGAGACCTTGGGTATCCCTATCCTATCATTAAACACCTGCTGCCGAAACTACCAATCTCCAGCAAGGAGGGGAAGGGAGAGGAGGGAAGCTACCAGGTACCTGGTCTGTGTTTTTCACTGTTGTATTCCCGGGACAGAGCCCAGTCCCTGGCCCACGGCAGATGCCTAATAAGTATATTCTGATAGAATAAATGATCTAATGAATGGAACTTGTGAACCACCTGCCAAATTCCAGGCACTGGAACATCATTTCTTTTAGACTTCTCAATCTCATTCCAGGGGAGTGCTCCATTTTGTCAGTCTGAGGTGCAGCGAGGAGAAGGGATTTTCTTAAGACCACACAATTACTAAGCGGTAGAGCTGGGGAGGTCTGACTCCAAAGCTCAGGCTGCGTGCTCTTCCCACTGAGCAACCCTGCCTGTCATTAGCTCTAGAACTGTTTAATACTGGAAGCCCTCACCAGAAACGGATGCCTCCTCTTGTAACAAGCAGATGCTATGGGCATACTCTTCAGCCTTCATTAATATTCATATTTGTTGAACACAATCAGTGTCTATTCATTACCTGCTATGAGCATGACACCAGGCTAGGCACTATTAGGCATATATGGGGGAAAAAAATCTAAGTCCTAAATTTACAGCTTTCCCAGAGTTTACAATCTAATGTCAACACCAAATCATTATTCTATGAGAAAAAAGACTTATCCCTTTTCTTAGTGGGAATTATACATTATTTTTACTACAAGTGCAAAATAATTTTGCCAAACTGCGTCGATAGGATTCTCGGAGATCTGAGCTCTTCAATTTGGGGGCAAAGCCTGCACGATAAGCCACTGGAGAGAGCTAAGGGAGGTGGGTGCTGCCGGTAATCTGTGCTTGATCACGTCGGCACCATGAGCTGTCACACGTCTCTGCTCAGCAAGTCCGCTGAAAGACAGAGAGGCTCCCACCTGTTTTGCGTTGGCTGCTGGAAGATTAGAGCCAAACGCGTGGCCCGCCAATAGCACATGTGCAACACTTTCTTCTGCGTGTTATTATATTCATCCTATTCCTGGCTTTGCTTTCTGTGTCTGCCTCATTTCTCTTTATTCTTCACTCCCTATTCCTTTCTCATTGCTAAGTTTCATGTATCCCTGGCTGAAAGCACAGGCCTTGGATTCATATTGTCTTGGGTTTAATTCCATCCTGTAAGCTGTGTGGTCTGGTACAAGTTACATAACCTCTCTGTGCATCAATTTTCAAATCTATAAAATCAGGATAATACTATAGATCGAGTAAGGTTTTTGTAGGGGTTAAATAAGATAATGTATGTAAGGGACTCAGTAAGTATTACAATAGGTAAATGAACGAGAGAAAGAATCCTTCTTTTATAAAATCCTTCTTTTATAGGCAGTCTGGCAGGAGCTACAGGCAGGAAGAGATGAGGGTGTCCAGCTGACCGTGGGAAGAAGCTTGATTAATACACACAAGTTTCAAAAACGAAAGTTGGTGCCTGAGAGTTAAGCCCATAGGAGACTAGGCATGGACGCTGACCTAGAAAACCAGGAGATGAATCTTTCGCCCATTGGCAGAACTAGATCTGAACCAGCCAATAAATATGTTCTAGGCAAATGGAAAGTATCAAAGAGAAGTGGATCAAGCCAAATCTCCACATGCTAGGGCCACAGAAGGGCCCAGGTGGCTGCAAAGTCAGTTGGTAGCCTCCCGAAAGTCAGGTCAAGGGTCGTCCAAAAAGTGTTTAGGGCCTAGTAGGAAAGATGCTCCTTCACCCAGGGCACCGGGAACAAGTCTAGCCCCCAGATCTGGGAGGAAAGCAACAGAGAGGAGCAAATAGGCTGGAGGCAGAGGGCACAGACCCCAGAAGGGCCTATTCCCAGCAGGAAGCCAGGGAAGCCGAGCAGGAAAGGGAACAGCGCACTCACCACACCTGGGAGGGGAACTCACCTGTCTGCCCTCAGGGAGGAGTCTGGGCACCTCCATCCCCAGCTGGTTTGGATGAGTATATTAGTCAGGGTTTCCCAGAGAAACAAAACCAACAAACCAATAAAATATGTGTGTGGGTGGGGGGAGAGAAAGATTTTAAGAAATTGGCTCCCAAAGTTGTGGGGGCTGGCAAGTCTGAAATCTGTAGGCCAGGCTGGCTGGCTGAAAATTCCAGCAAGAGTCGACGTTGCCATCTTGAGTCCAAAGGCAGCCTGGAGGCAGAATTTCTTCTTCTTTGGGGAACTTTAGTCTTTGCTCATAAGGCCTCCACCTGTTGCATGAGGCTCACCCACATCACGGAGGGTCACCTGCTTCGCTCAAAATCTACTGATCGTAAACGTGAATCACACTTGAAAAATACCTTCGCAGCAATATCTTGACTGGTGTTGGACCAAACAACTGGGCCCCAGAGCCTAGCCAAGTTGACACATGCAATTAACCATCGCAGTGAGGGAAAGACAGGTCAATCTGCTCCTCAGACACAGAAACCAAAGCTAAGTCCATGTGATCTGCAAATCCATCCCCTTTGATGCTTTCTTATCTGGTTTCTTTCACCCTTAGTCTCCTAATAGAAAATGCTTTTGAGAGATCCCAGCCTTTACCGGCGAACCAAAGAAAAAAAGGATCAGACACCAACGGAGTGTGGCGGGACTTCAAGGGCAGGGAGGGTTCTGGCTTCCAGACCAGGGAAGTGGGCGACTCTCGGACGCAGCCTGGGGAATAGCTGGGAGCAGGAGAAGCTGGGAGCCATCCCCCATCTGGTCTTCCTCCTGAGCTCATCCACGTCTGTGTTAGCCTAGCTTATTTATAAGGGACCCGCCCAAGAAGCACACACCAGAAACTGGTTAAGAAAAAAAACCCAAAAACATATGTTTGGTTATTTGATCTCCAAGAATCATGCAGTCTTACGACCTTCCTGCTGCATCTCCTCAGCCTTGTCTCTCTCTGGTCTCCCACCTTCACTTGGCTCCACGTCTCAGTCCCTGCGTGCCATCACAGGTGCCCCAACTTTGGTGATGCATTGTAGAAAAGCTCCCCTGGAATTCTCCTTTTGCCACGGTCATTAGCGTCACCCTCTGGCACGCTGCAGCATTCCGAAGTGCCCAGCCCCATGGGAGAAGAGTTTGCAGCGTCAGGTACTGGAAGACCATGAAGGGAGCCCCAATCCTGACGATGCCTGACTCCACCTCTACCTGGGACTGACCCTCAGTGACTTTCCCAAGATCTTGTGGGAGCTGAGTCTCAGATAACGGCAGTGGACCCTGAGCTTCCGGGGCTGCAGGAATCCACCTCCTCCCCCTCCACATTCGAGGCAGCCTGGGTTTTTGTTTCTACTCCATTTCCCTGTTAGAAGGGTAAGAATGCTGGGAGAGAACGGAAACACACATTATCGCTCCTCTTGGCCATTTCCCCCAGCGTGCTGGGGGTCCTAAGTTTTTCTTCAACCTCAGGGAGTATCCCTGTTCAATTGTTTGCTTCATTAAATCTTCAGAGAGCCATTTATATTCTCTGCCCTGCGCCAAGCACTGGGAAAGGCCCAGGACCTGACCTTTCAGTCTCGTGAGCTTCCCTGGCGGTGACATTCTCCCGGGAGGAATGATTTAGTATGTCTACTGGGCATTCACTGTGTAACCAGCATTGTCATTGGCACTTGGCGGACGTGATCTGAGTGAATCCTACGAAAGTCCAAAGAAGCAGTTATTATTTACTACCATTTTAGAGATAAGAAAACTGAGGATCAGAGAGATTATGTAACAAATTCAAAATCACACAGAGTTTAGTGACATCCTTGGGATTTGACCCCAGATCTTCACGAGCTGTGGCATCACTGTCCACAGAGAAAGGCCCATGGCTCTTTGGGGTTCAAGAAAGGACCCTCGCCTGTTCCAGCACAGAGCACTTGAAGCAGAAGGGGTGGGTGGCCTCGCTGCTCAGAGCCAGCCTGCAAGAGCAACACGCAAGCATCCTGGGCCCTCCAGCCTCGCCCAGCCAGAGTTAAGGCGAGACGCAGAAATCTACAAGACTTCCGGAGAGGTGGGTCCTGCCACTGAGTCAATGTCCTCAGGAATCCGTCCCCTGCCATCGGGCCTGTCTCCTCCTAAAGCCTTAATCTGCCACTAAACCACTTGGGTGGTCTTGACAAAGCCTTTCTCTTTGCTCAATTTCAGCTTTCTCCTTTTTAAATTGAAGGGGCTTAGTAAAGATCAGTCGTTTTCAACTTTCTATCAAAGAAAGACTCATACAGAATCCAGATCCAAGCAGAGTCACTCTGGTGGAGACACAGATAGGAAGTCAAGGCACAACTCATTCCAGCTCCCCTCCCTGAACCAGGCTTCCCCCCACTCACACTCTCACCCTGTGCTGGGCCCTGGTGCCCCAGAGCAACCCCGAGGCTCCCAGGAACACTAGCGGTGTCCTAAGTTTCCACCTCCTCTACCACCCTCCCTGCCCGCCTATTAGGCAGGGGCAGGTAGACAGAAGGGCCAAAGGTCAAACTGGAATTAGTGTCTTAGGGTTCAAAGCCCCAACCTTCCCCAGTAATCCCTGCCCACTGCGCCCGTCTCACCTTGAGGCTTCTGTGAACCCAGACAGAAATAGAGCAAGGTGGTGAGATAGTTATGGCAACCCAAACAGTCCCCAGACTCTGCCAACGCAAAATAGCAACACTGGACCACTTTGGCCTGTTCCAAGAGCAGCTGGCAGGATGGCCCAGCTCACACAGATGGGAAAGGTGAGAGAGGTGAGGTAGGGGTCGTGTGAGTAAGAAACAGGACAGCCTCAGGGCTCAGGTGGGACCATCGAAGCCCCTCCCCTCCCCTCTGTAAAGCAGAGGCAAAAAAGCCCCACTGGGCACCCAGAATGATATGCGGAAGTCCAGGAGGCATAGTCCAGTCCTCTTTAGATGGGAGAACGCTCTGAAGGGTCAGAGCTGGGCTGGGCGTGAATCTTAAGGAAGGGTCTCTCCAGGCCTTTCTTCAAGGGAGGGCCAAACCCTCCATCTCTGCCTCCCCTGAACCACCAGGCGGGTGGAGGTGAACTCTGCAAAGGCAACGGCTGGCTCTGTGACCTGGGGCAGGTCACTTGACCTCTGGGGCACTCTCTGCCTCTGTGGTTTCATGATTTCTGTGATTATCAGAATGGCACAAATGAAATTTGAGAACCAGGGAAAGAAAACGTCTCACAAAGAAATCTGGAGTCCGCAAAAGGAAAATGTCAAGAGCAGAACTCAGGTGCCTGGATTCCCAGCCCAGGGTTCTATCGGCATCAAAGCAAAGTTATAAGAATGATAATGTTACTATTTCTTTTCCCATGACCCTCAAATGCAAAATGCCCCCACAAAGCAAATTTGTCGTATTCTGCGACCAGATCCTTCTTCACTGTCAGCCTGTTCATGTGTTGCCCCTTCCAGACCACATTCAGAATATGGTGGTGGTGTTGCTTTTTTTAAAATTGTGGATTATCCACAAGATGGAACACTATAGGCCATTAAAAACTGAATGGGGCTGGGAGGCCGAGGCGGGCGGATTGTTTGAGTTCAGGAGTTTGAAACCAGCCTGAGCAAGAGCGAGACCCCGTCTCTACTAAAAATAGAAAGAAATTAATCAGACAACTAAAAATATATAGAAAAAAATTAGCCGGGCATGGTGGCGCATGCCTGTAGTCCCAGCTACTCGGGAGGCTGAGGCAGGAGGATCGCTTGAGCCCAGGAGTTTGAGGTTGCTGTGAGCTAAGCTGATGCCACGGCACTCTAGCCAGGGCAACACAGTGAGACTCTGTCTCAAAAAAAAAAAAAACTGAATGGGAGAACTATGTCAATACACAGATATGTGAATACGGAGTAATTTAGAGCTAAGGTGTGGAAAGTCCTCATCACAGGCCTGGCACAAAGCAGGCACTGGAGAAATGAAGGGATTTTTAGCATATCATTGTCGTCTTGCACCACCTCCCTGAAACGTTCTGGCTCCTCATCCCTCCCTGGGCAGTATGGAGCCAGGAGCTCCCTCTCGGCTGGCATCTGGCTGTGCTGAACCGAGAGAAGGGCAGTGGCAGGGATCAGAATCCATCTCCAGCAGCCCAGGTGTTTCTGAACTGCAGCCCTAACCCTGGCATCAAACTGCTGCATCGAGCCCCTCGAGGCCCTGAAAAGCCTCTGACCCAGGAGCCGACTCTGTCTTCAGGAAATGAATCCTGGTTGGGGAGAAAGCAGGCAGTGATAGCACGAGCCATCTGGAGCGGGTGGCGCTTCCAGCCAGCAGGGAAGGACCAGACAGTAATCAAAATAATATGGCATTAGCACAGCGTAGACAGGCCAATGGGATTAAATAGATGGCCTAGAAACCCTACTCTCTCCATATATACTTTAAATGATAAAAGAAGCATAGAAATCATTGGAGAAGGTGTGAGTTATGCAAAAACTGGGATTTGGGAAAATTGGCTATGTGACAGGAATTAATTTTGATTCTCATTCCCCAGTAAACACTAAAATTCCATTTAGATCAAAGAATTAAAGCCACAAAAGCAACGTAAAAGAGGGAAAAAAATAACATGCCATTTTCTTTAACGATAAGACTGAATAGTGTAAGGATGCAAATGCTTCATAAATTAAGATATATGTTAAATCCAATTCTTTACAAACTCCAAAATGGAATTGCTTTTTTTCTAGACAGCATGATTCTATAATTTATTGGGAAAATACATAAGCAGGAGCAGCCTGTTTTCTTAAAAACAGAATAATTGTGAGGGGCTTATCTTATCAGATATTAAAATGCTAAATTTCATACACAAATATGTCATATTCTAAAATACGTGAAAGTATAAAGATACAATAATTAAAACAGTGTGATTGTAATAGAAGAACCAAATGAACAGACTAAGACAGCTCAGAATGGGTCTACTGTATATCAAAAAAAATTTAGCATGTGATAAAGGTGACATCCAAGCCAATGGGGGAAAAAAATATTCTTTAATAGATGATGTAGGGATAAATGGTTAAGTATTTGAGGGAAAAATCAATTTAAATCCTCACCATGCAACATAAAACAAAATAAATTTCAGATGAATTAAGAGTTAAATGTAAAAAAATGAAACCATAAAATACTTAGATAAAAATATTAGTATGTCTATCTCAGTGTGGATATGGAATTTCTAAGCATAAAAGCAATTGGAGAAATCACAAAGAAAAAACAGATATATTTGGCTACATAAAAATTCAAACCGTCTCCATAAAAAACATCATAGAAAGTAAAAATAAACAGCAAAATCAACCTGAGAAAAATGTGTGCAACAAAAACATCAAAAAGTTAATGTTCTTAAAAGACAAAATAGCATTTATACACATAAAAAACCCCATTAAACCCAGAAGAAAAATGTGCAAAGAACAAGAATAGGCTATTTGCAGAAGAAATACAAATGATTGTTTACACATACAAAGGAATGTTGAAGCTCGGTAGCAATCAGTATATGGGATGAAAACACAATACTGAAATATAATTTTTGCCCTATCAAATTGGCAATACTTGTAAAAGTCCACGTAGAGTGTTTATGAAGAAAGGTACGGTACAATGATGGGCCCTCTCACACACTGTTGGCGTGACAGAAATTTATACAGTATTTCTAGAATACAAGATAGCAGTAAGTCTCAAAAGCCTTCAAAATATTCATTCTCTTCATTGCAATAATTTCACTTCATTTTTGAGCAAATAAGAATAAGGATAAACATATATGTCGTCTTTTATTTATAATAATAAGTAGAAACAAATTAAATATCTGCCAATATGGGAAAGTTAAGTAAATGATAGTGTATCCACAAGATGGAATATAATATTCTTATTGAAGATTGCATCCATAGAGAATTTTTAATGATTTGGAAAACTGTTCACAGTAAGTTAGAGTGTGATCTGAATGGGGCAGTGGGACTGTGGGAGAATTTTATTTTATTGCATACTTAATCTGTTTTCAACCTGCCCATCCCAAATTTCTACAAATGTAATAATGACGATTGCAAATTTTCTTTAAAGAAAAATACTGCATTCCTAAACTCATCTTCCACAATTACTCTCGTAGGATAGCAAAAGGTCCTTTCCCATTCCTTCATCTCAGTGGGCCCTCCTCTCCCAGGTCCTAAACTGAATAGGTGACCTCTCTTCCTCCCCTGAGGTTGCCCAGTCAGGAGGACAGATGGCGTGTGCACACGTGTGCTTTGTAGGAGGTCACGCCACCCTCAAAACCTGGCACTCAGGATAAGGCAAAGCAATTGCCCACACTTTGGCGTGGTAGAAGCTTTCACGTCTTAGCCCCGCCAAGTACAAATGCTGGCCCATGATCCTGGGAAAGTCTCCCCACTGAGCGAGAAAATCCACTTCCGGAGGATGAGTTCTATCTTACCCCCCATGATGTCTCCAAGGCCTGTCTTACAATAGGGGAGTCAACAAATATTGAGTGAATGAATACACTAGTTTCTCGTTCCGTGCAGCGGGAGAAATAAGCCCACTTCACAGAGCGGTTGTCAGAACCCAGTGCAATAATTATGCAAACAGTCAGGCCCGACGTAGACTCCCGTAAAGGTCAGTGTCTGCCCCACACCTGGTGGCCACGGAGCAGACCTCAGGCCTCGCTCTCCTAAGCTTAGACAGCTTTGCTGAGGGTATAAATGGTTCAGCCTTGTCTCTGAGTTTTCTCAGATGGTCTGAAACACGTGGCTTTGCTTCCTCTTCCTTCTGGTTTCCTCGGAATCAATTCCGCCACTGGTGAAGGGCAGTAAATTAATAACTAGATTTCCCCCCACGACAACAAGCCCAACAACTAATTGGCTCGATATCTCCCTGTTGCTGTATCACTTTGGGATTTTTCTGGGTGAGATATAAATAAGCCAATTCTATTAATAAGCCATTTGGCCAAGGGAAGAAAATACACTTCGGAGATCCCGAGGGGCCCGGGGAAGCCGCTCAGTGGCCCATGGAGTGAAAGACTTGATTACAGGAATGAAGTATTCTGCCCCCCTGCCCTCCTCCCTGCAGACCTGTACTCGGCAGACTCCTCTCAGGCCTGCGGGGGAGGAGGAAGTGAAGCTTTGTTAAGTTTAAAAATTATAATTTAGATAAATCTGTGCATTCATTGGTCTGAGCGTGTCTCTGGAAAATAATAGTTAGCTGGGTAGAACCTGCCACATTTCAGGGGCTTTATTGTCTCCTTATAATTAAGTCCTGCACAGAAATCCAATTACAAATGTTCTCAATCGCCCTCCAGCTAAGTGCTAACAGAAGAGGGGAGGAAGGCTCCTGGACTTAAATAACTCTGGATAAAAATTAATATCGTGGCCGTGTTGGCTAATTAAAAGTGCCGCCTCTATTAGCGGGGCCTTTATATTAATAAATGAGACTACTATTATCATATCCGACAACCAGGGTCCTTATCAAGTCTGCTCTGTCAGCCCCGCTCTTGAAAGCACAAGTTCATTGCCCTGGGTTGAGGCTTCTGTGGGAGCAGAGGGGACAGCTCCATCCCATCGAGCCAGTCACTGAGGTAGGGCCATTAGCACACGCTGCCTGGTGTACTCCCCACGGCAGCCCTGTATGGTATGCATTACGGTTCTGCTCCACAGCTGAGCAAACCGAGGAATTCTCCTAATAAGAGGCAGAACTGGGATTCAAACCCGCAGCCTCAGGAGCCTGAGCCTAGCACTCGTTCTGTTACACCAGCCCACGGTCCTTGCTGGATGGGTAGGATAGGCGAGGTTTTTACTATGCATTGGTACCTAGAATGTGGAAAACTTCCCCTTGGTAGATTTTTGACATTCCTTTGTAGGCCGGTCACTTACTACTTCCCTCCTGTGGGTCAGGTACCATTCTAGGCACTGGATACAATGGACATCCCTGTTCTCAAGAAGGCACCCAGATATTAACGACGGCAGAGCAAGTACAGGGTGATGTGGAAGCACACCAGGATATACCCAACCCAGGCTTGTGGGGCAGGGGAGATTTCTCAGGGGAGGTGGCATCTAAGCTGAGTTTGGCAGGACAAAGAAGAAGAAACTCAGGCCACATGGTGAGTGGAGGGGAAGAGAGTTCCAGGTAAGGAAATCCTGTGTGCAAAGGCACGAGAGAGGAGCTGTAGGCAGTTCATGGTGTCTGAAATGTAAAATTCAAGGTGTGTTGTGAAAAATTATCAGGCTTGAGAGGGAAGGAAGGCCAGATCAGACCAGGCAGGGCCTTGCTGGCCACGCTCACAGTTTACCCCAAGGGTGACAAAGAGTCTTGAATGAGTGGTTTTCAGCAGAGTGATATGAGCACAATTGCTTTTTGGAGTCATCCCTCTGGCAGGAGGGTGGAGGATGAACTAGCCACAGGTTACCCTAGAAGCCAGGAGAGACATGACAGTGACAATGGGGTGGGATGGACAGAAGTGGCCCCTTTCAGGGAAACGCAAGATACAGAAGTAACCAAACCCAGTGACTGACCACAGGTAAGTGCAAGGGAGAAGTGGGAGCCACGTCTGACCCCAGATTTCTGGCTTGAGCAAAGTGGGAGGATTCCAGAAGGTGGGAGAGGGAAGATGGGAGCAGCTTTGGGTGAATGACAGTAAGTTCAATTCTGGACATGAAGAGGTTTCAGTTCCTTAGGCACGTTCAAGGTCAGGTGTCCAGTGAGGCGCTAGATGCATAGGTCTAGAGCTCCCAAGAAATGATGGTCTAGAGATAACGCTTTGGGAATTATCAAGTCATAGAGGATGACTGAAGTATGATCATAGCTGAAATCATCCGGGGAGAGTGGGTGGAGTGGCCACTCCGGTCCTCAGTGGGCCTTCATCTTTGTCCACCATTTCAGCCCACATTTATTATGCATGTCTATATGAAAGGCACTCATCTCTTGTCATCAAGCATCTTCATCTATTAGTATACTATTTCCTTAGTGACCGTAGATGAATGTCATGTTCAATTTCCAACCTAGGCTGGATGCCCCTCAACCCACACAGAAACATCGAGCTCAGTGTGAGTCGTCAGTATCTGCCTGCAATCCAGTGAGCATGAATTGAATCCGGTTCCGGTTCTGTGCCCAACCTGGGTTGGCCTCTGATTTACTCCAAGGCCTGACCCTATCATGAAACCAGGGAGACTGAGAAAAAGTAGCCAAATACTCCCTCAGTTTCAGAGAATATTTACCCTAAGTCACCAGAGCCTCATAATGGAATCCAGACCCAATCATTTTAATGTCTAAATTTCAAAAATAATGATAATAATGAATGAAATGCCGACTGGGCTTAAAGAATGAAAGCTTTTAAGTGAGGCAGGGCAGGAGGAAGAGGGAGGAAAGAAAAATATCTGAAAACAACATCTTGTTTTTACAAAGTAATGGGCCAACAATTTGCCATCCATCAGCTAACAAACTCAGGAAAGTCCTGATTGATAGGCACACTAAGAGAATGGGGTGTCGGCGCTACGGTGTGATGAATTTTCTCATGATGAGAAGGTTGTCTCGGCTTTCTTTCCCTGAGAGTCTTGCCAGGGCGTCTGGTTAAGCTTTCCTGCTCTAGCAAGTCAGCTTGTTTTCTGATCCTGCTTCTGGGTCTGACCTGGGGCAGGCGAGAGGTGAGCCTGACCAGGACGGGGCTCAGGAGGTGGTTTCTTACACAAGCCGGTGAAGTGTAAAGGTGGGAGGTGGATCCCCAACATTGTGTCCAGGGAGGTGCAAGGTCAAAGCCACATGACAAGGCCAAGACCTGACCATTCATCAGAGCAGCTAGAGGAGGAGCTAGAGATAGGGGCCAAAGCAATAGGCCAGGACACGGGGCCGGTCAGGAAGCAGGGGGACAGGACACAGGGACAGAGGCGAGTGGGAGGGAGCCTGAAGGAACTCCAGAGAGCAAGAACGGGCAATATCTGGGGATATCAATGATCCATTGCTGCATTAACAAATTATCCCAAAGCTCAGTGGCCTGAAACAGCAAACATTTACTGTCTCACTGTTGCTGTGGGTCAGGGATCTGGGCATGCCTTTGCTGAATGCCTGTGGCTCAGGGTCCCTGATGAGGATGAGGTCAAGCTGGAGGCTGGAGCTGTGCCTCCTCCCAAGCCTCGGAAAGGGAGGATCCACTTCCAAGCTCACTCGGGTGTCTCAGGACGGCCTCGATTCCTCATCACATGGGCCTCCCCATAGGCTTCCTGAGGCTCCTCAAATATAGTAGCTGGTGAATGGGGAAAGAGAGAGAGAAAGAAACAGAAGGTGACAGAGAAACTGAGAGAGAGCAAGCTCTACAGGTGGAAGCCACAGTCCTTTTATGACCTGATCTTGGAAGAGATATGTCACAACTTCTGTCATATTCTATGCAATAGAAGCAAATCCATAGATCCAGCCCTCACCAAAGGGGAAGGGACTATATAAGCGAGTGAATACCAAGGGGCAGAGATTATGGAGGGCCCATCCTAAAGGCTGCCGACCATACTGGGGTTGCTTTTAGAGTTCCAAAGCTGGGACTGGACACGTGGGCAAGCCAGGTTCATTTAAAGGGCCATTGGTGGCTGGACACCAGCATGTGAGATAAACGCCTTCTTTGACGGATGAGGATCTTGCAGAATTCCTGGATCATTCATTGTCCACACTGGTTGCTATTTCCATGGCAGAGATGTAGAGGTAGGAGATACAGTCAGCTAGGGTAGTTCTGTACCGATTCTTGGATAGTCTCTAGACGTTGACTTTTTGAGCAAAGCACTGACAGAATCCTGACATTTGTCCCTCTCACCCCCACTGACCCTTCCTCGGAGCTCGCCCTGGTGGGAACGGGAATGGAATCAGTGCGACAAAGCTCACAAGAGAGACGGCAGGTCATCAGGGTGCAGTTGTACAGACCAAAGACATGGAGGCAGAGTCTGTGTCCCCCTGGCTTGCAGCCCACCTACAGGGGACATGGCCTGAGGGACGATGCACCCCACCTTCCTCACACCACGCCTGAGCCCGCAGGCCTCATGTGCACGCTGGCCCTGCTCTCAGACCCACGTCTCCCCTGGCCTGCCACTGCGCTGCCCAGAGTGCTGCCAAGGTGGCCTCTTCCTGTGTCCATTCGGACTCTTTGTAAATGGACAGGATATGACAAAAAGCCGACGGCTGCTGTTTGCCACGGATTGGATAAGAGCAGCATCTCTCTTGCTGAGAGGAAGAGGGAGGATGTCCAACAGATCTCTACATGGGGGAGGTAGGGGGCAGTTGGCCCAAAACAGACAGAGTCCCGATGTCCCCTCCCCCCCTGCTCACCACCTACTGGCGCCGTGGCCCCTTGTGCCACTACAGGGGCTGACCCTGTGGGCTCGTGGCAGGGCAGACAAGCTCCACTAGGGAAGAAAGCAATAGCTGGTGAGTCTCTAGCTCCAAGGTGGGCACTGGGCTGTGAGTCCACTCAGAGAACCCCCAGTGCCTCAGGTTGGTGGGCTCCTCCTCTCCACCCTCCAGAGAGGCCAGCTCTCAGCGCAACCCCTTTTGATTCTCTAGTCACAGTTCTGGAACAGAACTGAGGCAACCCTCAGTTATGTTTTCCAGTCCTCACCTGCTTTTATGAGTACGAGTGTCTTCCTGATGTCTTCCTGGAGCCCTCGTGCCATTATTTCCTTCTACCATTAAAAGCAAAGAGATAGAGTTGGCCACATGCCACCGAGTCTGGACACAGTAGCCAAGTGCCTGAAGGTGCCATAACCATCGACACTGGTAAGCTGAGGAGGGGGCATCTCAAGTAGGGCTGGGGAAGGACAGAGGGAACCCAGGGTGGAGAAGGCTCCCCCAGAAGCCCAGGAGGCCCCACGAGAGCCATAGGACGTGTCCCAGCATGGACGTCTCCTACAGCTGTGGCTCCAGCAATGGGCCTTGCAGATGCATCTCCACATGAAATGCAGAGCCCACCATGGGAAGATGGCCCCCCAGCCCCAGCCCCGTCAGTGGTTGACACAGAGCTCCTCTCACTGGGCCCAGAATCCTTAAATGCTCTGACTCTACCCACTTCCAACCAGAGCTTCAGCATGCATGTTGAGCCATCTTTTTAATTTTCTGGTTGGCTTGGCAAACTGCAGATGCTCTCTCCCTAGAGCTCTGGGCCTATGCACAACTTCCATTTGCATGTGTCTGCGATGCTCCCTTCTCTCTGCTTTTGCCTGCTCAGAGAGCACCAAACCCCAACCTCTCCAATAAATGAGCCTCCAGCCATTCAGAGGCCATGCCATCCCTGTTCCTCTGCCCTCCTGATCCCAAAAGTCCCCCCCAGCCACACTCCTAGACTCAGCAATGGGGCAGCTCCTCAAGAGGGACTGGAGAGGGAGCAGTGGGGGAGGCTGGGAAATCAAAGCCCCAGCTCCCTCCGCATCCGCCACTGCAATCACAGCTCTGGAGCTGACAAAAGCCCTTGTTAGAGCCAGTGGCTCCAGTGCCAGCCCAGCCCCTTGGAGCAATGACAGCCATGTGCTACAATTTGCCCAATTCTGCAGCTGGGCTAATTACCATGGTTCCTGAGCTTGGGGTCCAGCCCCGAACCAAACAAATTAAGACAAAAACCACAGGCTTCCTCATTCCCCTCATTCCCAGCCAGCAATTGCTGAAGGACCCTTATAATTGATAACAACACGATAAAAACCCACCACCTGTCCTTTATCCTAAGGACTTGGCAGCCTGGCCAACATGTCAGCCCATCCTTCATTGGCCAAGCAACATGGAGTTTCACAACTCTGCCTCTCTAAGTGCTAGGAGCAACCTGAGACCTGTCATATCCCAAGACGTGGCCCAGCCTGGAAGACGTTCTGCAGCTGATGGGCATGCTAAGAGTGGGCAGGACAGGTGAGACGTGCCCACTGGGGTGGGCCAGCCATGAAGACTGGCACTGACGCTGGTGCTGAGGGTGTGTAGAGGGAATGGCAGGAGGTGGGGGCCCAGGCCCTTGGGGTACACCTACGACGGGGGTCACACAATACAGTGGCTAGGAATCGCATCTTAGCAGGCCACACTCAGAAATGTGGGGAAGCAGGAGGAGGCTATCGATGTGAAGTCTGGCAATCTGTAGGGCCCTGTAGCACTCTGGCTACACCATCCAGGTTCAAGAGCAGAAAATAAAATAAGGAGCCAGGGCCAGCGTGAGATCTGGGTGCCCAGGAGGACTCACGTAAGGCAGTGGTCCCCCAACAGTGAGCAAACAGGGCCCAAACCAGATGCTGGCCCGAGAGCCCTGACTAGGTCCTGCTTAGGTCTAGAAATAGAGGTGGCAAAAGAGGCCAGGTCAGGGACAGAGAACCAGCTCTGAATGCTAGGCTACACGGGCCTACTGGCCTCCTCCAGTTTGAACTTGAATTGAGAGGCAGCAGGTGCTTGGGCAGTGCTCTGGCCAGGGAGTGGGAGGGGCTCCACTGCCAACACCAGACATCGGGGGCTGAGCAACAGCCCAAGCTCACCTCAGGAAGCAAGGGTCAGTCAAGTCCAGTTAGGGAAACACAGAACACTTTGCGACATGCTTCGTCCCTGGCCAGAAGAACAACTTTTCAGGAAGACGCCAGCAGAGCTCACGGAAAGCAGTGGCTCCAGGACCAGCAGCACCCACCTCAGCTCGAAGAGGCTGAAGAGGATTTATTGGCAACGAAACTAGGCCAGAGGGGGGTGGGGCAAGAAGGCAGCGCATAATCAGGGTGATACTTTACGTCGCTCCATCTCGGGAAAATAATTGTTCCACTGGAACATCATTACACCGTCATTTTTCTACTCCTGTGCCACTTACAGGGAAATAGAAACTCACTTTCTTCTTGATAATAAGCTGCAATTTCAATAACTCAAAAGGCTTTTTCTGAGACGGAGCCATTCGCTCTCCCCCACCCCTCGCCTGGTGACGGAGGTGAAGACAGGTGTCTCCTCCCGACTGTCAGGCTGGGGAAAGGCCTCGCTGGCTCCCGAGGACAGCTGTCCCTTCTTGACTCTTTTTGCCTGTCATTCAGGTGACCAAGCATCCCAGTTTTCCAGGGACTAATGGGTTTCCCAGGATGCTGAACTTTCAGTGCTAAAACCAAGTCAGTACTCGGCAAACCAGGACAGTTGGTTACGCCACCTGCCATCACCTGGGGACCAGGGGGCAACCCATCATTTGTGCATTTAACAAGGATTTATTAAGTATCTACAATGTCCTAGATACTTTTGCAGGAGTTAGGAGGCAAGCAGGGTACAAAGCACACAAAAACTTTGCCTTCAGGAGCTTCCCCCATCCTAGGGGAGGGAAGTGAACGATAAACAGGATAAATAAGTGTATTATGTGATGTACTAGAAAATGATACGTGCGCTGGGGAAAAGGTGAAGGAAGATTGGCAATGAAGGGTGGGGGGTGTAATTTTAAACAGGGTGGTCAGAGCAGCAGAGAAGCTGCAGCACAAGTAAGCAAGGATGATGCTTAAATCAAGGTGGCCAGGGTGGGGAGGGCGAAACAGCAGCTGGATTCCAGATGTGCTTTGAAGGTAGAGCTGACAGGCTTTCTGGGTGGGGTTTGGGCATAAGGTATGAAGAAGAAAGAAGAATTAGCATGGCTTCAGGGACTTGAACCCACAGAGGCCGGCCTTACCTGCTTAGACTAAATAATATCCATTTCTAAGACCCATTCTGCCAGCCCCCCAAGACTTGAGATATTGCTGGATTTAAGTTAGAGACTAAAATGCACTTCCAAAGAAGACCCTGGAATATGGTCTTTAAATGCAGAATGAATTTTAATTCACTTGTTCCTGGCACTAGAGGGGTGGATGGAACGGCCACACAAGGTCAGCACTCTGGCCTGCTGTCTCAGGACAGCTCAGTAGTGAGGAGGTTGCACCTTCACTTAAACTCCCTGGGGCTCAGTTTTCTCATCCAACGAAAAATAGGTTCATGCTTATAAAACACTTAGCACAGGGCCGACGCCTTAGAAAGGGCTTCATTGCTGGTGGTGACAATGACTACACACCCTGATGATGCACTTTGAACGCACAGTGTTGAAATTCTGACGGTGACCAGCAGAGGGCGCCATGAGCAGAAGCCGGCGGCGCTGCTGGGAAGACCAGTTCATCTGCCTTGGATCCACCATTACAGCTTCACAAACGTAAAGAGTCGGGGTTCATGTCTTTCCTCTCTCCTCTTACCCCCACCCCTAATTTGCTAAATTTTAAACTTCTCCTGGATTCTCTCCCTCATTGCAGAGACGTCCTGCTGTGCAAAATGGATCTTCTATTTTGAGGTCATCCCTGCTCAAAACCAGCCCAAAGCCTTGGCATTCCAGGGGCATAGTGTAGCTGGTCTCCAGCACGAGTCAGCTCTTAACTCTTAACTCCTCCCAGAGCCTGCAGGAGACCCAGAGACCCGGACTCTTCCAGTGCCCTGGGCTCGGTAGGATGGAGACAAGCGAAGATAAGCTTTGTCCAATTTGTTCTGGTCCCTGAGAATTCTGCCCCTTATCTCCTCTCGCATTGCTTCATCACATCGCCAAAATTACCTCGATAATATATTTTTTAATTTAGGAATTCATTTTCACTTCAAGAAAGAGGAACACTGCAGCCAGATAAGAAACTCCATCTGTCTTCAAGAAAAAGGGTCGTGGGTTTGGGTGTCACGAATCCTGTAATATCTTAAATGAAGGTGCCACTTCTGAACGCTTTCTTCGTGTTTATGAAACGATTACTCTACAGAGGTGCATTTAATATTGTTAAAATAATGGTTGTGCATGTTTAATACATCAATTTAAGTTATTATCTCCCCTGCTATAAAATGTGGGATAATTTCATAAATAATTATAAAGCATTTACAAATGGCGCCTCAATGCAAAGCATTCTCACTAATCCTTTATCTTTCACAAACACAGAAATAACAATTAGATTCCTGGAATGAAAAAGGGAGGTTATGTTCTAGAATGTGACATCTCCTTACTGAATGCAAATGAGGAGGCAAAAGAAAGAAAGAAAGATCTGGGTAGGAACAATGTCCCTTTCCTCCTCCTTGGCAGATGCAGGATGCTTGTCCATGGTATCATCATTCCAGGCACAGCAGCCCTTTCTCTGCAGGGACTAGGGATGGGGCATTGACTCAGGTAAGAGGGATTCTTGGAACCCATTTTGAGGAAGGGTACTTCTGCCTAGAGCTAGTTTCTTTGGGGAAATAGAGAAGCTGCAATACAGAGTTCCAGTCGTTTGATTAAACTAAGAGGCACTTTCCTCCGTGCACCCCCTACTTCCTCACACGTCCATAGGTAGGAAGATGGGCAGGAGGACGCTACATTCCTGGAAGTATGATCCAGATCTTCAACCCTTCCAGAGAACAAACAGAATTACAAGTCACTAGGTACTATATAAGATTAAAAAAAAAAAAAAAAAAAAAAAAAAACAACCTTCCCTATTCATCCTTCGGTCTGCCTGTCAATGAACAGATGAGAGACCCTCACGAAGCTTACACCCAAGATGGGGAGTCTGAATGTAAACTTTTGAAACAACTCAGTGATACTTACAGGACAACATAGAACTTCGGTTAAATTAGCTCAATTACAAATTATGTTGATGTAAAGTTAATCAAAGAAGGCTTTTTGGAAGAGGTGAGTTGGAGCCAGGTCAGATCAACAAAATCAAATAAATTAAAGACAGGCTGAAGGTGCTGAAAGAGACAACACACACAGTTCACCTCATACTCATGCACGCACACACACACGCACACGCACACGCATGTGCACACAGTGAGCACCGGCTGCGCACCTAAAGCAACAAGTAATTCAAGCAAAAGGGGTTTCTAACCAGTCCATGGTCACCCTGCAGCCAATCTAAACCCAGCTCCGCGAAAATAAATAGCTCCCTAATTCCAGCATTCCGGCAACCATGGTTAAAGCGGAGATGTGGAGGGAAAAAAATAGAGAGGGCAAAGCCTCAAGGGTCCCCACGCTGGGCTATCAGCTTCCTGTCACAGTCTATTGCTGCTACTTGCACAGCAGCAAAGCTAAAGTGAATCCCCAAACCTGGGGAGGAGGCGGGGCGGGGAGGTGGATCAAGAAGAGATCCAGTCAGGGGGCCAGCACGTCGGGCTGTGTCCGGCTGCAGCCCGAAAGAGGAAGCCACCAAGAGCTCCAGAGTAGGCTGGGAGGCAGGGTCCCGGAGGCAGTGAGGCCCTCAAAGAAGCCAAAGGGTAACTCCTTCACTCTGCCAGTTCCAGGGCCAAGCAGGGAGGGCCATGGGATGGGACAGTCTCAATTCTTATAGCTGACTGAGTCCCTGATCCTTCTTCTACAGAAGATGGCCAAGAGTTCACTACTAGGATCCAGTGCCAATCGTGCCTTCCTCTCCCAAAACCTGCACCCCCACCTGTCCCACCACTGTCACAGCCACCTCTGTTCATGCCCTTGCCAGGTCCTCAACACTCAGTTCTAGTCCCGGCTCTGGGGGACTGGCCACGGGCAAAAGAGTTGACTTCTCTAGTTTATTTAGATAAGAAGACAGGAATGCTAGATTATTCTGAAGAATGAGGCTGAATCCACCCTAAGAGAGGGCCTTGTAGGGCCCTGTAACAAGTAAGGCAAATGTCTCGTGCCTCCCAATAGGATAGGATGAGAAAGCACCGCACCTCTGTGGTATTCTTCCTAAAAACCCACAACCTCACTCAATCATGAGACATCAGACAACCCAAACCGGGGGACAATCTACCAAAGATCTGACCTGGATGCCTCAGAATGACTGTCAAGGTCATGAAAGACAAGGAGAGGCTGAGACACTGTCCCAGACTGGAGGAGAGGAAGGGTGAGTAAATGTAACATGGTATCCTGAATTGGATCCTGGAACAGAAAAACAACATTAGTGGGAGAGCTAGAGAAATTGATGTGATATCTATAGTTTACTTAACGGTATTGTACCAATGTTAATTTCTTCGTTTTGGTGAATGTACCATGGTTATGCAAGATGTTAACCGTAGGGGAAGCTGGGTGAAGGGTCCATTGGAATTCTGTCTTTGCAACTTTCCTGTAAATCTAAAATTATTGCAAAGTAAATAAGTTTTTGTTTTTGTTTTTTTAAGACTCATTGTCTTGCTCCCTCCTCATAAGAAAAAAAACCAAAACAAACAAACAAACAAAAAACGCAAAACTAAAAACTAAAAAAACTCCCCACCCTAACATCCTCATTTATGTTGCTTTATTTCACAAAGTCAGTATCTTGGAGCTATTTCCCTGTCCCCAAACATGCAGGCTCCCTCCCTCCGCAGGGGCGTAGCTCACCCTGGCACTCTTAGCTGCGGTGTCTGCCCCCTACCTTCCGGCTGGCCCCACCCAGCAGGCCAGCCCCAGGCCCACCTCAGCGAGTCTCCCACCATCCACTCTCCCTCCGTTGGCTCTCTGGTCCACATCCCTCATGTGGATCTTTATAACAGAGAGTACCTTTGCAGGATTGACCGGCAACTTGGAAATGTCCACCACACTCCTCCCCTCCTGCTGTCCCCACCAACCCCTCAAAGGCTGCCCACCCCCAGCCCTCAACTAAAACACAACAGCAGTGCCTCCTGGTGGCTGGTCCAACATCTGATCCGACATAACTATCTGATCTGACATCTCCTCCACATTCCCTGGGCACCCTGCAGAGCCTGGGAGTCCACCCCTCCATCTGCCCTCCTCCTCTGGTCACCCCTCATGGTCAGGGAATGCCACCCGGGGCAATCTCATTCCCACACGGACGTACATCCTTTTTCAGTTCTGCGCTGGTTTTCTCCCTCTCTCTCTCCCAAGCGCCCATGATTTCTTACTCCCTTTATTGGGTTACATGTACGAACAAACTAATAACCTTAACTACAAAGCAATCAGAGAGGGGGAGAAACGACCGCGAGTTTTGAACAGAAATTAAATCATACAGAGAATCAGTCCCATCAACTTCTAAAGCCCTTAAAAACACTCAGAAATTCCATTCAGATTTTCCATTCATCTCTCTCTAGCTGCTCATCCTTTTTGTAAGCATTTTTCCTCAAACTCCGATATTCTAAATGAAAATTTTCACTTATTTTTATTCAATGCTATCATATTTCTCTTCTAATTACTAGCCTTGCAAGAGTATTGTTTTCTACTGTTTTTCAAGGCAAATGCGCAGTACTTAATCCACACTATGGGTTAAATAGGTTTTTGGCAGCCAGCCCTGGAGCCGTGCCAACACTGATACCCTTGTTGTTATGGGAAAAAGCTTCAGACAACTAACTCAAATGAATTTTTGGAACTAAACCTATTTATAAGTCAGGAGCAGCCTGTGCTGCTTTGGAGGGTTATTTGATTGGGTTGGGGATGTAGGTCTTTCTTGTTTCCCAAACGAATTCGTTCAATATGCAGCAAATACCTATTAAGGACTATTACAGCAGGCTCTGTGCTAGGTCCAGGGGATGCTGCGTCCAGAGGACCCAATTTAGTTCCCGTCCTCGCGTTCCAAGGGAGGAGCTGGGCTGGGAATCCAGCAAGTCCACGAGCAGGTGCATAGGGATGTGCATCCGTCAAGGTTCACCAGAGAGAAACAGAACCAACAGGAGACAGGGAGACTGATTTTAAGGAACTGGCTCATGCAGTTGTGCCGGCGAGTCTGACATCCACAGGCCAGGCCAGCAGGTGGGACACTCAGGGAAGATCACTACGCAGCCGTCTTCAGAAAACTTCAGTCTTTGTAATTCACGATCTTCAACTCCTGGGATGAGACCCACCCACAGGATGGAGGGTAATCTACTAATACTTTACTCAACGTCTATTGGTTGTCAATGTTAATCACGTGTAAAAAGATATCTTCGCAGCAAGATCTAGACTAGCGTTTGACCAGACAACTAGGTTGCACGGCCTAGTCAAATTGACACACAAAACTAACCATCACATGGCAGAAGCTCAGTAGCCTCAGAGCCCGAAGATGTGGACTCTTAATGCAGCATGTGTGTGCGTATGTGCGTGTGTGTGTGTGTGTGTGTGTGCGCACGCGTGCAGGGAGGCGTCACATGTAAGCTGGGACCTGAAATAGGCCTTAGCCAGCAAACAGCAGCAGGGAGAACTGGCGCAGCCTTCACCCCTGGGCGGCCTGCTCCCCGATGGGCTCGTGGAGGGCTGCGCTGCGTTTTACTCAGCCTCAGTCCCCAACACGAACATGCCCCCACTTCCTGGAGATCCCAAGAGGGCTCACCAGCCTTCCTGCCCACTCTGATTGCTCTCTGCTGGTTCAGCCTCCATCCCGGAGGTATTAGCTTAAGGCCAACCACCCAGACTGGACAGCGCAGCAATGAGTCTCCCTCCTTCCTGCAGGGGGGTCCAGGCTCCCTCGCAGCATCCATTTCACATTCTTGCTATTTGACCCCTGTAAACTCATCCAGCTAGGCCCAGACTGGCCCCGTGCCCACCCGTCTGCCCGGTGCCTCCCGGCCCCGCAGGCCCCTCCCAGCCCTGCCCCTCTCGAGGGGGCGTGCGCGAGCATCTGGCGCTGCCGCCTGAGCAGTCCATCAGCCTTCACACCGCTGTCACCAGGAGACGTGGTGGAACGAAAACAAAAGATGTGACAAATTTGTCCTTTTCTCTTTCATAATTAACCAAAATATCACAGCATGTAGCAAAGCACGGCTCCTCATTAACAGACAGGCGAGGGGAGATTAAGAAAGAAAGCCGCAGCCCCTACTCAGCACCCCTCGCTCACTGGCACCCCCTCCCTGCCTCGCAGGACCCCCCCACCTGTGCCCCCTCCCCCACCCCGTAATTACATCTGCAGGAGAGAATGATATTCTGGTCAGACACGACAGACAGAAAGAGCCCAGTCCCCAGTGAGGCAATTAATATTTCACACCTGCCAAAGCAAAGTGGCAACAGCAAGGGGAGGAAGAGGTGCTGGGAAGGTGACTTGCATTGTCACCAGGCCTGGGTTTGCAAAAGCCAAGTGGGGACAGTCCTTCTGTCGGGTTGCGGGAATGGGCAGGCCAGGCTAGCACGAGAAAACAACTCTAGGGTCTGTGTAGAGTGGGGGTAGGGGAAGCCACTGAATAGAACAAAGAATTTGCAATTGTATGTACGCCTACTCTGCTCCCTAACCCCCAGCTCTCTCATGCACGCCACACACATCCCCAGCCCTACTGAGGGTGCAGCATGTAGAGCCCAGAGCAGATGGGGACAGGGAAATACAGAATAAGTGGGCACAAAACACCCACCTGTGCCCCAACCCAAGCCCCCACTCCCGTCTAGTCACATGCTACCAATAGGTCCTGCCTACCACCCCGACAGACCCTCACACCCTCTCTGGTGCTCCCCGGGGAGCACACGTGTGTGTGCACACACCCACTCACATGCCTATACTCACACTTTTATGCACTCACACACACACAACCGTTTCCAAGTCAGACAATCAAATAAGACCTACTGGCTGCTTACTAGGTTCGAGTTCCTGCAGACTGAGACCCTGAGGAGCTAGCGTTGGTTATGGAAACAGAACTGCCTTAGATTTTATAAAAGGGAAATTAACAATACAAAGCAGTAACTGGTAAGCGACACTTGTATGATCTGGTAGCTTCCCAGCATGCAGCGAGCACCTACTAACTGTCGGGCATGCTCACCAGCCACTTACACGTTTTATCTCATTCTTTGCCCCTAAAAATCCTAAAGGGCAGATAATATCATTGCATTTTACACCTAAGAAATCTGAGACTCCTGGAGGTTAGGCATCTTACCCAAATTAGAAAATTAACAAAACCAAGATTTAAACTCAGTTCTGTCCGATGCAACACTCATGTTGCTTATTCACAATAGCCAAAACGTAGAAGCAACCCAAGTGTTTATCAGTGGGTGAATGGATAAACAAAATGGGGTGTGTACATACAGTACACATATTAGCCTTAAAAACGAAAGGAATTCTCATACATACCACAATATTGATGAACTTTGAGGGCATTATACTAATTGAAATAAGCCAATCACAAAGGATAAATACTGCACAGTACTGTATACTACTTAGATGAGGTACCTAGAGAGTAGTCAAATTGGTAAAGACAGAAAGTAGAATGGTGGTTACCAGTGGCTGGAGGGGAGGAGGGAATGGGGAGTTATTATTTAACGGGTAGAAAGTTTCAGTTCTGCAAGATGAAAAGGGTTCTGGAGATGGATGGTGGCGATGGTTGTACAACAGTGTGAATGTACTTAATGCCACTGAACTGTACACTTAAAAATGGTTAAGATGGTGAATTTTATGTTATGTATTTTATCAAAATTTTTAAAAAATTTGTGTTGCTAACTATCATGCCAAGGGAATCGAGAAGGAAGAAAGATTACTGCGGGCTTGGTGGCCAGAGCAAGCTGCTTGGAGAAGGAGAGATGAGAATGGGCTTTGAAGGGTTGGGGCATTTGGATGGTAGGAGTGAGGGTGGAGGAGGGGGCCAAATACTATGCAAAATGTTAAGAGTGAAATCATTGCCTCCTGGGAGGAGGGAACCTATGGAGACCATTTCAATCCAGAGGAAACAATCTTAACTATAGATGATTCTAGAAGGAATACCTCAATTGGGTGAGAGGTTGGCTTGGATGCCATCCATGTCTCTTCCAGAGTGAGGGGTCTAAGAGTCCACGACCACAAAGACTTTCTGAAGATGGAAGTGGGTAAACGAGTCTGGCTGAAGCAGTGTGTGTGTGGTGGGGGGATCTGGGGAGGAAAGAGGCCACCAAGGCAAGAGGGGAGAACTAGGACCGTGGGGGACGCTGAGGCTAAGCAGGGAGTTTGGATTGTATTTATAGGCAATGGGGCGCCCTTGCAGAGCCTGGGCCGGGGCTGGCGTGAGGGGACCTGAAGCATGAAAGGAAAGGAGGGTCTCACCCAGGAAGGAGCACCCGCTCTCAGGGAATGCACTGCACAAGAATCATCACGGAAAACCAGGCGAGTGGCAGCACCAGGCACACTGACACCTTGACACACAGGTGACAGCCCGAGTGGGACGGAAACAAAGAATGGAAGGTGAGCTTCCTCTTGTTCTGCCGCACAGCCCGTGTCCCCCGGTCGGAGCGACGATAACCACCCTTACATTGGCAAGCCTTGTTGATTCTGCCCCCAGCACAGCTCTTGACTCCATCCCCTTCTCTCCAACACCACAGCCAGCACCAGACCCACGGCACAGCCCCTCTGCTTTCCTGCAGCCTCGCTGGGGGACAGATGAGAATGTCAATCTCCCCAATTTACTGACGAGGTGGAATTCCTCATGCCAAGGATCACGTCACTAATACTTACTACTACTCATGGACCCTGTTTGGGAGCCTGAGTCTCCTCCCTCAAAATCCAGGCAATCTGGGGTCCGTGGACCTATGCAAACGTTCACCACCATTCCCACCCTCACAGAACTCACAGTCAGTTAAGGGAGATCAGAAGTGCACATAGGTAGAAACAGCGCAAATATGACTCCAGCATGAAGCGAGTTATGCCAAGGCAGTGCAGAGAGTAGAAAGATCAGAGGCTCTAGCGACCCCCACACATGGCTAGAACCTCAGTGCATCCCTTTCCACAATGAGACCATGAAATCAAGGTCACGTTACTTAATAGCCTTAATAACTATGTGGGTATAATGGCTACTGTTCCTTTGTTTATTCACTCTTTCCATTCATCCATTCCTTCAAACGTACATTTCGAGCAGGTACCATAAGCCAGGATTGTGTTAGGCCCTAGAGATGGAGCGCTGAGCACGACACACAAGTTCTGCCCTGGGGGAGCTTATATTCTAGTGGGCGGGGGCTGGGAGGGACACCAGAAAGAGGGGATGCTGTCACACAGGAGGAGATGACAATGGCTTGGATTAGGAGGGTGGCCATGGAGAGGGAGGGGAGAATGGATGTAAGTTATGCATGGGAGGTAACATCCACTGGGCTTGCTGTCCGATTGGACGTTAGAGCCAGAGGATAGGGGAGGAAAGGAGTGACTTGTATTAAAATATTTAGAAACGAAATGCATGAGGTACTCAACCTAGTACCTAGCACACACTGGTGTTCAGAGTGTGAGCACCAAAGGAATTAAAAATGAATCAGAGTGAAGTTTCTACAAGCGGGGTCAGAGGGAGAGGTCATGGAGAAAGATTTCTGGAAGAGGTGAATTCTGAGCCCAGTTTGAAACAGAGGAGGGAAGTGGATTGACCTGAGGGTGGAAGAGGAGGCCGTCAGGAATTTCTGGTGGGAGACAGAAAGGCACGGACCAAACATAGGTTTGGAGGTGGGAACTGTGAGTCATCAGACTTAAGAACCAACTAGGGTTGTATATATGAGGATTCTGCTTCATAGACAACTACAGTTGACCCTTGAACAGTGCAGGGGTAGGGGCGCTGGCCCTCCATGCGGTCAACACTTTGTGTATAACTCTTGATTTCTCAAAAACTTAACTACTAATATGGTCTACTGTTGTCCAGAAGCCTTACTAATAACATAGATGGTGGATTGACACATATTTTGTATGTTCTGCATATTGTATACTGTATTCTTACAACAAAGTAAGCTAGAGAAAAGAAAATGTTATCAAGAAAGTCACAAGGAAGAGAAAACTCACTGTTCATTAAGTGGAAGAGGTCGTTCTCCTTGTCAATCACACTGAGCAGGCTGAGGAGGAGGAGGAAGGGGAGAGGTTGGTCTTGCTGTCTCAGGGGCAGCGGGGGTGGAGGAAAATCCTTGTGCAAGTTGGTCCTGCACAGTTCAACCCCATGTTGTTCAAGGGTAAAATGTCTGTAAGATTCTAAATTAAAATAGAACTAAATCCAGACCCTCAAAACTAATTCCTGACTCCTCTTCCAATGTTTGAACGTAGATTGGGGGAGGACTTCCTCCACTCACAGACTCAGCCTGTGAGGCTGGGGGGGCGAAGGCAGGGCTGGGGCCAGAGCCACCCCAGCACACTTTCAGCCAGAAGTGTCCTCAGGGTGTCTTCTAAAAGGACAGCCCACCCAGTGCTTTTTCCGATCTTCCTCTTTTAGCAACTGCTGCCTCGGACAATCTCTGCTTCATTTTTGGTCCTCACTCTCCATTGAGGCTGTGTCATTGAACCTGGGTAACCTTCAGATGGGGGTGGCCTACCCCTGGCACACACGCCGCCCGCCTTGGATGCTGCAGTCTGTGTGGGCAGCAAAGGCCCGACCCCTGGGAAGGACGTGGGGTTGCTTTCCGTCCTCATTGCCACCTATTTGTTTGTGATTCTCCAACAGTGTGGCCCACAGAGCCCTGGGGTTCCTTGAGACACTTTCAGAGGTCAACAAGGTCGAAACATATTTATAATAATTTTAAGACATCGTTTGTCTTTTTCGTTGTGCTGACATTTGCACTGGGGAGCAAAGGCAGTGGTAGGTGAAACTGTTGCCACCCACATGAACCAAGTAAGAGCAGCAAAATCTAATATTCAACAGTCATTTGAATCGCTCCTCGAACTTTTGGCTAAGATCAAGTATAATAGTCATTTGATTTTTGCCTCATCAAACACTCATGGTTTTTTAAAAAGCCATTATTATTTAAGAATGT
>NW_012137747.1:1031446-1034712 GCF_000956105.1 Propithecus coquereli | reverse complement strand
CGGATCTCCTCCGCATCTTTCCCCACCCTGCTCTGTGCCCCTGGAGGCTTCCTGCTGGGTTTGGCCAGACACCCCAGAGGCAGGAGGAGAAAGAAGCTAGAGGGCTGATCACCCTCCTGTCTGAGCACAAGTGTACACATATGCACGTGAGCACAGAGTGTGGCAATGCCTCTAGGGGAGGCCGAGCTCTGCCCCGCAGCCCCTCTCTCACACAGAATAACTGCTCCTCCCTTTGTCCCTACCTGCCTAGGGATGGGACTAGCTAGCCCCAAGGTGCCTTTCTACTCCTTGTCACTTTCCTTTAACAGCCACACCTTTGTAAATAGCTCCTCCCCTGAATTCTCCTCAATTACTTTGTCTATGTGTGTTACTAATATTTATTTCCTACAGGGACCTTGTCTGATTCAGGCTGTGAAATACAGTAATCTTGGATGTGTCTATACTAAAGAAAGGTCTTTTTCTTTCTGACCTAAAGTCAGACCACTGGGCACCCCCAGCTCCTGGCCTGCCTTCCGAGGGATACAGCAGGAGACAGGGATTTTGTTCCACTCCATGAAGTTTATTCTCAACACTGCTTATGTCCAAGGCACTGTTCAAGGGGTTTGCAAAGATGCCCAAGTAAAGATTCCTGCCCTGAAACGGAGCAAACAAACGTCCTGCACTTTCCCATCTTTATGCCTTTTCTCACTGTGTTCCCCCACGATGAGCGTTCTTCTCTTTCCATCAGTCAAAACCTGCCATATTACCTTCCTAAGAAACCTTGTTGTGTTCCCAAACCATAAATAAAGTCTTTCTGCCCCCCAACACTTCTTTTAAGGCACTTACCTCTTTTTAACTTGTATTATTCAATTTGGTTGAACGCACATTTATCTGGTGCTTATTTTATGCCGAGCTCTAGGCCAGACACTGCACAGTGCAAGGAAAAAATATTGCACCAAACCCACCCTGAGGGAGCTCATTCTCTAGCTGGGGAGACAGAAACATAAATACTTACGATGCAAAGGGAGAGAGGTCGTAACAGGAGTTTGTACAGAACTCTATAGGTTTTGGTTAAAGGAAACATTATGGAACCATCCGTATAGATGTGGGGGGATGAAGAATATTAGAAGGATGGTAGTGCGCTCTCGGGTTAGCCTATGGGGGCTGGAAGATTTAGTCCAGCAGACGCCCAGCATGTGGCACATCCAAGGTGGCACTGATCATATAAGCAGCCATTGTGAAGGGTGATGGCCACATAAATGAACATGAGGCTGTGTTGTTGGTTCCCTGCTACATCTGGTGATGGCCTGCAGGGATGACACAGGACCTCCCCATACCCTGGTGGAGGAGCTCAGAGGGCCTTGTGGGCCAGTGGACCAGCTGAGGCTTGGTGTCTGACAAAAGGGCTGCAGGTGCCTCCCATCCAGACTCACAAGCTGGACCACGAACTCTGGCAGTGGTGCCAGCATCACAGGCCGCTGGCTCCCACCCCCAAAATCATTCGTGGGGAAACGACAGCAGAGAAACTAATCATGGATCCGAGAGTCCAAAGATAAAACTGAGAGAAATCCCAGAAGGCTCCTGAAAACTTAAAACATGTATGTGTGCGGAGGGGATAGGTGGGTATGTGAATGGGAATAGTAGAGAGAAAAGCCCCAGTGGGAGACGAGTTGCTCTGAATTCGTGGTCGTGTACCACCTACACACACGCACACACACACACACCTACCTTGAGATGACCACTGTCTACCTAGAACAAGCAGCATCACATCCCAGGCCTCTAGGATTTTGAGAATATTGTTAAAGAAAATCTAAAACCCTCGTGGGATAAGAGCTGATGAGACCAGAAGTGGACTTCCAGCTGTCCCTGGGCAACCACTCGACCATCCTACATCCCCCACTGCACCCCCCACCCTCAAGGCTGCTGGATCTACTGAGGGGATGGCCCCCTCCCAAGTCTGCCTCTAAATGGGATCCTAAATTGGGACTGGGATAGCAGCTTGCTGGGACATTTTAAGAGGGTTTCTAGGGAACCAGGGGTTCTCTGCCTTGGAGCTCATCCCCTCTCCTCTTTCTGAAATTCACCAGGAAGTAGCGAACTAGGATTTCAGACCCTCCTTCACTACATATTACCACGTAGAATAACTGACAGCCCCAAGGGAACATACGTTTACAGGCCGAAATAATTTGGCCTCAAGGAATAAAATCATTTTAAAAGAAAGATAATAAACTGAACGGTATTAATCCAGGACACAGGATAATTGGGACAGATGCACCAAAATTTTAAGTAAGCATAATAAATATTCTTAACAAAAGAGATAATATTAAATATGAAACAGGTAAAATCAGTCATAAAAAGGAACAAATAAAAATACTGTACGTGAATAATATTTGAAACAAATAGAAGGGATACCCCTGGAGACAGAATTTATAAGCTGGAAGATCGTGCTAAGGAATTTTCCTGGAAGACAGCAGCAGAAGATAAAAAGATAGAAAATATTAAAGAAAAGCTAAGACAAGTGAGTAAGTAAATAGAGGCACTAATATCCAAACAATGGAATTCCCAGATGAGGAGGTAAAAAATGGAGGGGAGGAAATATTTGAAGCAATAAGAATAAAAGACAAAGGATTTCAGATTGAAGGGACTTACAGAGTGCCATGAAAAAAAAAAAAAAACCAAAACCAAAAAAAATCCAAGGAAAACAAAAAAAACAAAAAAAAAAAAAAAAAAAAATTCTAAAAGTTTCCAGAAAGAAAAAACAGTCATCTAAAAAAGTAAAGACTTGTAATTTATCAGGCATCTGAACAGTACATGGAGTACAAGAAAACACGGAAATATTTTCAAAGCATTAAAGGAAAAAGAACGTTGAACCTAGATCCGGCCAAATTGTCATTTATATGCAAATCATGTAAATATACAGGAAGATATTTTCAGGCATATAAGGCCTCAGAAGGTTTGCCACACAAAATCCTATTATGAAAACACTCTTGGAAGAGTACTCAATAAAAAGAGAAATAAATTCAGGAAAGTGCAATGAGAGAAATACTATGGAAGAATGATCCAGTTGCTTGGTAAAGTTTACTGTTGTCTGGAAAAGCAAGAACCAAACAAAAGAAAAATAAAAAGCATATCTATAACCCCCAAAATTAAAATTGTAGACATTATCAAGGCAAATAAACAGAAGTATAGGTCTTAAATTAAAGACAACCACCTTAATATTATAATAAAAATAGAAGATAAAACTTTTAAATAAGCATAAGCTAATTTGATCTATCCAACAGAAAACA
>NW_012137747.1:1000781-1027633 GCF_000956105.1 Propithecus coquereli | reverse complement strand
AACCTATTTGTGTCTTTGTACAGTGTGTTGCTTGAAGGCAGCATATAGTAAGGACTTGCCTTTTATCCACTCCACCAGTCCCTGACTTTTAATTGAAGGGTTTCGACCATCTGCATTTAATGTACTTATTTATATTGTTGGATTTAGTTCTACCACTTTACTAGTTGATTTCTGTTTGTCCCCTCTATTTTTGTTCCTCTTTGCCTTTGCCCCCTTTCCAGCCTTCATGTGGATTATATAAATTTTTAGTGGATTATACAATTTTTACTACTCTGCATAAATTTATCATTGACATTTTGGCTAAATCTCTTTGTACTATTTTTTAGTGGTTTCTCTAGAGGTTATATATGTTTTTGCTTCCAAGTAAAACATAGAAACTTTACAATTGTATAAATTCCTTTGCTATTCCTTTCAACTGACCTTTATGTTATAATTTTCATTTGTATTATATCTTCATACACTAAAAACTCCACCATATAAAGTTATAAATTTTCTTTCAATGGTCATATGTGCTTTTAAAAATGTCTTGAAAATTCTCTCATATTTACCCAGATATTTCCATTTCTGTTGCTCTTTCTTCATTCCTGAAAACTCAGTTTTCTTTTGTTATCATTTTCCTTCAGCCTCTGATGCATTTCCTTTTTCATTTATTACAGAAAAGATATTCTGATGACAAATTCTCTTCATTTTCCTTCATCTGATAAGAGCTTTATTTTGACTTCACACCTGAAGGATATCTTTGCTGGCTATAGAATTCTGCTTTGACAGTTCTTTTCTTTCAGCACTGTGAAGATATTGGTCCACTGTCTTCTGACCTTCATGGGTCCAGAAGAAATCTGCAGCCATTAGAACTTGTGTTCCCTTGTGTGTGATGTGCAGTTTTTCCTCCAGCTGCTTTCAAGAGTCTTGCTTTGATTTTCACCGTTTTGATTATGAGTCTAGGTGTGGTTTTCCTTGAGTTTATCCTGTTTGGGGTTCACTGAGCTTCTTGAATCTTAAATCTACAAACATGGAATAAAATAAATTAAATAAGATATTAACAGAAACATGGAACAGATACAGTGAGGCCCAGAAGAAGAGTAATCAGTCCCACCGAGCCAAGGAGGTGAAGGGACAAGGATGCCAGGAACGGAGGGGACAGAGAGGATGGAACGAGACAGTCTAAGCACAGAAGATGCTGTGAGACCAACTATGAGACGTGACAAATACAAAACCCCGTGCTTCATTCTCCAGTGCTCTTTCTTGTCACGGCACTTTTTTTTTTTTTTTAAACTAGCTGGCTTTGCTTTGAAAAGTTCTTAATGACATCTTCAGGAGAGGCACATTTTCTCACTCTGACTTGTCTTTTTAGGGCAAAAATAGCACTTCCCACTGTATCTGTGTCTTCTGAGGATGTCTACCACAGGGCTTTGCAAATTTAAAAAACAGAATTAAAAAAAAACTGTGCTCTTTGGACAGCATGTGGGAGGCTCATCCTGGTTTGAGGCTCTATAAAGATGAAGTGATGTAACTAAGAAACCCAGCTTTCCCTGCTAACAGGGTCTTTGTTCAAAGAGCACTAAAGCTGCGTCTTTAGACAGTAACAAGTTAATTGTTTGAAGAAGTTTGAGACACTCAAACTAGAATAAGTAAAAATTTTCATTTTGTTATCCAAGTTTACATCTATGAAAATTAACCCTCCAAACCTTAGATGTTCACCCACCATCAATTACCACATTTAAGGGGCTAAAATTGGGTGCTTTGTTGGTTTCTCTAGTTAATTTACATATCATTACTTTACAATTCATGTTGTAATAATTTTTATTAAAATTAGTAAATGAAAACGGAATGATATTACCTCCAAGCTCGCAGGACCCTAGAATCAGAGACAGTAACCTTTTTTCTCCTTTAAACTTATAATTGTCAATTTAAGTATATATATGTATGTATATATTGTATATAGAACTTAATCATTTATTATGAAAAGAAAAGCATGAAACCAAAATGAGTTAGTATTTACAGTTTCATTGGGATTGTACCAGACCCACAATCGACGCTTTATAATATATAAGGAAAGCAGAAAAAAAAACAGAAAGAAGTAGAGCAAAATCAGCCAGAGCAGAGAAGAGAAGGAAAGCAAAAATATCAAAACACAGACAGAAAACAAAAGCATTGTCTTACATCGTTAACCCAGCATCTTCCGAATGGAGCCCAAAGAACAGCTCAAGCACCATCAGTGCCCTAAGAGACACAGTCTGAGGCCCCCTGGGTGGGGCCATCCTCAAACTTCAGCCAGGAGTAGCATGTGTCATTAGCACAAAGAGCTTTGAGTCCCAAGGCAAAGACTGAAGCATCTGTTGGGAGCCCTTCTGCATCCACCAATCCCCAGCAGAGAGAAGTGGCCCTGGGTGACCGCAGTTCGGTCCATGGCATTCCGTCCCACCGTCCACCTCTTTGAAGAAGCCCAGCCAAAGCAGCCTACAGTCTGGGGGCAGGAGGGAAGGTAGGAAGCATTTTGCAAAGCACAGTCTACCTGTGAGAGGTTCCGGCTATTTATTCAGAAATGGGCACGCACTGCACTTCCACACAAAATTGGGGGGTGCACCAGTAATGGGCCCCACCTGTCGGGAGGCCAGCACCTCCATTCTGCTCTGGGGAAAGCAGTGCAGCATAAGCTAAGGGAACAGAGATCCTCAGAGCCCAAGAGATGTCCACCCCTCCTGGAGGCAGGAATTATGACCTCTTGCCATAGGCTTCTCTATTTCTCCTTTATTCCCGCTCTCATCATCTCTTTCTTATGGTCTCTGCTGCCTGGCTTCTTCCTCCTCTTTCTCTCAGTGGGGTCCTACTGGCCAAAAAGGTCCTTCCGGCCTGATGGGGATCTGCCAGGACCTCCCCTGGGCCCTCTCTCCCACTCCGATAAATCCATCCACCTGCCACACCCCGTCCATCTCCTCCTGAAGCCATCCCACACAGTGACGCAGGGAGACTGCCCCAAATTCTCCCAGTGAGGTGGGGGCGGGGCAGTGTTTGTGCGTCCCTGTCAGTGTCATCTCTGCGTTGGGAGGGGGACGGTTGGTTCTGGAGCAGAGTCTACTCAGAAACCCTCACACCACCCTGTCCCTCCGCAGAGAGGAACTGGCCTGTGGGGCATTTCCTGACAGCTCTGACAGGCCTCAGGAGACAATTAATGCCTCACAGCTGCCTCAAATAGGGAAGGTGCTAGAAGAGGGAGAAAGGGGGAGAGAAGTGTGTAAATTGGCAAAAAGTTGTAAAGCAATAGTAGAGAGCAGGGAGGGAATTGAATCAGAATCTTACTGAACAAATTTCTCTCGGAATCTGCTCAAGGGCCAGCCAGTGGGTACCTAAGGCCGACTTACACAGTCACTGCAGAGCTGGGTTTATGGACTTCTCCGTAGTTGACAGAGCTTCTGGAAAGAAGACGAAAGCGGGAAAGTGGCACAGTCTCTGCCCCTGGCCTAAAATCCTGAAATGGGGGACCTTGAACCCTGCCAGCTCAAGGACAGGGATGGGGGGCTAAGGCTGCAGGTGCCCAGTTTCCAGAACAAGGGAGCGGGAGGACAGCCCCTGGGAAAGTTGTTTCTGACAAAAAGGCAGACAGACAGACTGAGAGATGGACGGGTCTCCTTCCTTCCCAGACACCCCCTGACTGTCTGGGCAGACAGATGGTCCTTTCCTCCGGGCTTTATAGATTAATGCATCCTTCTTATCAATTATGGAGACAAGAAAGTGTAATTTTCTCCCCGTGTTTATACTGTTCAGGATTAATCTGCCTGTAAATGGATAATCTGTCAGCTTTCTGAGACATTGAAGTGGGGAGGGGGTGGGGCAGGAAACGGGAAAGAGATTTACCAGCGGGTAATGCCATCTGCTTTATTAGGTTGTTTTATAAACCTGACATTCAATTTGTTCTGGAGGACTTGGTGACGGATTATTCTGTAAATTCCCAAATAATTACGATAACCAGAGAAAGGGAAAAAGGGGGAGAGGGAGGTGGGTTTGGAGGCGTGGGGGTGTGCAGCACATTCGTGACTAATGGCTCTAGGGGACGACATCCCTTCTCAGCCACCTCGGAGGGTGGCCAAGAGAGGTTAGACCTTAGAGGCGGGGGATGACAAAAAGGGGCCAATAGCCCCTCAACTCAGGGTCTCATACAATGTCTCCCGGTTTTCAAACCTTCAGATTCCCTGCTCTCCCCAACATGGTGAATTCAAGTGAGCAGGATTGTGTTTTCATGTTTTCGGACTTAGATACATATATTATATTCTCTGGTCACCTGGGAGTGAATCCTGCTCCTCTCCTTATTAGCATATTAACTTGGGCAAGTTATTTAACCTCTGTGCCTCAGTTTCTTCAACTGTAAAATCAGGACAGTAATAGTATTTACCTCTTATGTCGCTGTGCAGATCAACTTAGTTCCTATATGGAAAGCACTAGATAAACTATGTGCTCTACTATCACCGTTTGTACGTTTATTTTATTCCACTGTGCTGGGCCCGGTGCTAATGAGACAGAGACAGTACACTCTCACTAGATTTCTGATGATCGAGTCTGAAAACTCCTAAGGGTAGAATCAGAATCTCAGAGCCGATAAGCCCCTTGGCAATCACAGGATTCACCCTGCCCTTCCGTCCCCGGCTTGAATGCTGCCAGTGACAAGGGGCTTCCTCCAGCACTGGCGGCTCACTCCATCATTGGACTTTTCCCACGACTCCTCAGATAGTCCCCATAAAGCCAAACCTGCCTTCCCCTATGAAGCCCTCCCAAAGGGTTAAAGCTTCTGGCCTCCTGGGTTTGCGAAGGGAGCTGGGTGCCCCCCTGTGGTAAAGCATAGCCTTGATTATGAGCTCTGAGAGCTCGTTTTTCAGCAGAAGGTTATTCAATTACCCCGTGCACGTTTATCTTTTAAATTTCTGAATGCTGCCTCCTGTGGTTTCTGTAATCTTATTTTTGCTTTTGTTGGGGTGGGGTGGGAGGGAAAGAAGGCCACATAGTGCATGTCCCAAGACCCACCCACCTGACGCCTGTCCTTGTGTCCTCGGAGACCATGCTCTAAGGTACAGGCCTGTGGCCACAGCATCCCTGTGGGGAGAAAGGAGGGGCGGGAATGAGACTCCTTACTGCTTGCTCTTTCTGGTGATCTCGGTGCCTTTGTGTTTGCAAGGACAGTTGTCTGTCACCTCAGTTGGTTACTAAGATAATGAGGCTCAGGGAATGGAGTCACTTAATCTGGGGCTTCCCACAAAGAAAATGTCTGTGCCCCGGGCTACGGTTGAATAGAACACCCCCTTACGTCTCAGCATGCATTCTTGCCCATGGGCCTCTTGATATTCATTGTCTAAATATTATATAAGCCAAGAATATTATTCCTCTTTCAGATGAAGAAACTGATGCATAATTAGGATAAGTAATTTACTCTGGACAGTCATATACAGAGTTGCGGTTTAGACTATGCAGTAGGGTGCTACTGTGTTGCCTGTCCAGAATTGATCTTCCCACTTCTGGTAAAAGAACCCTCTTCCCTGTGGGGAATACATTCCTAGTGGTTTGGATGAGACTGTCACTGCCCCTCTTCAGGCCTATGCCCAAGACCTGGTCTGGCCGATCAGAATCCCCAATGCCCTTGGCCACAGTAATTGGATCAGGGATGGTCATGTGACCCAAACCCAGCCAATCAGATCTTTCTATAGGACTTTTCTGCCAAAGCTATTGGGGGAAAAAGCTTTATTCTTCCTGGGGTTGTTAATCTAGTAGGATATGAGCCTTAGGCTATTGGTGGCCACCATGGGCACCACAAGGAGAGCACCCACCCATGATATGGAGAGACAAATCCCTGAGGATGTTGTAGTCCTGAACCCCCAGCTATCCCTGAAGCTAGATCTACCCTCTGGACTTTTCAGTTATTTTAGCCAAATTATTTCCTTTTTGCCTGATAGTATGAATTGTGTTTCTGCCATAAAAACCTCATTAATATAGGCTATAATTTGCACCTCCTCCCCATCCTCAAACTTTATCTCACAAATTCAAGGTGTTTATCAAGGAAGGATTAGGAGCTGGGGTGGTCTCTGCATCTCAACAGAAGCTGGACTTCACCAGCTCCCAGGGGCTCCTCTTCTGTTGAAGCCCCCCTTCCCTATCATTGTTCCTGTATGTGCTGACAGGTGTGCTTGTAAGGGTTCTCCTACCCTCTTCGTAATGACTTTTGTTTCCATCAATAAATCATAAACTCCCTGGGAACAAGGTGAGCAACCACTTCTAGGTCTTCTTTGTCTCCTTCAATTCCTGGTCCAAGATTCTCCAGTCTCTCACATAGAATCTGGTGGTTTGAGGGTATCAGAGTATTTATGTGTATAAGAGTGCATAATTGGGGAGACGGGGGGATGAAGAGAAAGATACTGCCAGAAAGCATAAATGTTGCAGGTGAAAGAGAAAGAAAGAGAGAGAAGGAATAAAGATCTGGGCACACAGGACTCCTTCAGTTGGCAGCATCAGGGAGATGCAGGAAATACAGACAAAGAAGACATAAATGTGGTGTGTACTTCCTTAATTGTGTGTTCTGCCCTGCCCAGGAGAATGTTCTTACCATCACTGCCTCATTTCTACACTCACATCACGGCTGGCCCATAGAGCAAAATTTCCCCACGATGGCACAGGATTTAGTAGCTTAAAAGTAGACGGGACAAAAGACTGAATAGTTTCTTTCCCAAATCAGAAAACAGGCTTAAGATGTCTGACCCCTCTTAGGTTCTAACCAGTGCAGCAAGGCAAGAAAAAGAAATGAAAAGCATAAGCCTTAAAAAGGAAGAAGTAATATTATGTATATTCACAGGTGTCATGATTGCCTACATAGAAAATCCTAAGAAAGCTGCAAAAATACCTGTTGGGTCTGTATTCGTACTGAAAATCAACATCAAGCATGGCCTCACATCCTTCATATCTGCGTGTCTTAGTGTCCTAGAGCTGCCGTCACAAAGCACCACAAACTGGGTTTAAAACAACAGAAATTTATTCTCTCCCAGTCCTGGAGCTAGAAGGCCAAAATGAAGGTGTTGCAGGGCCATCCTCCCTCCGAAGCCTCTAGGGGAAGGATCCTTGTTTCTTCCAGCTTCTGGGAGCCCCAGAAGTTCTTTAGCTTGTGGATACATAACTCCAATCTCTGCCTTCATTTTCACATGGCCATCTTGCCTCTGTGCCTCTGTGTCCAGATTTTCTTCTTCTTTTGAGGATACCAGTCACATTGAATTAGGGTTTACCACCCTGATCCAGTACAACTTCATCTTAACCTGTTTATATCTGCAAAGACCCTATTTCCAACTCAGTCATAGTTACATGTACCGGGGAATAGCCCTTGAGCATACTTTTGGTGGGGACACGGTTTAACCCATAACACTGGGTCTCCAACCTGTCCTGAAATGTACCCGTGAGGATGTCCAGTTGTGCCCATGTGTACAGGCGTGACATCACACAGATCTGTGTGGCGCCCTTGAGGACCTGTGTGTTTGGGTATGTGTGTATGCACCCACATGCTCTGTGTGGACCTGGGCAGCGGGTCTATATCAAACATGGAAGCTCCTTTAATAGCAGTCCGATTTTCTCCCCCTCTCCCCTCAGACTCCTCACTTGCCTCCAGGCTGCTGTGCTCACACACAAAAGGAAGGGTTTTCAATGACTTTCCACTAGTAATGTGAGTTATTTCCTGACACATTTCTTCCTCTAATTATACACTTACCTCCCCCACTGGCTTATTCGGGAGCAAAGACAAAAGGATCAGGACACAGGCTGACTCCGGGTACACACGTACACACACATACACACACTTTCACAAGCAGCAGTCAGGATGTGATTCTCAGAACACGTCAAGGACCCTAGGGTTCTTCTGAACATCTGCAAAGCTCCCCAGAGCACCACACCGTCAGGGTCTTCTGCTCTTGAACTCTCTATACATTTAAAGGCGCACACATTAACATCTTGAAATATTCTTTGCAGATTTAAAAAAATCCCAATGATAATTCATCTCCCCCTACAAAATTACTCTAGGGCTGCTGCTGGTTTCTCCACCGGCAAGTGGGAGCAGGTGGAAGGAGGGAATAAATAATATAGTCTTCCTATCTGCCTTCCTCCTGATTCCCCAAGAGATGGGAGTTCGCAGACAGAGTTTGAGGACGGACTCAGAATAGCTATGGCAATTCCGCCTGGCCTAGAAGTAGTAAGTGGACAAGGGGCCTAAAAACAACAGATCCTCTCTGCCTCTTTTCAGAGAAATATAGTTTATCAAAGTGGGCAGAAAGCTTGAGACCATATTTCGACCTCATTTTACAGATGGGGAGACTGAGGCCCAGGAAGTAATTCAGTGTTGTCTACTCTCACAGATCCAGTGTCTCCTGCCTCCTGGTACAATAATTCTTTTCCCCATCACCTCCTGCCTCACCTGCCTCATTTTTTTAGGCTTTAGGGGCAGGAGTGATGAAGAGGGAGGATAGAGGGAAGAGTCCCCCATCTCCAGGGAAGAATGAGAGGAGAGAGCCACAGGACAGCATCTTCTAAGGTACCGAAATCCTCTCCCCGGCTGAAGGTTCCTCTGCAGTCCGGACTTCTCTCCTAAAAAGTTCCATGGCATCTGCTGGTTGCTCCAGCCCCTCTGCTGATCTGTTTAACCAGAGACACTGTGATTGCTCACATGCTTTGATCCTGCAGGCACCGGCAGCTTTTTGTTCTATTATTCACTGCAGGGCGGGTGCTGAGTTGTCTCTCCTTATTACAGGCCATGGCTGGGCTGCCCACTGCCTCCCCAAGGCCACTGGATGGTGGCCATCAATAAGTCAGCAGCAGCGGCTGGATTTGAGACACCTTTGGGGAAAGGGATTTGTACCATTCCATTATCAGAGTTTTCTACAAGCTTCTTTTTTGGAAGAGATTGGGAGAGGAAAACAATGAGCATAAAAATTATAGAAATACATGCACAGATGCTAAGAGGCATGCCTTAGCTGCCCAGTTGAGTGGCATGCGTTTGAAGGCAGAGCCTGCTCTTATATATGTGTGTCCCTGTGGCACCTAGCACATGGTTAAACCTCCACTAATATTTATTTAATGAGCAAACATGTGAGCGAACATCTCCTCCCAAGCCTCATTCCCTCCAAAAATAGAGGAAAATCAGCACAAAGCATCATCTCGCTTCTAACTACATGACATTTTGGGGTAAATTTGTTTATGTGTATACCCACAGTCTCCCACATACACACTAGAGCAGTGGTCCCCAACCTTTTTGGCACCAGGAACCGGTTTCATGGAAGACAATTTTTCCATGGATGGGTCAGGGGGGTCGTGGGGGTGGTGGTGGCTGGGGAGGCCAGGGGTGGTGGAGCTCAGGTGCTGATGTGAGCTGTAAATACAGATGAAGCTTCCCTTGCTCGACCACCCGCTGTGCAGTGGCCTGGGGGTAGGGGACCACAGCACTAGCTGATACAAGCTCTATACATCCCCAGCGCCTAGAACAATGCCTGGCACATAGTGGGTCCTCAAGACATGTGTGTGATAAATGAATGAACTGGGTGTCAGGAAACCTAGGAATTGATTCCAGCTCAGTCACAAACTTCCCTTCTCTGGATCTCAATTTGCCCCTCTGTGTGACAAGGGTATTGTGCCCAATCTCCAATGAGGTCACCTAATTTAGACATTTCTTGAAGAACGTGGGACATTCCTGTCACCATACTGAGTCCATGCTGTGTCCCTGACTCTTGCTCCATGGTCACGAGGGGCTTTGATAACCTATGCAGATGCAGACGTGATGGGGTTAGATAGTAAAACTGGGGGCCTGCAGCCAGGGGGAAGGTGTGGGGGCCAGAGTAAGGAATACCCTTGAATGGAATGCATGACCGCGGCAAAAGCAGTGAGACCCTTGTCAGTCGTATCTTCGTTTCTGCAGTCATTCTCCTCCCACCAAAAACCCAGGCACGCAAGCCCTCTCTGGTGGCACCGGATGACGTCCAACGATGGGATGGAGTCCCGTGATGAGAGGGCTGAGAGGGCATGAAAAAGAGGGAAATTTCTAAAGAAGCTGTTTCCTAGCAGACAGCCCCAGAAAACACAGGTGGAATTATGGACTGATCAACATGCACTGGAGCAAGATCAATCTTTAAATCCTGGACAAGAGAAAACACATTCCAAAGTGACTACTTGAGATGAGAACAGGGTGGGACCCAAAAAGTTCAAGGATAACTCAGAATCAGGAGATACGGGAAGACTCAGCCACACCCAGCTAGTGAGGATGAATTTAAAGAGAACTGCGAGTAGCGAGAAGCGTGGTTCCCTAAGAGGAAAAGGACACATTATTCTCATTCCCTAGGGTAGGTTCACTTCTCGGTAGACCTTCCCTTGTTGGGGTTGCCCTTCAGACCCCGTGATGACTGGGTGGGCCCTGAGCGGCCCCTCCACCCTCACCGCGCCTTGCAGAAAGCTGGCCTCTCTGGAATTGTCACTCTCCCGGGCATGTTATGTCCTCGTGGGGTGGGCAGAGGGGTGGCATCCCCTGTGTGCAGCCCCGGGACGGAATGTGTGAGCTAGCTCCTATTGCAGTCTTGAGGCCTCCCCCGCCGCCTCCTCCCGCTCCCCTGAGCAGCGGCGCTGTTTTGCCCGCGCTGCCTCGCTCAAGGTCAGGGAGCAGCCAAGGCCGGGAGGAGGGGGCGGGCAGTGGTTCCCAGCACTGCCCTCACCTGACATTTACTTTATAGGCTGTTGATTCCCAAACAATACGGTACATGCCGATTTGCAGGGTACCTTCCGTCTGGTTTCCCAGTAATCCACTCCCACCAAACAAACACGCAGGGCTTCCCTGGCCCGGCGCGGATCTGGAAAAACACAGCGCTTGGCTGGCCTCCCCGGCTTGCTGTACCCGCCCACTCGCCCCCCCCCACCCCGCGCCCCCGGCGCCGGCTGGAAGCGGCCCTGCAGTGGCGCCCAACTTCCATGAGAGGGCAGCCACGGGCCGCAGAACGCCGACAGCGCCAGACTTCCCTGCCAGGCCCGGCCCGCGCCTGCGCAGACCAGAGGCCGCCCTGGCCCCGAGCCTGGCTGGCGCTTCCGGCTGCCGGGACCGTCCGGCTGCTGTCGGCCGCTTTCACCAGGCTGTGGCTGTGCGGTCCCTGGAGGGAACAATGGGCGGATTTCAGGCGTCCGGGCCGGACAACCTTCCTCGGAGGCCCCAGAGACGCGATAACAGGCAGTGAGACGCGGCTGTGGCTGCAGTGCTTAGGAAGAATTCCCTGACCGCAGGACACCAGCAGCGCGCAAACTGCGCACACCTCGCCCCGAATCCCCCATCCCGGCCAGCCTCTCGCATCTCCACAGCCTGACAGCCCCTGCTCTCATCCACCTTCCGTCCATCCTGCTACAGTTTGAGAGCAAGGTCGCCTCCATCTTTTACTTACAGAAATCGCACTGACCCGGAGGTCCGGGGTGTGGGGAAGGGCCACGGGGAACGTCGAGTTCGCAGAGAGCCCCAGTAACGGGGTTGCCGACTGCACACTCCCACTGCGTAAGAAGTGTCAGGCTCAGAGCAGGAAACAACTTCAGGACTCAGCCAGGCACAGGTGAGAAAACCGGAAGTCCGTTGTCCAAGGCCGTGGAGTTTGCCAGCGAAGAGCAAATCGGGCCCCTACTTGGGACCCTGTAATAGCTCCCCTTGCTCTTGGAGAAAGTCAACATTTAAAATGGCCTTAAAGCCCTCCAGCATCATCTGGCCCTGCCTACTCTCCAAAATACCCCACTTTCCATTCCGTCTCTTCATCTCCTGGCTGTGCATATCCGGCTCCATGATCCCAGCCTTCCGAAGCCCCAGTCTCTGCCCCGCTAACTCCTACTTGTCTTTTAGGTCTTGGCTTAGAAATCATGGCCCCTAGAAAGCTTTCTGGGACTTCCATGCACCCCTCCCACAGAACCCTATCCAACTCTATTCCAGGGTAGCCCACAAAGAACCTCCTGTGCTTGTTCCCTTCTCTGGTCTCCCTCTCCCCCCACACTACCAAAGGCCCACACTAGGTCCTAATTAACATTATGTCCCCAGCATCTAAACAAACCCACGATAGGATCTCCATAATTATGTAATGAATGGATCAGAGCTACCCAATTTCTAGGCCCATGTACTTTTCACCGTGTTGCCCACTGGCCCTTTCACTCTTATAGCTAAAATCAACAGATTTATGGCAGGTAGGAGCCTATGCTATGTGGCAAAGGTGGGGAAACCAAGTGGCAGAATGGAACCCTGTTCTTTTCCAATTGTTGGGAGAATATTATGTTTCTTGCTTCTGCAACCTGGAGAATAATTTCCAAAATGATACTCTCCATACTTCCGTAGTCCAGAGGGTACTTTCTAACTTGTGGCTCTCATTATTCACTCAGCAGTAACTTCAAAAACAGAGGTTTTAAACCGTGTACTGGGGTTCACAGAGGTTGAGGGGCTTATATGGGCCCACTACAACCAGAGCAGCACCAATTTTATTTTTTATTTAAGTATTTCTTTTGCAAAAGAAAAGGAGCCAAGGATTCTATTAATGCTTTAAAAATGTTTCAAGTGGAGGAGAGTGTGGGGATTGGGGTATATGGGAACTGTGTAACTTATGCTCAGTTTTGCTGTGAACCTAAAACTGCTCTTAAGAATACAGTTTATTGGGGTTTTTTAAAAAGTTTTGAGATCACAGCACCAAAGGATTATAGAGTAGAGCAGCTGAAGAGCTGTGAACAATAGTTAACAGCTAATCATTTCCAAGGGCTGCAGCCTACATTCCCAGTGACACGCATACTGCAGCTTCCCAATCTGCAGACCCTTTCTCCTTCCCTTTTATGTAGAGTCTGTGCCTGTTTTTACCCATTGTTTCTTCCAGGGTATCAAAGAGTATGGTTCTTAATGGATGTAGTAAAGAACTAAAAGGTATTATATTTTCAGAATTTGTTATATTTATAGAAAAAGTTGCTATGTTATTTCTTATTTGAAAAAGGAGAGTTGAACATTTTATATTTCTCTTTTAAAAATTTTTTTTGTTTTGTTCAAAGACCTACATCTTTTTTTTTTTAATACTCCCTTCCCCACCAAAGTTGTCTAGGTCCTAGTTCCTGGAACCTCTGAATATGTTACCTTACAAGGCAAAGGGAACTTTACAGGTGTGATTACATTAAGGCTCTTCAGATTGGGAGATTTTTCTGTATTATCCATGTGAGCCCAATATAATCAAAAGAGCCCATATAAACGGGAAGAAAGAGTATCAGGGTCTGAGAAGGAGATGTGTCAATGGAAGCAGAGATCAAAATGAGCCAATGTGAGAAAGGCCATTGATGGCTTTGAAGATGGAGAAGAGGCCACAGGCCGAGGAGTGCAGGTGGCCTCTAAAAGCTGAAAAAGGCAAGGAAACAGATTCTCCTCGAGAGCCTCCAGAAGGAACACTCTCCTGCTGACACCTTGATTTTAGCTCAATGAGATACATTTTGGACTTTTTTCCTCCAGACCTATAAGATAATAAATTTGTGCTGTTTGAAGCCACTCAATTTGTAGTTATTTGTTATAGCAGCAATAGGGAACTAATACAAAAACACTCTGCTCCAAAGCAAAAAGAAAAAGTCCCTGCCACAGACCCACATGAGTGGCAAGAAGGAAACTAATCGAAGAGGGGAAACAAACTGGCTAGTGCTGATGTGAAGAAAAGGAACTCTTGCAGTAGTAGTAGAGGCTACCCAGATATACATGCATACATGCTTTGTTATTCCAAAATCAGTGTGAGTCAGCACCCTGGGCATATATCTGTATAGGACTTGCATCTACTGTCTTGTATTTTAACTACTTGTATAGCCATTTTTATTTTCCCTGCTAGCCGGAAAGTTTCCAAGATGGCATTCATCTTTATATTCCTGTCATCTCCAGTGCCCTGGATGAATAATACCACCTTCTATTTGTGAGGCACTTCATATTTCCCAAATCACTTGCATGGCCATTATCCATTTTGAGTCTTACCAAAATTCTTGTGAGGTCAGGCAAGACTGGTGGTATTATTAATAGATTTCATTTGACAGAAGACTAGCACCTAAATTTCTCTGACATCCAGGCCCTCCTCTCCCCAGTATTCCCCCCATTTTATCTGCAAAGCGAATTCTAGACATAGGTGAGAAATTTGAAGCACTACTGGCCTCCCAGGAGTCCAAGACTGGGTTCTGGAGGTCCAGAGTCACTGCGTGGACCTCCTTGGTCTTCTTCGCACTCTGAACGTGGAAGAAAATCCTTTTGCCCAAGTGGTGGTGGAAGGGAAAACCCATCCTGCTTCTCAAGGACATTGAGTACTGTGGGGTAGAAATGAGAAGAAGGAAGGCCAACCCTCTGGTTCCAGGAGCAGGGAGGCAGGCAAGGCTGACGGTCAGAAGTCCCCAGTCTGCACCCTTCCCTCTTGCACCCTGACCCTCCTAGGGAAGCTTGCTGTGGAGATAGGAGGAGTTGTCATGCTCAGTATGGACTTCAGGACCTCGCCCAAGGACAGGTCAGAAGAGAATGGTATCCATCACCATTTTATGTTTTAAAGACTCTGTTACGGCACCAGTGTTCTAACTTACAGGGACAGCACAGTCTCTGGAGTTAGAGACAGGTTCAGGTCAGAGGTCTCTACTTACCCGTGGTGTAACCTTGGAAAGTCACTTTCCCCGGATGAGGTCCCACTTCTCCATCTGCAGAATGCGCGTAATAACGCCTGGCCTGCAAAACCGTTGGGAAGATAAAAATAATATACGTAAAGTACATGGAAAATAATAAGCACTCAAATGGTAGCTATAGTTATTTATAACCAAGAAAACAGAGAGGGGGAGTGGATTTTTCCAGGTTAGGCAGCTGGTAAACGGTGGAACCAAGATTCCAAGAAACCTCAACCCCAGAAACTTCAATTCCTCATCCAAAGGCTCTTCTGCTCCCCAGAAAACGAAGTCTCATACCTTCTGCAGCCAGGCGCAGGCCCTGCAAGACAAATCTTCCCCCACCGACTCAAAGAGAGGGAGCAGCAGGAACTGCTTGTGCGCGCGGCCTCCACCCAGAATCCGCTGGAAGCCTGGCGCCGCGCAGCTGTACACATCTGGAACCCCGCCCAGCTGGAGCCCTGAGGGGCGCACCCGGACCCAAAATCTCCGCTCAGGGAGCAGTGAGGGCGGCGGCCCGGTGCAGTGCGTCCCCTCGCTCCTGCCCTGTCCCCGACTCCCGCCCCGGCGCAGAGGGGCAAAGGGCTGCCGCGTCGGCCGGCCGGGGTGCAGGCGCTGCCGGCTCGGGGCTGCGGGGCGTGACCGGGAGCGCGGGGAGCCGGGTGCAGACCCAGCCGCGAGTCCCGAAGTGCGGCCTCGCTTTGCAAGCGTGGACAGCGGTGCGAAGGCCTGGGCAGGAGGAGCTGGGTGCGGGCAGCGGCGGCAGAGGGGCCTGGCGCGGCGGCCTCGGCCCGCCCTGGCCCGCGGCCCGCAGGGTTCAGCCCCGGCCGAGGCAGCCAAAGGCCGGCTGCCTAGCGCCAGGCGCTGGAGCCAAGGCTGACGCGGGGTTCTGAATAATGTTTGGAGGAGCCGGCGCTGGCCCTAGGACTCCGAGAAGACGCGCTGGAGCGGCGGCCCGGGCGCTCCCTCGGCGACTCTGCCAAGCGACCTGCGCGCGTCCTGGACCCGCGGCCCAAACTCCAGTCCCCCGGCCCTGCGGGCGGCGCCCGCGCTTGAGGGTGGGAACCGCCGGCTCCTCCCGGCTCATCACCTCGGGCTTCCACCGCACTTACGTGTGATGGGGACCCCGGAGTAGACCGTGGACGGAAAGGAGAGGCAGTTTTATTCTTCACGAAGGATATCCACAGGCACACACGCGTGCCCCAGGTCTGGGGCTCCTCGGGCGGCGGCGCTGAGCGTGGGCTGTACAGAACTTTTGGAAAGTGGGCACCTGCTTTAGGAGGATGACAAGTCCAGGGAGCCCAGAAACTCACCTGTGCTGAGCCCCCAAAGGGGCCTTTACACAACCCCGAGTTATCCCCTTATTGTGACTAAGACTGTACGTAAAGGATAAAGAGCTTTGCGTTTTACAAGGCGCTTTCAATCAATCTTCCTCTTATTTTTACAGCAACTACGAAGCGAGCAGGACTGGCACCTCCATTCCTTTTACAGGTGAGACAGCGGAGGGGTGCGAAAGGCCTGGGGCTCTGCACCCCCTTGTGAAGCTCTGCCAACCAAAGGTTAAAGTCCTTTCTTTTTTCTCTCTCTTCTGGGAGGCAAAGTTTCCACCATCCGACATTCCTGTAGAGGGGAGGCCTCTACTTCTCTGAGAATTAGGCCACCCAGCCTCTGCTGTGTGTAGAGGTGGTGATAGCAAGTGACAAGGAAGCAGGTTTTCCCTATTGCAGGAGAAATGACTGGAGTGGCCTCCTTGGATGCTGTCCTTCCTGTTAGAAAGAAGATTAGGGCCCCAGCCTTAGAGCTGTGACTTTCAAAGTGCTGTCCCCAGACTAGCAGCAGGTGTGTCACCTGGGAGCTTGTTAGAAATGCACATTATCTACGTTACCTTACACCTACTGGATTAGAAACTCTCAGGTAGAGCCCAACAATTTTTTTTTCAAGGATCCCTTGAGATTCTCTGATGCACACAGACGTTTGGAGCACCACTGTTCCAGAAGAGCCTACGTATAGGCTAGAGGCAGGCCCTGCATTCAACAGACTGACTGCCATACTGCTTAGGAGGCCCAAAAGGGCAGTCATTGAACTGGGAAGCCCAGTGGTCAGCAACAGTGTGATAGTTCCATCCTCAGAGTCTCTGTTGATTGTATGTGTGCGTGCACACACATACACATACATACACACATACACACACACACACATCCCCCTTTGGGGCCCCATAAAATACTGGAAAGTAATAGAAACTTTTAGGTTTCATATAATATTGCATTTACATACCCACTCAGCTCTTAACTACTCTCTAAGGGTGCCTACTGAAGACCAGTTTCTCAACGGGCTAAGGATGATCGGGGAGTTAGCTGATGCTTTGGGTTGAAAGAAACAGATTCAACCGGGTCATCTGAAGCTGAAATGAAGCTTTATTGTTCAGCACACGAGGTAACAGCGGAGCAGATACTGCTGTTTGCCTTTCTCCTTGATTAACAGAAGGCTGCGGTTGACTGGGTAGAAGTACAGAGCTATCCTGTGCTTCGGGGGAGGTTGCATGCCTCCCTGCTAGTCCCAGCGATTGATTTAGGTTGGGCATGGAGTACAGTTCTTGCCGATGAGACATAAGAGGAGCTTGCTGGGGAGGTGATGAGGTGTTTTCCTTCCTCTTTAACAGGGGCACAGGAAAGGTATATTCCCTTTTTCATCTCTGGATGTCATTGCCTGGCACTGCTGTGGTCTTCCAAGACCATGAAAGATATTAGACTAGAAGCACAAGCAAAATATTGAGGGTGATAGAGAGAAATTCACAAGACACTTGGGGTCTTCATAACATTATTGAGCCACTAAATTAATCAACGCAGGGAGGGAGGAAAGCCCTTGGGATTTTCTTGTTAAATGAGAAGAATTATTTCCCTTATGTTCACCACTTTTAGTTGGGTCTTGTGTTACTTGCAGCCCAAACCATCCTAATGGTTTGCAGCCCAAACCATAATTAATGAGACTAGAATCTCACTGGAATATCTCAGCAGAGACAAAAGTCCAGCTGGGTATCAGAGGGAGGTACCAGGAGGACACTTGGGATTTCTAGCATCTCTTAGCATCAGATTATCTTGCCTCCCACACATCTGTCTCAGGAGTTCCCAATCCTACATCTCAGTGTTTCACCACAAATGTGGTTCAGTTACTCTCTTGTCTGCCCCTGTTTGTGTCTGCTGTTCTCCCTACCAGCTAGTGGGTACTCTCTATGATTTCCAGTTCAAATCTCCAAGAATGAGAACTTGATTGGCCTAGTTTACTACACTGCCGATAGGGAAGAGATTTCATGCCAGGCCACCTCATAGGTTGCTGGTCAGTCTATGGATTGGCTGTCCTTGAAAGAGTTTCCTACTTTTTGTCTAATCGGCCACAGTAAGGAGGGCGGGTACAGGACATAGCCAAGCCCACTCACCCTGAGGCCCTGGAAGAGGCTGTGGGCTGAGAAGGCTCCCTTAGGAGGAAATGATGCTTTTGGCAGGTACAAAGACTGACTTGACAGCACAGCCTTCATGGGGACAGCGCGGTGGCAGGGCTGAGTCAACAAGGTCAGAGCACAGGAATCCGCTGCCACCACACCCCTCTCTGCTGTAGATCTGTTACATACCCGAGAATAAGGGGTGCCCAGCCTGGGTGCCTGGATCCGCCCCCAAACGTAACCACACTACTCAGAAAAAAATCCCTACCCCGGGTGTACCCGCCCACGCCTGCACACAGGAAGCAGACACACAATGTGCACGCCATACATGGTTTTTCCATGTGTCACTTTATGGAAAGTGTTTTCAGAGTTGTTTTGTTTTATTGTGAAATCCTTCACAGTGTGGCATTGTGTTGGGATGTGCAGGGAGCAGCCACAGTGATAGAATTTGAAGCAGAATGGAGCAACAACTGCAGCAAACTGTTTCCTAAAACAAAGTTTAAAAAAAAAAAAAAACCATATGGGATATAAGCAACTAGGAGTGCAAGTGTGAGAGAGCAACGCAGCTTTCCATGGCGTTCTCATTGTAGGTGTGTTATTCTTTCTCTAAGAACAAGTAATCACAGGCGTGGAAGAGGTGCGAACTGTGGTAATTCTGTCACTTACTAGTCCTGTACCCTTGGGCAAGTTGTTTGAAGTTTCTGAGCCTCGATTTCCTCATTAGTAAAATGTGTCTGATAATACTTGCCTCGCAGCATTTCCACAATTCTTGTATACAGTAAGGTACCTAAGAAAATGTTGGGCCTCTTAGTTTGTGTGTTTTGGGAAAATGACTTAACCTCCTTATATCTTAGTTCCTCATCTATAAAATGGGAATGATAATGTCTTCTTACTGTATTTAAGTCATATTCACATTAAATAATGTATTTCAATGTGCTTTATAAAATGCAAACCTGTGTACAAATGTGAGCTACTATTTTGGTTAAGCCAGAACGACCAGCAGGATGCTCAGGGCGGCCAGGTGAGCCAGTGGCAATGAAAGTCCCAGCTTTAAAATCTAGAAATCCGATAGAGAGGAAAAAAATGAGTAAGGAGAACCCCTTGGAGAAGGCATTGTGGAAGTAGCTGCAAGAGTGTTTCTCCCCTCGAGTGTGCTTTCATTATGCAAGTAAAAACAGCAGGCTGAGAAACATGCTAGACCAATTCTGACCATCACCAAGAACAGAATTTAAAATCCAAAGCAGAATAAGAAGTAATATGACCCCCCCAAAAAATGGCCAACTAAATTGCTTAGAGAGTGAAAGAAAAAAGGAAGCCAAGATACATTATGTAATGAAGACGTTAAACAGAACAAATGAATGGAATCAAAATCTATAGAGCAGAGGAGAAGCAGAAGTCTTTTAGGAGATGTTATCATTGGCTCAAGATGCAATGTGCCTGAGCTTAAACAATGGTGTGTGAAATATCTTAAACAGGAAGGAGATCCTTGGAAAGAAAGGCTGCTGGCACCGTGTAGCACCATTTGGAGATTCAATCTATAACAACAAAGAAAATTCGACAAGAGATAAGTGATAAGCATACCCAAGAAGGACAAAAAGATGTGAAAATCAGATGGATTCTCCCATCCACACCCTAGTTAGCAGAATGTTTGTTAAGGATCAGATTACAGTAGCTATATAGAGAAATACTTTGGAGAATATTCAGAAAAGTAAAAACCAATATCCAATAATAAATGTTTTGTTTCCTACCTGTTCCATCGTTCACTGACAATGAAGGCATATTTTTAAAATATGAACCCGGGTAATATGAAAAAATACACCACACTAGAAAAAGGTAAAATGCCAGAAAAATTTAAAGTAGTGATTAAAAGCTTTCACGAGCACACAACATTTTGTACTCAATCTTCAGATGGACATGAGTCATGAGTGTGCGCTCTAGGATAGGTTTGCCTGGGTTCAAACCTTCCCTCTGTCACTTACTAGCTGTGCCATCTGGGACAAGGTACTCAAATTTGTTGAGCCTCAGCTGTCTCATCTGTAAAATGGAGATAATAATACCTACAACACAGGGTTGTTATGAGGAAGCTGTGAAGTGCTTACATCATGCCTCGTACAAAGGAGGTGCTTAGGAAAGACAGGTTATTATCATTCATTGATGAGCACTGCCAAAGTGGTAGTAGAAGGTAGAGAGGGTCAGAGAGTAGAATGCCAAATGGCACTGGTGCCAAAGCCCTTGCCGCCCTTGCTTCTGACTTCTCAAGATGCTCACTACTGAGGAGTGAGCAGAAGGGCTCACTACCCACGGCTCTCGGCCCCAGATGACTATAAGACAACGTACTCCTTGAAGCTCTACTTCAAGCCCACGACATCCTTCCCATTTAAGGCGTAGAAAGCTTTCTAATCCTTTAGTAGACAGCACCACACTGCTTTTAGAATCAAGTCCAAACTCTTGAATAAGGGTTACAAGGTACTTTATGATCTGGCCTGTGTACCTCTCCCACCCAAACTCTCACCACACCTCACTCACCCTTTATGCTCTAACCTTGCTGCGCTGCTTACAACTCCACCTGGAAGGCTCCTACCACCACTTCACCTGGCTCTTTCTTCCCTATCTTTCAGATCTTCACTTGGACGTTGCCTCTTCCAGACAGGTTTCTCTGACTCGCCAGGACTGAAGGGGAGGCTTCTCCTATGCACTTGCATAATGCTCTTTCTTCTATCCCCATCGTTGCATACTCACTCTGGTGTTACTTAGCCTGTTTTCTTGTGTCTCTCCAATAAGACTGTAAGCAACTTGCACTATTAATCATTTCATCCTCAGTACCTGGCACAGTGCCTGCAGTGCCTGGCTCATGGAAAGATAGGCTAGTTGCATAAGAATGAACTTGAATGGATGGAAGAATAGACGACTGGATGACCTGGCATCGGTTCTACAAATTGGATCAGGTTGTGAAATGGCAACGCCAGCTCCTATAAGCTTTTTGCCTCTTTTGGACCTTTATTAGACAGTTAAGGAATGCTTGACATTGTGTAAATATTAATGGGGAATAGTAAGGGATAGCAAAGGTCCCAAGCAAGGAAGGTAGGGTGGCTATTAGTTTTTTAGGGCCTTCACTGGACCCAACCATTCAATTCCAAATAGATTTATACACATGGTGCCTTTCCCTCTACCATCCAAACCTACCTGGTTCTTAACTTTCCCTCTTCTGCTGATGGTAGCACCACCTGGGCTACTGAAACTTAAAATCCCTGTCATCTTTGAGTTCTCTCCTAGCCCCTAAATCACTACAGTTCCTCAGTCCAGTAACTTTACTTCCAATCTACATCCACTTTTCTATTCCTACTGTAACTATTAAAAAGTCCTTTGGTATTTTATTTTCTTTGTTGCTATTGTTAAGGGTATTGAGTCTTTGATTTTGTTCTCAGTTTGACTGTTGTTGGCGTATATGAATGCTACTGATTTGTGTACATTGATTTTGTAACCTGAGACTTTGCTGAATTTATTTATCAATTCCAGTAGTCTCTTGGCAGAATCTTTGGGGTTTTCTAGACATAAAATCGTATTGTCAGCAAAGAGCAGTAGTTTGGCCTCTTCTTCCCCCATTTGGATGCCCTTGATTTCCTTCTCTTGTCTGATTGCTCTGGCTAGGACTTCTAACACTATGTTGAATAGAAGTGGTGATAGAGGGCAACCTTGTCTGGTTCAAGTTCTGAGCAGTAATGCTTTCAATTTTTCCCCATTCAGTATGATGTTGGCTGTGGGTTTGTCGTATATGGCTTTTATCATTTTGAAGTAAGTCCCATCTACACCTATTTTGTTAAGTGTTCTTATCATAAAAGGGTGCTAAATTTTGTCAAATGCTTTTTCTGTGTCTTTTGAGAGGATCATACAGTCTTTATTTTTACTTTTATTTATGTGGTGAATCACATTTATAAATTTGCATATGTTGAACCATTCCTGCATCTCTGGGATGAAGCCCACTTAGCAAATAGACAACCTACAGAATGGGAGAAAACATTTGCATGCTATACATCTGATAAAGGGCTAATAACTAGAATCTATATAGAACTCAGGAAAATCAACAAGAAAAAATCAAACAACCCCATGAAAAAGTGGGCAAAGGACATGAACAGAAATTTTTCAAAAGAAGATAGACTAATGGCCAACAAACATATGATAAAATGCTCAACATCTCTAATTATCAGGGACATGCAAATCAAAACCACAATGAGATATCATTTAACTCCAGTGAGAATGGCTTTTATCAAAAATTCCCAAAACAACAAATGTTGGCATGGATGCAGAGAGATAGGAATACTCATACACTGCTGATGGGACTGCAAACTAGTGCAACCTGTATGTAAAGTGGTATGGAGATACCTCAAAGAACTAAAAGTAAAATTACCATTTGATCCAGCAATCCCACTACTGGGTATCTACCCAAAGGAAAAAAAGACATTCTGTAAAACAGATATCTGCACTTGAACGTTTATAGCAGCACAATTCACAATTGCAAACATGTGGAAATAACCCAAGTGCCCATCAATACATGAGTGGATTAATAAAATGTGGTATATGTAGACCATGAGTACTAATCAGCCATAAAAAAAAAAAAAATGATGAACTACCTCTTGTATTATCCTGGGTGGAGCTGGAGCCCATTCTTCTAAGTGGAGTATCACAAGAAAGGAAAACAAACACCACATGTACTCACCATTAAATTGGTACTAATTGATCAACACTAATGTGCACATATGGGAAGTAACATTCATACAGTGTCAAGCAGGTGGGAGGGGGGAGGAGGGAATGGGTAAATCCACACCCAACATATGTGGTGCGTGCTGTCTGGGGGATGGGCAATCTTGTTGGGTGGTGCAAAAGCAATTTATGTAACCAAAGTGTTTATACCCCTGTAATACTCTGAAATTAAAAAAAAAAGTCCTTTGGATAAGAACAAAGCTCTATTAAAGAATAACTTTTCCTCCGTATTGTGAACTCATTGAGGACACCTGGGTAACTCAACGTCATTTAATATGTAAGACAGGCTCCAGGCTAGCCTCTGCTTCTTCAGCAACTCCAGGAAAACAGCTCTGTTACAATAGTTAGACTCTTGTGGCAGATACAGCACTGATTTTAAATGGCCTCAAATGGGGCGATGACCTAGTACTGCTTCTTTTTTAATCGTTATAGTACCAGCAAAACTAACTTTCCTGATGCATGTGCCTCTGCCATAGGAAACAGGAAGGCTAGTCTTTCAAAGGAGAAAGACTAGCCTTCCTGTTTTATTGTCTTTGACTAGGAGAGGTCTTAAGGAACAATTGAATTTATAAGTCAGCTATTGCCAGAAGGAACATTAGTAATATTAATTATACCACAATTAAATCATAGCAATAATTAAGCATGCATCAAAATTTAAAAGGACAGTTTTATACAGTCTTCTCCAACTGGTTAAATTGAATCATTCTGTTACTTAAGTTGCTTTTCTCACACTATTATTTGTGGCATCCAATAGATTCCTTCTTCAGAAAAAAAAGTACAGAGCAACAGAGAAGTTCTTTTGAGAAGGTGTAGACAGGTGGTAACATCAAGCCCAATGACTTGCCAAGCTGAAGCCATGTTTTCCCAAGTAGTGTGGACTAGAGTTCTTAAGTGTCTCCGGGTACCAGTATTGTACTCTGGGAAAAGGAGGAGCTTTGCAGTCAGGCTGCTTCCAAATGACCCTTAATTTCTCTGAACCTCAGTTCTCTCATCTGAAGAATGTAGATAATAATATCTCCTTCATAGGGTTATTTTGACAGCACCTAGCATATAATTTAACTGTATGTTGTTCCTAATTCTCCCTTGTCTGTGGCTCATGCCTCTCCTGAAGTGGTCAGCCTGTCTAGGCAGGATTATAAGTTGAGGTCTTAATATTCCAACATACTATAACATGTTTATTTCTTTTCCATCTTGTATCTAAAGCTTATAGCTCTCATTTTTAAAAAATTTTTTAGAGACAAGGTCTCAATCTGTAACCCAGGCTGGAGTACATAGGTGCAATCATAGCTCACTGCAGCCTCGAACTCATGGGCTCAAGTCATCCTCCTGCCTCGGCCTCCTAAGCAGCTGGGAGTATGGGAACACACCACTACGCTGGAAATTTTTTCTTATTTTTTGTAGAGACAGGGTCTTACTATGTTGCCCAGGCTGGTCTCAAACTGCTGACCCCAAGCAATCCTCATGCCTCGGTCTCCCAAAGTTCTGGGATTACAGCTATGAGCCACCATGCCCAGCCACAAAATGTATTTCTTAAAAAATAAGACTCGAAAGTCTTTGGTCCACGGGCTACAGAATGGAGGATAGCTTGAGCCCAGGAGTTCAAGGCTGCAGTGAGCTATGATTGTGCCACTGCTCTACAGCCTGGGTGACTGAGCGACACCCTGTCTCTAAAAAAATAAAAATTAAAAAAAAAATCAGTTCAGAAAAATTGATACCATTTGAAGGATTTTCTGATCAGTTGTAAGTATTTAGCATGTGCCCAGTGATTGTTTAGGCAACTGATATTTGAGAGAGTCAAAGCACATGTATTACCCATCAGAGTCTCTAAATTCTAATCATGTAACTTTAGGTCTTGAAAGAAACACAGCATCACATTTTTCTGGCCTTATGGAGATGATTTAACAAGTATCAGGTTAGTTTGTAAGGGCATCTGCTCTTATTTAAGAGCAACATGACAACCAAGTATCTGAATGACTCTTCTGTGTCTCATAAAACGGAGGTTAGGTATTTTCCATGTTGTTGTTCAATTCCCTTTATTTAAAGGCTCATGCAATCGATTCCTACTGAAGTCGCAGCTGAATTTTATCCTGCTCATTGTCAGGAAATGAAAACTATGCAATCCAACATGTTTAACTTTTGCTTTTGCTGCCAGAAAGCTTAGTCAGTTTACTGCCCACGTGTGCCAATCAGTTCAATTTAAGTGCCTTAATGCCCACTCGCTCTGGTTCCTTCAGATGTATTCTGCAGGACTTTATTGTTAATTACCTGATCTTGTACTGTTTCTTAATCTTGAGTCCTTTCTGAAGTAGGGGGCAGGACCAAATTCAAACCTTAAATGAAAACAGTTAAATAGTTCATTGCATTTTGCCATAGCAACAACAAAAATACTGGGTCAGTATTATAAGTGATAAATATTGAAGATTTCCTTTCAGAAAGACTTAGAGTGGTAAATAAAAAAACCAAGGATGTTTTATATAATTACATATCACATATGTGTATAAGAGCAAAGAAATCAAATCCTAGAGTCAGAGTGCTTAGATCTGAACCCGAATTTTACCCTCTCCCAGTTGTGTATCATCGAACAAGTTATTTATCTTTTCATCGCCTCGACTTCATCATCTCAAAATTGCAGATAAAAAGAACCCCAACTAAGGTCGCTTCCAGGATTAATGAAATATTTAGGATATGGTAAAGTCTCCGTAAATACTAGCTTTTATTCTTGCAACTCCCTTTTTCTCATTATGATAACAGTGTATCCTGATAATGTTTTAAAAAGTCCAATATTCAAAAGCTGAGCAACAGCCTTTCATGTTTTAAGGCGGGATGGGTTATCTTCCCCAAATGCTAACAGTTGGAAAATCCTTAATTTTGCTTCCTGTAGAGATTGACTTATTCAAACCCCAGTAATCTAGAACACATGAAAATCTTTAGCAGGCACAAATGACCAGGGTAGAAACAGCTGTGATCGTGGGAGGGAACGCAAGCTTTGGTAATCCTTAGGACCAGGGAAGTAAAGCCATGCAGCCCCCTTCCCTGGCGCCTCTGCAGGGCATTCCAGGTATGCGAGGATTGGGGCAAGAGGGAGGAGATCTCTTTCCTCACTTCCAAAACAACTGCCGAATGAAGGCTTGGTCCACTCCTCCCAACAGGCTCACCTTTGAGTAAGTCCCCACTGAGTGGAGACTCAGTGGCCAGCATTCCCTGTACATGTGGTCAGAGAGGAGGGGGCCTAGCAGGAAGATACTAGCCTGAGATGATGACCCTACGTGATGAGCCTCTCCACACCCTGGCAGTCAAGAGAAGGGATCATATGTTAGGGAAGGGATTGGGGATGGGGACATGTGCTAGCTTAGAATCTTAGACGTCCAGCCTTGGCTCTCAACCATCAATCACCCTTAGCCTTCTCCCCATCACCAGCAGTAGCAGCAAGTGGACACCAGCATCACCCACTTTTGGCTCAAAATCATCAGCAATCAGATGACACAAGGAAAAAACAAATAAGCATGTCACTGTTACATTCCAGACATTGTGCTTAATGATCTATATAGAAATCTTATACAATATACTATCTTGTGAACAGAAATGTGGGAAGCGTGAAAGCTAGAGTTCTGAAAGTTGAGATTTTTTTATTTTTGGTTTATGTTGTTATTTCATTACATCCTTATTTAGAGGAGTCACAATAAATTATAGCTTAATCATATTTGTAAAATATCTGTTCATGTGTGTTTTTAAATATCCTCTTAAGGAAATGGTACCAAAAGCCCTTTAAGAAGGGTCTTTAGATTGAGTTGGCAGTATAAGAGGTCTAGTTACTGCGTAATTGGAGGCTACACTATCCAATATGGTAACCACCAGTCACATGTGGCTATTGAGCACTTGAAATATGACTAGTGCTATTGTGGCACTAAATATCCTCTTAAGGAAATGGTACCAAAAGCCCTTTAAGAAGGGTCTTTAGATTGAGTTGGCAGTATAAGAGGTCTAGTTACTGCACAATTGG
>NW_012137747.1:998777-999111 GCF_000956105.1 Propithecus coquereli | reverse complement strand
AAGGGCGAGGGAGGGCAGAAGCCAGTCTGGGAGAGTAACGGGTACCCGACTACTCTGAGAACTCTTTTGCCCTGATTGAATATATACACGTGTTTTTTTTTTTTACTTTTTTCATGTGGCTACTAGAAAGTTTCACATTACATATGTGACTTGTGATACATTTGTGTCAGTTAGCACTGGTCTGAGGGAGTCTATGCAAACTGCCTGCTCAATAAATCCTGCACTTAGGGGCTTCAAAAGGCGAGGGAGGGCAGAAGCCAGTCTGGGAGAGTAACGGGTACCCGACTACTCTGAGAACTCTTTTGCCCTGATTGAATATATACACGTGTTTGTC
>NW_012137747.1:994795-995967 GCF_000956105.1 Propithecus coquereli | reverse complement strand
AGGGATTTTTCCAGTTGCTTAGGTAGAGGTTTTGGTTTAAAGGACCATAAGGAGGAGGCAAAATAAGGACCTCTCAACATGGGACCTGGATCCAAAATCTCTGGAAAGCACTGTTGTTGGGTCCATAAGGGGATATTTTCTTGGTGAAAGAGGATCAGAAAAAATGCACTCCACTTCTGGATATATACGAAGGATGAGTATATCACTTACTTTTATCCTTTTCTGAAACCCCACTAAAATCGGAACAAAAAGAATTTTTAATTCACAATTCGCAAGGACAAAGAGTGTAGGAGAAAATCAATAATGGTAAAATATTGAAAGCTTAAGTACATATGGAAAATTAGCCACTGACTTAGAAGATCCTTAGAAGGCTGAATCCTAATTCTGAACTGGGGAAAGCTGGAAAGTACCAGAATTTTTACTGTAAAATCTTCCAAAAGCTCAGAATTGGCACAAGAATCCAGTAGGAGGTGAGAGTAAAACCAAAGTTAAAAATGAAATGAATAGTTGAAGGTCAGTTTAAGAAACACTTAGTCACATTTTTGCCCACCTCCACTTGTCCCATCAAGCCATACCGTGGGTGACTGCTCCTTCCCAAATGCAGCAAGATGACCAGAGTCACTGAAGGATGTAAACTAGAGATTCCCTAGACTGCCAGACATCAGTACCTTTTTAGGACAGGAGCATCATTCTGAAAATAGGAGCACCAGTTGAATGCTGAGATGGATCCCCGGCCCACTCTCCCAGTAGTTCCCAGGACACACACAGTTAGAGCTAAACACCCCAGAGAGGACAATGGAAAACTTTCTGAGGTCTCTGACAAAGACAAGAGGAAAGCTCTAAAGCTACTTTTGCAAGAGGTTCCCCCAAAATACATCTCAGCCATAACCCAAACCCTCCCTCCAGAGCATGGACCATGGACCAACTGTGCCCTCCACACTCATATTTTTTTTTCTTTTGGGGGGAAAGAGAATTTACAAAGGTCTCAAATATTTCACATGTATGCGATTTTTTGAAAAAAATTTTGATTTAGGATTCCGACTTCAGTTCAACCAGGTTGCTAGTGTCCCAATAAGCAGTAAATATTAGCAGACATTCAAGGTCATCAGTTGTCAAAGAAAACCTCTATCATGAAAGATATAGACTAAAATAAACTCAAATTAATGGGGGCG
>NW_012137747.1:993629-994745 GCF_000956105.1 Propithecus coquereli | reverse complement strand
GGCGAGGGAGGGCAGAAGCCAGTCTGGGAGAGTAACGGGTACCCGACTACTCTGAGAACTCTTTTGCCCTGATTGAATATATACACGTGTTTGTCAGTACTTACCATTGTCTTCCTGCTCTTTCCTCTCCTGACTGCGAAAGAAAAAGAAAGAGGAAGGTCACTTCTGGAAGCTTAAAGCCAGATTTCCTCTGAAAGTCTAGCTTGCCAGTTAAAATACGTCAGAGTCTATTCAGGGAAACAAAGAGTAAAATAGATGCCCTTTCTCTGGTAAGTATAAGTAAATAACGACAGGCTTTTGACCCCAGAGTCACCAGAAGCCCTGAAACAGTGAAAGGGAGAGACTCAGTTTCTGGGACTCCTTGAAAAGCTAGGACTTTTTGACACTGGAAACTTAACCTAAGAAAGGAAAAGGTTGTTTTTACAAAATAATAAAAGTGGGGTTAGGTGAAGAAGTAATTAGGGCTAAAAGTTGAAGTTTCATGGGAGAAAGATATTTAACTTGCCCTTATGCATTTTTATTTCTTTATATTTTGCTATAAAATATATTTTGCTATAAAATGTGTAAGAATTATACACAATAATAAGTGATTAATAATGACCTAATAATTTATGCTTTTATGTTAATAGTCACATTTGGAGCAAATATCGGGATAAATGACCAGATTGCTGCTACTTTGTCTTGCTCCTTATGGTTGGGGAAAGGTTTTGTTTGTTTAGGGAGGAAAGTGTTGTGGAGAAATAACCCATTTACCTAGTGGCAGATACATGGCATCCAGACCTGGAAACTGGGAAAAAACAAACACTTTCTGGAGCAAGCTTACAGACAGCCTCAGCGCTCAGTCTGCATCACAAGCGGCTCTGTGCCTTCAGTGCCTGGCGCCGTGCCTGGCACCACGTGGGCGGCCAGCATCATTTGTTGGACCGAATTGTGAAATGAAGTCATTTCCACAAAGGGATTTGTTGTTTAGTCGGAAGACAGAATGCGAACCATAAGAAATTAAATAAATATAATTGTTTGTCTTTTTTTCTGTATTTTTGTATTTTGTTTGTATTTATTGTGTTAATTAAAAACATTTGTTTCACCTAGTTTTTATTTTTAAAAAAGACAGTGGGT
>NW_012137747.1:992613-993579 GCF_000956105.1 Propithecus coquereli | reverse complement strand
TCATTAAATTTGTTACATTCAATTTGCCCAAAGCCCCTTTTGTACTTTGGATTCCTGCATAGCAAATTGCAACATAACTTAGTATGTATGGATCAAAGAGTAATTTTGACTTTCAAGTCTTATTATTGAAGAAATACATTCTTAAGGTTATGGCTGCAATAGATAGTGATTGCTCTGATGGATCTGGGCAAAGTAAATTGGAAACCTGGAGAATATTCACCCTTCTCGATGCCATTAAGAACATTTGTGATTCATGGGAGGAAGTCAAAATATCAGCATTAACAGGAGTTTAGTAGAAGTTAATTCCAATCCTCATGGATGACTTTGAAGGGTTCAAGACTTTAGAGAAGAAAGTAACTACAGATATAGTAGAAATAACAAGAAAACCAGAAGTAGAAGTGAAGCCTAAAGAGGTGACTAAATTGCTGCAATCTCATGATGAAACTTTAACGGATGGAGATCTTGTTGATGAGCAAAGAAAGGGGTTTCTTGAGATGAAATCTACTCCTGGTGAAGACGCTGTGGATATTGTTGAATGACAAAAGGATTTATAGTATTACATAAGCTTAGTTGATAAAGCAGAGGCAAGGTTTAACTCTAGTTTTGAGGCAAGTTCTGTGGGTAATATGCTGTCAAACATTATCACATGCTACAGAGAAACCTTTGTTAAAGTAAGAGTCAACCGACATGGCAAACTTCATTGTTATCTTATGTTATGAAGTTACCACAGCCACCCCAACCTTTAGCAACCACCACCCTCATCAGTCAGCAGCCATCAACATCAAGGCGAGACTTTCCATCAGCTAAGAGAGTATGATTTGCTGAAGGTACAGACAATTGCTGACATTTTTTATCACTAAAGTATAAGGTATGTACATTGCTTTCTTAGACATACTGCTATTGTATGCTTAATAGACTATAGTACAGTGTAAACATAACTTTTATATGCACTGAAAAACAAAAAAA
>NW_012137747.1:991095-992563 GCF_000956105.1 Propithecus coquereli | reverse complement strand
TGTGGTCACACACAGCATTTGTCTGTACTTACTAATGTGTTCATTAAATGTAATAGGTGTTTTAAATCCTTTATACCTTTCAGAAATCTCCATGGCTTGTTAAATAGACTTCTAAGAGTGTTTTAATGATATCTGGGGAAATGGTTGGGGTTTTAAAAAATTGTTGTTTTATTTTTCTCATTTATAATAATGAAATATAGGCTCCAGCTATCTGAAATTTCAAAATCCAAAATATTTTCAGAAATAAATTGGATTTGGATGATGCAGGATGCCTTAATCACAGATCGAAAGCAGAATTTGATGGTGTTACGAACAAATCTGTGTTTTCATATCTAGAAAGGCCTTTTAACTACAAACAACTTAACATTTTTGTTGTTACTTAGAGATATTTGGCAAGCAAATGACTCTAGATAATTCTCCACAAGAGAACTTCAAAGAGTCCTCTGTTATTGAAGTGAAGTCGGAATCCTAAATCAAAATTTTTTTCAAAAAATTGCATACATTTGAAATATTTGAGACCTTTGTAAATTCTCTTTCCCCAAAAAAGAAAAAAAATATGAGTGTGGAAGGCACAGTTGGTCCATGGACTGTCATGGCTGTTTCTAGGTGGTTTCTCCATCTCTAGTCATCCCGTCGCTCTCTGTCCCCATGGTCAATACAAAGCTCTTAGAATTCTCTGGTGAAACACTATTTGATTATAACAGCTTCCGGATCAAGAAACTTCAGCTCTCCATTTCTTTCTGAGTCAAATTAAAATGTCTCCTTCCAGTGACCAAGGTCCTACCATGTCCTCAAGTCTCCAGTGACTGTCATGGTCCCTGTGTTAGCCCTTCATTGTGTGTTACTTTGTGGTTCTTTCCAACCTCCTGGGTTGGAAGACCCTCCTGTGCTCAGGGACACTGCTCTTTGTTTCACTCAGTTCTCTTAGGCACATGTACAATAGGGATGTATCCCTATATAGCTTCGAGTACAGGATACATATAGGGTTAAGTAATGTTCATAAAATGAGTGGATGAACATGACATTATTGGCTTGAGTAACTATCATAAATTCCGGGACACTAACAATATAAAGAAGAGCTCCATTCTCAATCATAGGGTGGACTAGACACTCTGAAATGTCCTGCTGTAAAACAAAATGAAATATAATTGCTATCCTTTTAAATGCAAAACTGAGCCCACAAGAAAGTATGAAAAATCCCTAAAGGAACAAGAAATCAGATTCATAAACCTGTGCTTAATGCCCAGCCACCCAGAGGGATTTTTCCAGTTGCTTAGGTAGAGGTTTTGGTTTAAAGGACCATAAAGAGGAGGCAAAATAAGGACCTCTCAACATGGGACCTGGATCCAAAACCTCTGGAAAGCACTGTTGTTGGGTCCATAAGGGGCTATTTTCTTGGTGAAAGAGGATCAGAAAAAATGCACTCCACTTCTGGATATATACGAAGGATGAGTATATCACTTACTTT
>NW_012137747.1:941510-982175 GCF_000956105.1 Propithecus coquereli | reverse complement strand
GTAAACTAATAACAGTCAAGAGAGTCAAATCAAGAACTCAATATCATTTACAATAGCTGCAAAGAAAATAAAATATCTAGGAATATATTTAACCAAGGAGGTGAAAGATCTACAGGGAAGACTACAAAATACTGATGAAAGAATTATAAATGACACAAACAAATGGAAAAACATTCCATGTTCATGGATTGGAAGAATTAATATTGTTAAAATGTCCGTACTACCCAAAGTGATTTACAGATTTGGTGTAATTCCCATTAAAATACCAACATCATTTTTCACAGAACTAGAAAAAAAAATCCTAAATTTGATACGGAATCAAAAAAGAGTCTAAATAGCCAAAGCAATCTTAAGCAAAAAGAACAAATCTGGAGGCATCTCATTACCTGATCTCAAATTATACTACAAGGCTATAGTAACCAAAACAGCATGGTACTGGTATAAAGGTAGACACGTAGATCAAAAACAAATAACACCATCAAAAAATGGTCAAAAGACACGAACAGATTTTTTTCAAAAGAATATATACAAATAGCCAACAAACATATGAAAAAATGCTCAACATCACAAACCATCAGGAAAATGAAAAATAAAACCACAATGAGATACCATCCTGTCAGAATGGCCATTATTAATAAGTCAAAAAATAAGTTGGCGTAAATGTGGTGAAAAGGGAATGCTCAAACACTACTGGTGGGAATGTGAATTAGTACAACCTCTATGGAAAACAGTGTGGAGATTCCTCAAAGAATCAAAAGTAGACCCACCATTTGACTCAACAATCCCACTACTGGGTATCTATCCAAAGGAAAGGTCATTTTATCAAAAAGACACCTGCACCTGAATGTTTATCACAGCACAATTTACAATCGCAAAGATATGGAATCAACCTAACTGTCTATCAACTGATGAGTGAATAAAGAAAATGTATATATACACCATGGCATACTACTCAGCCATAAAAAGGAATGAAATAATGTCTTCTGAAGCAATTTGGATGGAACTGGAGACCATTATCCTAAGTGAAGTATCTCAGGAATGGAACAATAAACACCACACGTTCTCACTTATAAGTGGAAGCTAAACGAGGAGTATATGGTCATTAAGTAGTGTAATGGACATAGGAAACTAAGAAGGGGGTGGGTGGGAGAATGGTGTAGGATAAAAAATTACCTATTGGGTACAATGTAAAATACTCTGGTGATAGGTAGATTAAAAGCCTTGATTCAGCATTATACAATGCACTGTTTAACAAAAAGCACTTATACCCTCTAAATCTATTGAAATAAAAAATAAAGTATACAAAAGTATAAAACAATATATACATCCCTTAGAGATAAGTACAAATGTATTATAAGTTCTGTACAAAAAAAATGCTCAAGAATAATAAACAACAAATTCAGGAAGGCGATTCCCTGTGGAGGTAGCGGGTCGGGGGAGGCATAGTGATCAGAAATGAGAGACAAAGGAGTCTTCAATTATCTGGTAATGTTGTATTTCTTAAGGTAAGTGGAGGGTTCATAGCTCCTTACATTACCTTTTATAACCTTTCTTATGCCTGAAATATTTAAAAATACATTTTGAAGCAGCTGAAAGACTTCTGAGATATAACTAGGAATGTCCGAGAATTGAGGCTATTTTAACTGAAATGTTATTATAATCGTTTCTGGAGACATTTGAAGATTCATAAAATAGTTTATCCACCTGCTATTCTTGGCTCTTAATCTTCCTCTCTGCCCTGGAATACACTGAATTTCCTCTGGACTAGCAATATAATACATCTTCAATGGCATATACCTTCCTTTTCCTCTCAATTTTCATCTTCTCAGCTTACAAACCCACTCCAGACTCTGCTATCCTTAACAAATAAATAAATAAGGAATGCCTATCCCTTATATGCCTGCTATAAATTCCTTGTCTCCCTCCTCACCAGGGTCTTTGGAGGAGCAGCTCAGCCTTCCTATGCCTAACCCATCACTTCCACTCACTCTGCAAACCATTATAACCTGGCTTCTGTCCACTTTACTGGAAGAGCGCATCCCAAGGTGTCAACAACCCATTGAAAATCAAATTCAAAGTTAACTTTTCAGCTTCATAGACACCTGCTGTATTTGGCACTGTTGTTCTCTCCCTCCTTCTTGAAGCCCTTTCATCCCTTGGTTTCTGTGATACTCCTCTTTACTTGTTCCCTTCACACCTGTCTGTTCCTCTTCTGTATCTTCATAGTATCTGAGTTGTCACTTTTGCTATAAATCAGGTGACAAAACATGGGTGGGTGTGTTTCTGACTATGTTCTGTTCCATTCATCAGTTTGTCAATACTGGTTCCAAAATCACACTGTCTTGGTTACTGTATCTCTATAATAGATCCTGATATATAATAACATAAGATCTCCAGGTTTACTTCTCTTCAAGATTATCTTGGCTATTACTGACCCTTTGAATTTACGTAAAATTTTAGAAAGCTGCTTTTTTAGAAGACCTTTTCCCCTAAATTTGTCCCCAAAGTTTTTTGGAAATTTTTGAAATTCTAAAGTCTGAGAATATCTAACCTAGTTATTCCTACTCATTCTGAGATTTAGCTTAGGGGAAACTCTTTCAGAAATCCTCCTGTCTGCTGCTCTACAGGTTGCTTAGGTTCCCATCTTCCATGCCCTTGTTATTTCCAGTGCACACTGTTCTCAAGAGATCTTTCTGGAAATAGCAACAATAGTAATATTACTTACGTGCTGTAATTATTTTTATCAAATGTCTCCTACAGCCCCTACGCAATAGACATTATTATACTAGTTAATAGATTAGAAAGCTGAGATGTAGAAAAATAAACCCACCTGCCTGAGACCACACAATTAGCAAATTTTAAAATTGGAATTTAAACCCAGGTCTGTCTGATTCCAAAGCCTGATTTTTTCCCCCAACTATTTACTCTTCCTCTTCTGATGATATCATAGTTAATCATGGAATTTAAATTTAATTTGTTAGAGATATGGTATTTACTTTTTAAAATCTAATAGAGTTTTAATTTATTAACAAATATTTAATGATATTTATAATATTTAATATTTGAAAATAAGGATTTGAGATAAACAAACCTTAGTTTTTAAATACCATATTTATATTTTCTCATAATAAATAAAAAAATATTGCTTACGTTCTAACTATTTGTTGCTGAGCAACAAATCACTCCAGAACTTACTGGCATAAAACAACAAGCATTTTACTCTATTAATGAAGTCTGTGGGACAGGGCACAGCAGGAAGGGCTTGTCTCTGCTTCACAAGCCTGGGGCCTCGGCCGCAAAGCTGGAATGGCTGGGAGTGATTTGAACAACAGGGAGGTGCAACCATCTGGAAGCTCCTTCGTGTACATGCCTGGTTCCTGCGCTGGGATGACAACAGGCTGCCCGGGCTCAGCTGAGGCTGTCAACCAGAGCACCTAACCAGGCCCTCTCGTGTGGCATGTGGCAGCTTGGCTCCAAGACAGGGAGCACTTCAGGAGAGCAAACATTCCAGGGGAAACAGGAGCAAGCTACAGGGCGCTTTCTGGACTAGTCTCAGAAGTCACAAAACAGCAGTGACGAGACACCCGACCAAAGCAGTCGCACACTAGCTCAGATTTGAGGGAGGGGACATAGAGCCTGCCTCCCAATGATAGGGATGTCAACGAATTTGGACCTTATTTTAAAACCATGAAAGCTCACAAAAATACGCGGACTTTGGCTGTGTTTTTGATATCCGCCTCTCTTTACTGTTAGTATCTACTGTTGGTACTGAGTCTGGGGCGATGCCTTCATAGCACCCATATTGTGCAGGACAGGTGTGACGTTCAGCACGAGTTCCCGCCACTCCTCACATTGGGAGCATCTTGGGATGGTAAAGTGACCACCGAGCTATCTGGTATTAGAAGCACATTCTAAATCTTCCATTCTTCTCTTCTGGTAGTCTCCCAATGTCATGGACTGTGAAAAGAACTGGCCTCTCTTGCGGTACAAGAGAGGTGACAGGGAGTGTTTCCCTGACTTAAACGATTTTATTTTGAATAAGACAATAAGTAATATATGGGGAGATATTTCACTGAAGATAAATGACCATTCTTCACATTACATTCGAATAGCAATAGGGTACCTTTATTGAGCACTTCACTTATCATTTATGAACACCATGCTCAGCACTTAGTTGATGTTTCAACATTCTATGACGTTGCTGCTCAAAGTGTGGTCCTTGCCTCAGTGACCTCAGCATCACCTGGGAGCATCACCTGCAGCACCTCAAGCCCCAGGCCGCACCTGCTGGATCAGAGTCTGCAGGATTCCCAGGTGATTCATTTACCCGCATGTTACAGTTTAGAAGCCCTGCTTTATGAAGCAGGTGCTATTGCCATCTGCCTTTTATAGATCGGGAAACTCTGAAAGCTTAAAAAACTTGCTGAATAGTACACAATTTGAGAGTTAGAAGAGCTGAATTCAAATTCAGGTCTGACTGACTCCAGAGCCTATGCTCCACAGAAAGACTCCCTGGTATCTCTCGGTAAATTTCATCACGTTAGCAAATGTGTTGCTGTATGAACAACTGCCATCTGTTTCAAGGGAGGTGGTGAAAGTCTCCAGTAATCTGAGAAAGAGGCTCTGGAACAGGTTTCTCCACCAAAACAGCATTGTTCCATTACTTCACGAATTATTTAGCCCTCTGCCTCCCCCGCTCAACTGTGAGTTCCTTTAAAGGCGGGACGATCGCCCTGTTTGTTTTTTATGTCTCCAGAAACTAACCCAGAAGCTGGCATATAACATAGCATCTGCTCCTCACATCCTCCTTAATTAATATATGTTAGACTTGTTTGTTCAAGTGAGCTGTATAGATTGTGAACAGTTTGCTGGATGCTGAGATTATTTTGCCATAAAAGAGCATGTAGGGTTCTCCCTGGGGTCTGCTGCAGGATAGGACTTCAGCTGCAGAAAACCACAGAGGCTGCTGCTCTCGTCCTGTGAGCACAGCTTATCTCTCCGTCCAGGCGGCCCCCAGCCCAGCCCAGCAATGAGACTTCCTGAAAAAGGTTCTCCTTTCTTTCCCAGCCTTGGAGCACAAACTCCTCTGTGGCTATAATTAACTTCCTGCCACTCAGTTTATGCAGAAGGGACAGGGCTCTGAAATGCAGGGAAGCTTGGTCATAAGCCCCAGATTTCTGTGGTGCCGCCATTTCTCAAGTTCTTTTATCTGTTGCGTCTCATGTCTTTTTGTTGAGAGATCTAGGAGCAGGGAACGTGGACACTTAGCAACGTGCAGTGGCGAGAGCAACTCGAAGTCCTGGTTTTCCCAGGACAGTCCTCATTTGCACTTGCCATCTTGGCGTAATTCACAAAGTCCCCTTTCACTGCCAAATGTGACCCTATGTGGGTGATAAATTGTATGTCCACCTTAGCGGTTGGGGTCTACCAACGGTCCTGAAGTCACCTCAGGAGCCAGGACGGGGCCAGCCCTTCACACGGGATCTGCTTTCTGGACTGGTGAACCATCTGTTGTTGGGTTTCTTCTCCAAGTGTGGTCTCCAGGCCGACTGCTTCAGAACTGGCTGTACGCAGACCCCACCTTGATCCTACGGGAACCAGAAGCTTCTTTGCCCTCAGGACCTCAGGCTGAGCTCCTTCTCTAACCTTAGCTTACCTCGAAGCCCCCAGATAACTTTCTCCTCCCTAATCACCCATCCCCCCAACCCTTAGCACTGGGAATTGTTGGTTTTCAGTTTCAAGGCCTCTAGCTTCCCAGCCTTCAGAGGGTGGCCTGAATATCACCCTTCCCTCACACCACAGCGCTATTATTAGGTGGTAGCCTCAGAAAGGAGAACTGAAATCCCTGGCGGCCCTTTGATCCCCAGAGCGGAGGAGAGAATCGCCGGAAGGGACAGCCCAGCCCGGGGTTAGACAGTCCAGTTCTCTTTCCTCTGGGCTCCGGAGTACCGCAGGCCGGCAGGAAAGAGCTGCGCTATTCTTAGCCAAGGTGTGGGAGCCTGGCAGGAGCTGCCGGCGCTGCTCCGAGGGTCAGAGACAGGAATTGGCCACCCACTCTGGCTGCTTCCCCTCTCTCCCTTGGCTGCCCCTCACACAAAGAAGTGACCACCCTAATTTCCCCAAGCGGCGGCAGCAGCGGTGGCTCAGACCTGGGGCCACCCCAAGTCTCCTCAGTAGAAAGCATGGCTTTGTCTTTCTCTTATACATCAGTCTGTGGGTACAGTTAGAGCCGAGAGGGGCCTTAGCAACCATCTCAGTTTCTTCATAGAAACCTATTACCCTGGGATGCTGGGACTGAGCCCCAGGGAGGGGAAATGATCTTCCCAAGTCCACATAGATGCTCAGAGTCCGACTCAGAGCTCCACCGGGGCCAGGTGGGGTAACACATTGTGAGAGCTGCAGGTTGGGGCGAGGGTTTCCAAATGCCAGCACAGACAATATCCGGGCCAATATTTCTACAGGTCCTCAGTAAAACAAAGACAATTTGTGTCATATCCCCAACTGTGCTTTCGTGGAAAGGGACTGTTTTCTGAATTTATGCTTATCTCAAGGTTGTAAAAAAGACCCTGCTTTTATGAAATGACTGTAATAGTATATGACAATCCTATGCCAGTCACTAACGTTAAAACACAGTTTTTTACTAATGTGTGAAATATATGTATATATATATAGGAAACAATAGAGTGGAAAATACTCAAAAGACAATGAAGACAGCTTATCCATTTATTCCATAAATATTCAGAGTGTCTAGTTTTGGCGCATGCCGTGCCAGTGCACAAAATACACCCGGTTTCTAGCCTCATGTTGCTTACAGTCAAATGTGGGGGACAGGCAACAAACAAGTAAATGTGTCGCTGTAAAATGGGATGGGGGCCCTGAGTGGGTTTCGAAAAGTGAGAGCCAATAAAGGGACTGGTGGGGGCTTATTTTCAATTGGATGGAGCAGTTGGGAGAAGGGACGGCCTGGGTAAAGCCTTGAGGTTGGAAAAGAATTTGGCGAGTTTTAGGAACTGGAGCGAGGTGGGGAGTCGAGCAGAGGAGGTTGGAGAAGCAGGTTGGAGTTCAGCACCTGCAGGGCTTATAGGCCATGGGGAAGAGCTTCGATCTTATTTTAGAGGAAAAGGATGCCATTGAAGGGTTTTCAGCAGGGGAATGAAATGGCCCAGTTTTAGTTTTAAGTACAGTCGTCCCTTGGTGTCCGCAGGGGACTGGTTTCAGGATCCCTCCCTCTGCAGATATCAAAATCCCCAGATGTAGTATTTGCACAGAGGTAACCTACACATTCCCCCTGTATACTTTAAATCATCTCTATATTACTTATAATACCTAATACGATGTAAATACTATGTAAATAGTTGTTCTGCTGTATTGTTTAGGACATAATGACAAAAAATAGTCTGTACATGTTCAGTACAGGCACAACTTTTTTTCCGAGTGTTTTTGATCAGCGGTTGGTTTAATCCACGTGTGCAGAACCCACAGACGTGGAGGGCCAGCTGTACTGGGCCAAACAGCTTCTGCTTGCTGCATGAAGAATGAATAGGAGCAACTCAAGAATGGTCCTAGGGAGACCAGAGGCCAGTGATATTCCAGGTGAGAAATATGGTAGCAACGGAGAGATAGAGAAGTGGTAGGTTCAAGACCTCCCTAGAGCAGATTATGTTCTACTTGTTAGGAACACACACACACACACACACACACACACACACACACACGAGCGCTAAATGAGTCAGGTCATCTGGCAAATGTAGTAAAGTCACATGTCTGGATGCAGAGTTTTATAGACAAGAGCTTGAGAACAATCCAGACCTTCCCAATCCCTCTCCAGCTCTGATCCTCTGGCTTTACCATGGGGTCTTCAGATGGTCACTGTGCTTATTCAGCTAGCTTAACACATCTTCAAATGAACTTTCCAGGCCCTGTCCCTACTGTCCCTAACCAATCCTCCTAAAGCTCCTCAGTTTGGGTATGACCACCTTTAGAGAAAACACCCATGTGGGAAGCGGCTGCCTGGCCACTCTCACGAAGTCGCCTCCCCCTGGTCTAGTTGAAGCTGGCGTGGAGAGGAGGCACGGGGAACTGAGGAAAAACATGAAGTCTGCCCAAGATGGGATCTGGGTAGAGTGTCAGGGGGACCACCCTAAATCTTTGGAGACAGGCCTCCAGGGCAACCATTGGGATTTCAACTGGCCTCTGTGTCTTCCTCTGATCACGACGGCAAGATTGGATGTGTCCCACAGCTGTGCACCATCTGCTACCCTCCACCCCAGAGGAAGCTACAGTTTGGAGCTTAAACGAGTGAGGGGGAAGAGAGCAAGCTCTTCCTTTGGCTCTGCAGTGCCAACTGTAGGAATAAGGAGTCTAGACTTCCCATGAAGTGAGCAAGTGGCCTGGCATTAATCTGCACAGTGGCTCCCCCAAAACTGTCCTGGCATGGGAAAAATTTTCAAAGAAAACTGAATGTCCTGGGGCTTCCAAGCTCCTTCCCTACGAAATGTTTCACAGACTCAAGCTTACCAACTTCATCTTTCCTATTTGATCTGCTCTCTGCCCCTCTTTCTTCCTCCCCACCCCAAACACTTGCACCCCGAGTCCCCAGTCTGGGTCATCATGAGCCTGGCAGCATCTAGTCAAGCTGACATCTAATCCTCCCCAGAGGAAGAGAGCCGCACTCCCATCCAGCAGATGATGTTATTGGCCCCCTCCCTGAGCTCAGAGGCTTAGTGCAGCCCAGACATATGGATCTTTTTAGAGACTTATGCAATTTGGCAACCCTGTTTCACACCCTCCAAACCCTGCTGCTCTGACTCCGCTCTGCGGGGAGTGCACCGGGAGAGGGAGTGAGTGGATCCATGCAGGCTCTTTTATTCTCGTTCTTTCCTTGTCATTTCTCCTGGCAACTCTCTCCTCAATCTGGAAAGCAAAAAGTGTTCTTCTCCTGGCCCAATCTTTGACTGAAAACAGGAAGAAGTAAAAAAAAAAAAGAAAAAATCAAATAATAAGAAGAAAAAGAAGAAGAGAAAATGAGTACAAGAACACAGAACTGCACTGTGAAAATTCTCGTCAGCTTTCCAAGATGAAGACTGGGAACCCCTCAACCAATAACACATTCTGTCTTGTTCCTCCTCTCTTCTCCACCTCCTATGTGAATTTCCTGAATTTGTGCAGTGCACAACCTGAGCATCATCTGCTGCGACCCTGCCACTAATGGATGAATTTGGCCTTGCTCTGTATTCCCAGAAATGATGGCTAATGCTTCTACTGAGGCAAAAAGATGTATGTCTCTGAAACTTTGCAGGCTCACACTTGCCCTTTTTCCCCCAGCCACACACACAGGAGGTTGGCATGTTTTGAAGGAAAGGGAACTTTCTTGCTGCTCATGGAAGAAAGAGTGGCTTCTCTGCTCAGGAACCGGCAATCGGAACTGCCAAGGAAAGTGTTCTGGTACTCGGAGGTCTCACTCTCTCAGCGCCAGACCTCTGGTGACCCCCAGTTGGGAAGTCTGCAGAATTTGAATCTTAAAGGGTGGGGCCATCTTGGATGAAGACACTAGACTAGGAGAGGCCCAGAAATTCACAGGAATTAGGCTGTCCTTGAGCCATCCCCTCATGTTCTGTCTCTGAGGTGGTCTCTTCCAGGCCACAGCCCCAACTCAGAACATGAGAAGTGGGAGAAGCGAGAAGTGAGAGATGCTTTCCCTTTCTCTTCCAGAGCCAGGCCACCTTATTTTATTTTTTGATGGTTTCATGATAGTTGGGACCTTTATATAAAGCTCAAGAGAATAGTTTGGGACAGATGTTTCCTTTCCAGCCACATTTTCCTGCCCCAAGTTAAAAATAGCCACCCTCTTTGCTTTGGCTTCCATAAAATATATATCATTAAGTTCTCCATTTGTGTTTACAGAGACAAAGGCTGATAGGTCCCTGGCTTTTGCAGCCTGTTGGGCCATGATCTAGACGCAATATTATTGGGAGCAAGAAGATCCAGCCCCTGGAGAAGGATTCTTGGGCTCACTAGTGAGGGAAATTACTCCCTTATATCTACCTCTAGGCAGCAGCAGAAAGGGAATTTGTAGGTGAGGAGGGACATTTTGCCAAGTAATTCCATTTTTGTTTTCCTGAATAAATCCTTCCTCTTCGAGTTTTCTTGAATTAGTTACACCCCCACCTTCAGGGCAGCCTGAACCCCCCTTGATACACAGGCTTTCGTGAAAACACAAATGCTGTCTAGTAGCACTCAGGAGCGATGCTGCGTTAGGTCTGCACCAACAGGAAGATTTATTAAAACCTAGAAAAGACACAGGGAAGTGAGCAGAGACAACACCAGAAGTCCAGACACACTCACACGCACAAACAACGGACTTCTGACCTTTTCTCAGGGAGCTGCTTCCCGGGGCGTAAGGGATCTTTACACGAGTCACCCTCCCCACTAACATGTCACTCTTTTGCCGAGCTGTTTCGGCCATCACACGACTGCTTCCAGGGACAACCCAGGACCCAAATCCAAAGGAAAAGAATTACAATCATTAGTAATCACCACAACTTTTTCCTTTTCAAAATAGTTTTATTGATTTAATTTTTGTTTGGAAAAGTAACATATGCTTATTGTGAAAAACAAATTGACATGCTGCATATAGGAATAAGGAGGAAAGTGAAAATGACCCATAAGCCCAACGCCCAGAATAATCATTGTGCATGTATATGAGACATGCATCACCGTTTACGCTGACTTTGACCTCTCCCACAACAAAACAGCATCATACTGTGATGTGCTTTTGTCCCCACTTACCTGTCCGGTCTTCGTAGCTGCAGCAACCACCGAAAAGCTGCGGCCTATGTACAAATCTAGCTGAAACAACACATCTTTCTCTCTCACTCACAATCTTGTCCCTTAGGAAGCAAAACAGTGATGGCAGCCCCAGGACTATGCTTGGAGGGGAGGGGGACAGGAGGCATTTTATTTCATGCCTCTTTTCTGATCATTACGTTTCTGCCTTTAATGATATCCCAAGGGGCTTATGAAACATGCCAAGAGATTACCCCCGGGCGCCTGTGCTGGCCGATGAGCCCAAGCTCACTCCCTTCCAAGGAACAGCCCCACCCACTCAAGTACGAAACAGGGATGTTTTCATAACATAAGAATAATCTCCAACCCACTTGAAATTATATATATGTATATTTTAATAGAGGTATAGACACATATACATCTATAAATAATTTGAAAACTTTTGTAATTTAAATATTTGCAACAAATTAAGACAAATTATTCACAAATTAGTAATAATATGGAAGAAAAAGGGGACATACTCTAGCTAAAGTACAAATGAACAAGAAAATAGGAATTTTATCAACAGCAACTTGACAACTTTGATAAATATACAGTTTCCTAGGAAAATAACAAAATGTTATCAAGAAGAGTTTTTCTTTTAAATCTGAGAACTCATAACAATTATAGAAATACAAGCAGTATTGTAAAACAGTCCCACACTAAATACCACACCCGGATGATTTTACAGGCAAGTTCTAATAAATCTTTCAAAGAAAGCAATCATCCCAATCTTATAAAAACTTTTTCTGAGAATAGAAAGAAGGGAAATACTCTCCAATTCATTTTATAAGGACTTCATAACCCCAATAACAAAAGCAGACAATAACATGAAATGAAGGAAAAATGACAAGCCCATTTCATTCATAACTGTAGAAGCAAAAATCACAAATAGAAGATTATATTAGCAGAATAAATTCTACAGTGTATAAAAAAGATGATAAACCATGATACAGTTAGGTTTAATCCAAGTATGTGAAGTTGGTTTAATGTTAGAAAATCTATAAATGTAATTCACCACATTACTATATTAAAGAGAAAAACCATGTATCATTTCAATAGCTATAGATGAGGCATTTAAAAATCATCGTAAGTTCATTATTAAAGAAAAAATCTTTTAGTAAATTAGGAATAGAACAGAATTTCCTTAGCATGATAAAAAGTGTATATAAAAAATTAAGCAAATGTGGAAACATTAGAAGTTTCCACTTCAAAATCTGGAATGAGGCAAGGATGTGTAAGATCACCACATTCTTCATCCTTGGATATGCTTGCCAGTACGTTAACTTAAGAAAAACAAATCACAGACAGAAGGATTGGGAAGAAAATATAAAATTATCACTATTTGCACTTGATATGATCATTTACATAGAAAACCCAAAAGAATCTATAAATACTTAGAACTAATAGGAGAATTTAACAAGGTAGCTCAATAAAAGAGTAATATAAAACAATGAATTGCATTTTCACACACTAGCAACAAAAATAATTAAAAAGATAGTACTTACCCTAGTCTTAGAAGACATCAATTACATAGGAATAAATCTAACAAAAGATGAATTGAAACCACTACAGGGAAAGTCATAAACTTTAATGAAGACTCAAACAGTGGAGATATATACCAAGTTCATTGAATGAAAGATTCTGTTCTCCCCAAGTTAATCTATGGAGCAATTTTGATCAAAATCCAAAAGGCTGTTTTGGAAAGGAATCTGATGAGCATTTATCAAATTATTATTGTATGGAAGAAGAAAGAATGAAGAATGGCCAGGGCACATCTGAAGAAAATTAGAGAGGGGAAGACTTGTCCTACAGATATCAGGACTTATTTAATGCTACAGTAATAAGTCAATGGTAAAAAAAGGCACTGGGATATAAACAGTGACCAACGGACAGAGAGCCCAGAAACAGACCCACATATACATGAGATGTTGAAACATGTCAAAAATGGCACGTCAGATCAGCAGGGAAAGAAGAGACTACTTAGAAAAGGGAACTAGGAAAATGGTTTTCTGTATGAAAAATATATGAAACTAGATTTATGACAGTTACTTATCTTGTGTCTCTAAGCCCCAACCTCACCCTCTGTACTCTCCTCTATAACACTGGGCATAATGTTTGTTTGCTCTATTATGCGAAAATATTCGACTCTGCCACAGAGGACATGAAAAGCAAATGAATGGGTGAAACTCATCAGATTTATTAACTATAGATAAAAAGTAAGCAAGTCACTCGTGAGACATAGGCAGAATTCAGAAGGTGTGCTAAAAATACAGGCTGAGTATCCCTTATCCAAAATGCTTGGGAACAGAAGTGTTTCAGATTTCAGATTTTTTTTTTTTTTGGAAAATTTGCATTATGCTTACTGATTGAGCATCCCAAATTCAAAATTCTGAACTCCAAAATGCTCCAATGAGCACTAGAAAAGTTTCAGAATTTGGAGCATTTTGAATTTTAGATTTTCCAGATTTGGGATGCTCAACCTGTATTAAGTTAGTAACCTGTAAGGCATAGAATAAATGGAATATATTGCAAAGGGATGGAAAAAATGAGAGTGTTACTTACAGGTAGAAAGGGATAGAAAAAGCAACTCATAAGCCACAAGGACTAGACCATGCCACCTTGGGGCTGACAGCCATGTCGTCCCTAAATTGTCTACCTATTGGAGGCACCATTCTGGCCCCTATATGCTCTACCCCAGATATGCTGACAAAAGGGATGCCCGCCCAGGACACTGATGAGGACCTGTGGCCAGGCTTATTTGTCCTTGCATCTCCCAGTAGCGTAAGCATACAGTGGCTCCAAGCATCTTCCATTTGCTGGTCCCCTAAACTCAATGTCCATTCTGGTCCTCATAACTACATCATCACACCAGAACAAAACACAAGATCAAGCCAGTATGGTCCTTTCACTTTGCTTGCACTCTATCCCACGTGTGTTAACTTACTGCAACTCTTTCCTCTGGATTCTGGCTGTGTGTTTTTAAATAGATTCAACAACCTTTGTGATTTGATCATCATAATTTGGTCTGCGCCATTCTGGGCTGTGGCCCCTGGAATAGCCTGCCTATCCTAGAGGCAAGCACTGCATCAAGGTGGTTTCTCACGGGAAACTGGGGCTAAGAGTAAGCATGCCACGCTTTCCAGACTCCCTTGTCAGCTAGTTTCCGATTAGCTTCTGCCAAGTGGAGGCACTGGAGGGAGACTGACAGGTGGAAAGAGGAACGAAGGTACTCACTTCAGGACGCAGGTCCTCACTGCCTCCCTCCACCATCTGCACACCTCCACCACCAAGGATCCCTCCCTGCCACACTGGGGCCCCAACCCGAGTGCTTTCAAAGACTCACCAAAAAAGCTTACGATGTGGGGAAAAAATATAAAATTCCAAAATACAAAACTGGAAAATAAAAATTAACACATTTTTCATTAAATGCCTGCAAAAGGTAAACTTAGTCAACTTGTAAACTACAATTCAATTCTTTAATAGTTTTATGTAAATGCAATAAAATTTGAATTTCAAGGACAAAATGAAGAATACATTTTAAAGCTCAGAATTATAAAAATCATTTACCTTATTTCTTTAAACATCAAAGATGTTATATTTAGCATGGGATGAGGGTCTATTTTATAATAGGTTGATTGACGTGATGTGCGTGTAATTGGGGGCGGGGTGGGGTAGGGGATGTTCAGTAGGAAGTGGTCATGACCTACAAGGGTCTACAAAGGGCCTGACAGAGCCTCTCACTCAGCATGTTTCTGTTGCACCCTTCACTCTGTGCAGTGTAGCTAACGTCCTCTTCTAGCAACAGCTGATGTGATGGAACAGGGGAGCAGAGAATTGGGGAGTAGCCCAGGAAGGCTAGAGCCTTGAAGAGAGTTGATCACTCAGCTCTATCTGGCTGTGAGGAAGCATAAGGCTGGAGTCCCTTGGTGGATTTGTGTCCTGTGGCCAGAACTTGCGTTTGTGGGTGGTTGGGGGGAGGGTGTGTGTGCTTGGAGTGATGAATCTCCGTGACCCTGAGAAATAGGAAGTGTCCAGTCATCACCCAGCTTCATAGTTCTGGTGCTATCCATAGCCTTGCAGGCCACAGAAGAAACAGCTCTGGTCTCTCAGAGCAAGTGATTCACCAGCCTCTCATACCCTCTACTCATGTTTTCCTTCCTTGAAGTCTAACATCCACTTTGTACCTAGCCTATCTTCTTTCTATACCAGGGCTTCCTGGACTTTGATGGGTGTAAGAATCACAGAGAGTTCTTATAAAAAGTACAGATCCCCATAGCCCTTACCCTGATTCCGATTGTGCAGACCATGCTTTGAGAAACTCTGCTCCATAGAATCATTCCCTGTCTCTACTCCCAAAGCTAATCAAGAAGTTCAGGTACTAGAGACAAGTGCTTTCCTCTGTTTACCATGGGCCAGCTACGGGAGACAAATCATATTTGAAGTAACCAGAAGAAATGTTTGGGAATGAAGTTAGAGCCAACTGGGCCAACTTGGTTTTCATATCTAGCAGGGATGACAACCCTGCATTTTGTCCACCAGCTCACACTGGGTGCCCGAAGCAACCCCAGCTCTTGGAGCTGAGGGAGTTGGGGAGAGTGGGGGGCATGGTGGTATTGGAGCTAACTCCCTTTCTCTGTTAATTGGGAGTCCAAAAGAGCAATGCCAGATTTAAAAATGTATTTTTTGCAGCCCAGCTGCAGGCCTTTTCAATCACGATGTGGTCAGATCTGAATCATCATTTGCACTTTGAAACAGATTCGTAGCATACCTTTGTGTTCAATCAAATTTACACGTTAAGCCTTTGTTTTTATTGTGTGGTGAAAGGCTTCATTCCCTATTTAAAGGAACGTTGGGCAACCAGATCCGAATAAGGAGATTTTGATGGTGTTTTTAGACCTGGACGCCCTTCTCCTGTGCAACCCAAATGCTGAGATGGACCATAAAGATAAACCTATTTTCATAATGCTAGAGTGTCTGCAGAGCAATAAATCAGAAAGGACCACAAGGTGACAGGGTGCTGGTCTGACCTTCCTTTCCTCCCTTTAGCCTATGTGGCACAGACATCATGGAAGAGACTCAACTGAATATTTGAAATCCTGTGATTCCACTGAGGCTATCGGAGCATGTTCTGCCAGGCTATGCCTAATCTTATCCCCTGCCTGGTGCCATCACCCGCCCAGCCTGGCTCCTCTCTCTCCAGCCTCCACCTCCCAAATCCGTGAGTAGGCTGACTGCCCAGCTCAGAGTTTCTGTAGTTCAGTTCACCAATGACCAGAACAACTGGTGAGAAACAGGAGGCTCAAGGTCTATCAGGTGGTGGAGGGTGGAGTCACAGGAAATCCTTCTTTTCATGGGAGAGCAAGCAGGAGCCCCTAGAGGCTTAGATCAGAGCTGGAGAGGGGATGACCGGAGAAAAGCATCCGAGGTATGAGGGAAGTCCTTTTTCCTTGTGATGATGGTGATGGTTATGATCAGACTAAGTGGGAAAACATGGACAGTCCCAGGAAAAACTCCTCCGAGTTAACACGAACAGATCTTGCTGAAAAAAAGTGAAAGGAAATGTCTACGAGAATGGTCTGGACAGCTGAAATGAATAATTATAGTCATTTGCGTGTCCTGCTCACTCTTCATGCTCCGTTAACACGCAGCACAGTATCTGGTATGACTATCATTACGTGTGTCAGATTGGACACGTGGTAAGTTTTACCTGATTAGCAAAATGCTCACACGTCTAAACCGAGGTGCTCGAAGTAGATTCCTTCCACAAGATTGTTAAGGCTTAAAACTAAGGAAAAAGAAAAAGGAAAGAAAATGAAAAAAAAAAAAAAAAATCAGAGGACACTTGCCCCTGCCCTGGCCACTGGCAAGGCTGACACCAAGGGGTTAAAAGTTAAGTGGAAGTTGAGCTTCAAGGAGTAGGATGGGGCCTCTCGTTCAGAAAAAGTTGAACAAGGCATCTGGGGCCAGCACAAACCTCCACCTTTTTTGGCCTCGACCTTGGCAACCCCAGCCTCCCTCCTAACGCCCTCCGCCTTTGGGACTAACCAGGGAAGCAAACGTTAGTGGCAGCCAAGGAGAGGGGCCGGCCTTGCCAAGACTAAAGAGGGAAGGGAGGGGAATAAAGCAAGAATCTCCCACCTCCCTCCCGGGCGGAGGGGGCGGGAGGAGCGCGTCCCGGCCCGGCGGAGCAGCGTCTTCGACTCCGTGCATCTCCTGGGCAGCGGCGCGGGAAGGATGCTGGGCCGCAGGGGCGCGCGCGCGGGGCCCGGGATGCCGCGGGGCTGGACCGCGCTCTGCTTGCTGAGTTTGCTGCGTGAGTATCGCCGCGCGCCGCGGCCGCCCCCTTCCCCGCGGGTTGGGCCGAGGCTCTCCCGGGGGCTGAGCCGCAGGGCAGAGTCGCGCGAAGGGAAGGGACCCCCCGCCCCCAGCCACGCGCTGCCGCCCCCGGCCGCGCCCGCCCGGACCCGCGCCTCACCTGGGAGTCGGTGGCGGCGGGAGGGGAAGGGGAGGCAAGGCCACGGCGCCCGCCGGGGGTGTGAGTTAGCCGAGGAGGGCGAGCCCGGCCCCTCCACTCGCTGGACTCAACTAAGATAAAGTGCTCTGGAGATGCCCGTGGCTCGCGCTGCCAAAGGTGTGGAGCGCGAAGCCCGGAGCCCGGAGCAGGAGAAGGGGGAGCGGAGAGGCAGGAAGGTTTCGTGCCTGTGGATTGATCCCGAAAGCAGAGGCTTGGAGAGCGTTTCGGGGAAGGGGCCCAGGCGCCCACCGCCCACCGGGACATCGGGAGCCAGAAGTGGACCCTAAGGGCTGTGAGGGAAGCCAATCAGGGGCGAGGCGCCGCGTCCCACGCGCAGGACGCCGGCGGGGAAGGCCGAGTTAGGTGAGCAGAGAAGTTTGTAATGAAGAACAGTTTGGGAAAAAGAAATCTTGCATTTAAGATCGGAAAGCTTAGTTAGAATTCCTCCTTCGAACACCACACGATCCCACTGGAGAGGAGGTCGTGGCAGAGGGAGTTTGGTCCGCCCCCAGCCTTGCTCTCCTCACTACCACCCCTCACCCCTGCACAGTCTCAAACTTGTCCCCTTTTGGAGTTTTCTTCCTCTGCCCTCTTCCAAGTTCTAAAGCTGGTAGATGGGTCAAGACACTCTCCCACTCCCCTCTACATACCCTTACTTCTCAGGCTCTTGCTCTTGGTTTGGTAAAAAAGTAATAGGTGCCCAATAAATATTTATGTTTGATTGCTGTCATTAAAGGAATAACATTCTCCATCTCATCTCACTACAGTTGGAAGGAGCAAACTTTGTAAGTTGCTCTCCCTCTTGCTTCCAGCCCTCCAGGGCTCCCAATTCCCTACTCTCACCCTATTCTAAAGACCACCCACCACGGCCCTGCAGAGTGACCTGGATTAGGCCTCTGTGCTCCCAGTCTCCTCTGCTGGCCCCCTTTGAGTCCACCGGATTGGAGAGAGCTGGCTCAGGGCTGGAGGAAGCTCTGAGTTAGGTCCTGGGTTGTCCTGTTTGGCAGCCCTGGACATGCCCCTTGGGGCAGGGGAAAAGCTGTCACCAAGGTTTGGGAACGCTAGGATGGGTGCTAGACTGTGCTTTCATGACAAGGGTGATTAGCCAGTGGCTCAGATTCCAATCAGATGCTCCACTCTCCTTTGGCTAGACAGCGCACGATGACCTGGTCCTGGGCCCAGCGAGGCCCACCCATTTCTTATTTCCTCAGCTGGCCGGTGTCGGTCTCGCCCTGGCCTGCTGAGGTTGGGGTGGGGGGAGCAACACAACCTTTGCAGAACCTTGGGCTGATATGCTGAGGATTCGGTGTCTCAGCTTCGAGAAGGAAGGATGGGACATGAGTACCCACTCCCAACCTTGCCAGACTGCTTGGGCCAGTTGTAGCCTCCTGCAAGAGCTTTCTAGCGGGTTCCTTTGATTTGTTTTATTTTGTTTTGTTTTGTTTTAATACCAGGAGTCATTTTCTGTCCTGGGATGCATTGTTAGGATAAATGACATGAATGACTGTACCTTGAAATGCTACCAAAGGGCGATTGCAGAAATGCTATTATTACTGTGAAATTTAGGGCAGAAGGGGGTTCTGTGGTTTTTCGTCATTTACCCCAACAAAGAGCTTGGTTTGGGAAGGTCTTTTTTCTGTCCCTGTGAGGAGTTGGCATGGTATAGGCATAGAAGCCAACCCAAAGTGGGCTCTGTTGGTTGGGATTGGGGCAGATCACAGAGCAGAGTCAGGGTGGGGGGTTTGGGGGGGGCACCAGACAGCACCGCTGCAGCACCAGCTGGGACAGGAAGCCTCGCAGGTAATTAGGGAACCCCGTTTGTCAGGCTCAGGATATCTGTTTCCTTCAAGGCCTGTCCCTCTCCTCACCCTGACAACAGCCCCAGTCCCGCCCATCACATTCCTCTTCTTCCTTTGGGTCCTCAGTGCCTGCTGACCCCACACCCATATCCTGTCTGGGGCTACATGTAAGAGGGGAAAAAGAAAAGGGAAAAGAATTTTATCAGATATTTTCCAGAGGGGAGAGGACTCCACCCTTTGAATCTCTGCCACATGGCGACCGAGGAGGAGCGGCCTTGGGGACCTCTGACTAATTCAGTGGTCCCCAATGCTCCCCCCTTGTAGGGACAACCCAGCTGGCACGACCTGTGCAAACGCACATCTTCAGCGCATTCCTGTTTGGCTGATAGAACATGCCGGGGCCACGGCTGCCTTTTCTTATCCCTTTGGCTCCACCTCCTGGGCCTCCTGTTCCCTTGTCCTCTTCTTCCTTGCTTGCTGAGTCTTTGTCTCCAAAAGCTCAGGGCAAGAAGTGCCAAACTGCAGCAGATAAACTCAGCTGCAGAGTCCTACAAAAACAAATAAAAACGAGGAACAAATTCCACTGCTTACAGTCTCGTTGCCTGATTTCCCTTAGACCCTGGGCTGGAGGGCCTGGGTTTACTTTTCAGGGCTGGGTGGTTACCCAGCTCCACCCTCAGGGTCCTTGGACCTCCCTCTCGCATTGCCTTCAGTTGCCCTAACTAAATGGCCTGCAGTGCGGAGAACTGAAAATGTGAAGGTATGGAAAAAGAACAAAAACACCACCCTCCAAAAGAAAATTCTCACAGTCGCCAGGGCAGAATTTCCATATTTTTCTGGGCTTTGACTTCCCTAATGAGAACATTCTCTTCCCTCCTTAGCTAAGAAATGAAAACATATGATCAACGATTTTTAGTCCCAAGGGGCCCGACTTTGTGCCAAGGGGAGAGCTGCACGCGTGTTGGGAAGATGGAGATAGACACGGGCCGAGTACCAAGGTGTACTTCCCAGTACCTACACCCTGGGACCCGGCAGGGGATGAGTCACTGCCCTTCACATGCAAAGGAAAAGGCCTTTTGGCTTAACAGGGAAGTCTGCTTCTTGCTGATTTGGAAAAAATAAAATAAAATAAAAACTGATACCTCTTAGAGAGAAGTGGCATCTCTAGGTAGCTGGGCCCATTGTTTAAGAAAGTTGGCTTAATGGTTCTTAATGGACAAACCCTACATGTTCAGGGGCAGAGAGGATGCTAAGCTTGATAAAATAAAGTGGAACCCTTTGTTTTAAAGGTGAGCCCTAGAGACAAGGAAGAGCATAGAGAGGGAGCAGAGGTGCCCAGGATAATAGTGGAACAGTGATGGGTGGAGGGTGGAAAAGACCTGGCCAAGGAGATTCGTAGTGTATGGTTTCATTAGCACCATACTATCTAAAATTTCAAGGTTATGCCGTTGTTTTTTCTGGGCTGCCCTTGTTCCATGCTCTCAAACCTTCAGTAAAAATCAGCTACACACACTAGCCTTGCACTAGTGGTTCTCAGGAGAGGCTAAGGGAATGGGTGCTCAACTAGCTTATGGTGAAGTAGTATGGTGTTGAGGTCTGCTGACCCCACAACCATATCCTGTCCGGGACTACATGTAAGAGGGGAGAAAGAAAAGGACTGCCATCCAGAAATCGGGGGTGCTAGGGAGATGGAACAAGAAATGACTGGGAGAAAGGTGGGCCCCCAGAGAATGCTCAAGATATCGGGGTTCCACAGTGAGTGGATGGGGTCCAAAACATGCTGTTTGGATATAAAAGGGAAACCTCAGTACACTGGGAACCCTCAGATTAGAGATAACCTAGTTTACACTCACACTTCAGCTTAGCCTCTGCAGTTTAAGAAGGGATCAGCACAGTCCTTTGTTCTAGTCCGAGATGGCTCAAACTCATGGTAGACCTCAGGGTTGGAAGGGACTTCTAACAAGGATGTTTCCTGAATGCCTCCAGGAAGCATGGGTGGCTCTCTTATCTCCCAAAGTAGCTCATTTCCTTCTTAAAAATAACTACATTATTTTAATTTTTTTCATTTTGCAGTGAAATTAGCCTTCCTGTAATTTCAAATCATTAGTTCTAATTCTATTCTTTGGACCGTCACAGATTTAATTTGGTCCTTCAGGACAATTCCTGAAGACCTTTCCAGTTGGCCCCACTAGATTATAAACTTCTTGAGGGATTTATCTAAATTACAATGACACTAATGCCCCATGAAGGAAAGGGATCAAGAGATCGGCTGTTATTTTGCAGTCTCCACCAAGCAAGATCCTTTGCGCATCACTGGTGCTTAAGAAAAATAAGAATGAATATACAGGTTGAATATCCCCTATCCAGAATGTTTGAGATCTCAGATTTTCTTCAGATTTTGGAATACTTGCCTTAGGGTAATTTTATACAATAGTTTGAATAATTTTGCGCATGGAACAAAGTTTTGACTGTGTTTTGACGGCCACCCATCACATGGGGTCACGTGAAATTTTCCACTTGTGGCGTCATTGTTGGCATTCAAAAAGTTCTGGATTTTGGAGCAATTTAGAGTTCAGATTTTCGGATTAAGGATGCTCGATCTGTATAAATAACGTGAAACTTGAAGAAAGTTATTTATTCTCCCTCCTCAAATTCTTTTTTTCTATATCAGGACTCAGTAAACTTTTTTTGTTTTGTTTTTCTACATCTCTTGTCATCAAGCAAACAGCAAACTTTTGATGTAAAGGGTCAGATAGTAAATATTTCAGGCCTTGGGGACCCTATGTGGTTTCTGATGCATATTCTACTTTGTCTTATTTTATGACACTTTAAAAATGTGAGAGCCATTCTTGACTCACTGGCTATATAAAAACAGCCTGTGTGGGGGCCAGGTTTGGTCCACCGGCCATAGTTTTCCAACTACTGATCGAGAAGAAATAACACTAGCCCCTCAACGGCATGACTTGATTTCTAGAACTCATCTAATCCTGGTTATCTTTACGTGGAAACTCCCTAATTTCATAAATTCCCTCTTAAAATATAACAGCAGAACGAGATCATTACACCTGGGGGCGGTTAATATAAACACACCGCTGCAATTGCCATTCAACCCTGTTGCTTATTCTGAACTCTGGGGGCTGAGCTAAGCACCAGGAGTAAAACACACACGTATAATAATGGTGCTGACACTCAAGAAATTTATAATCTAGCGGAGGTGACAGTTGGACCTATCCTGAGGAAAGATCATATATGATTTTGTGCCAGATGTGTGGTAGAGATAAGTGTCTCACACTCTCCAAGAAGCAGAAGGAAGGGGCTTATAACAAAGATAGTCACTGTTTCTTGAGCTTTTACCAGACAGGATAACTGCTTGCACGTCTTATCTCCTTTGTTCCTCAAAACAACTGAGAGGTGGGGACTCCTTTTATCCCTTCCTTCTGGTACTGTAATTCTGTGGGCTAAGATACCCAGAGCTCCTTGAAGATACTCCTCTTGGGCCAGGTGCTGGAATTTGAAAAGATGGGCAGAGTGGGGCTGGCTGGCGGGGACATCAGAAAACAGCACCAGTCAAAAAGCAAAACTAAGGAGGACTGTGAAAAGCAAGACCCAGTATAGGAAAACTCTGCCACTGAAAATAGGGGAATTCAGTTATTTAGGTAGCAGAGATTTCTGAGTCTCTGAGGATTTGTAAACCCACTTTAAAGAGCAAAAGAATCTTCGGTTTACAAACGGTAGGTAGAAATCTTTTCAAAACGTGTCGCATATGCCTCTGGTTCCTTAGAGTACCGAAAAAGAGGGCTTTAACCTTCATGACTCAGATGCATCGTGACAATGATGTGGCTGTGTTGCAACTCAGTGACATCGTTAAGGCTTTTCAAGGTGTATGTATCTATTTACTCCCACCATAAATGATTCCAGACGAGTGTGGGTGTTGATACTTACGTCTGTTTTTCATTTATTTCTCTTTCTGAGTTTTCAGCTGTTCCTTGTCCTTATTATTGACTTCTAATAGTCTCCTCCTAATCGTCAGCTTTAGCTAGGATATCAGATAACCAAGCTTGTTAGTATTGTGTGTAAAACAAGAATAACTACCTCTGAGTAAGTACCTGTAGGTTCAATGCATGACATTTACTACGTGAATTTTGTGACATCTATTCGGCTTCTTAGCATCCTCGTTTTACTGGCTTCCCAATACCTCATCTCCTCCCCTTGCTCCAGGTTTGTGAGTTGAGATCAAATAGAGTAACCAGGGTCTAACGGGGTCCTTAGAAAGACGCAGTTATAAAGGATGGACTGAGAAGTAAACAACAGCAGACAGATTTTTATTCAAGTTTAAATTGTACTGTAATTCTTTGTAGGGTTGGGGATAACAGCTGTTCCTCCTTATCTAGAATGGAAAGGAGTGGAGGTTTCATCAGTTGTCTCTTAGAATCCGACAAGCTCTCCCTAACTGGTAGGCTGCTATTCCTCCGCTGTAGAGTCGGGGGTCAGAAAGATAAAGAAAGGTCGGTGTTTGATGGTTTAATGCCATGGATGTGTGTGGGCAGATAGGATAAAAGGAGATCCACGGTCCATCGACTCTTATAAATGTTGTTCCTCCAGGGCCTGGTCTCTACACGGGAGCGCCGTGCAGGGAGCTCTAGAGACTGCGAACCCCAGAGCCTCACTCACTGATTGTCACTGTGCTGTTGTGCCTGTGTCAGGACCGGCTCCAGGCCCCTGGCCAACGTGTCCCCTTGCTCTGTGCCCGCTCATGTACACCCAGCCTCCCCGCCTTGGCTTTCTGCCCTCCCTCTTGTCCTTTTCCTCTGGGGTCTCAGAGGCTTCTCTGCCCTCCCCAGGCAGAAGTCGAGGTCCCGTTCTCATTTGCAGACGGATCCTGCTACTCGTTCTCCAGTGCTCGGCCAAGCGGTGGGCCGGGGGAGGCTGCTGCAGCTGGGGGCCCGCCCCTCGTGGGTCGGTAGCGGGCCTGGGTCCAGAGCTGCTTCGTTCTTCTGGAACAGCCATCTCTGTCCTCAGAACCAACAGCAGGTCTCTCTTCACATCTGGAAAAGTTCAAAAGTGTTTGTCTGGGTGAAGGAGGCCCCTGGGGGAGGGGGTTCAAAAGCATGACATCACCTCAGCCAGGCCCAGCTTTCTTTGGAGAGAGAAAAGGGCTGGGCCAGGCTAGACCAGATGGGATTCCCAGGAATCAACGTGTTGGGGAGAGGCAGGGAGGGTGGGCAGGGAGAGGGGTGTCAGGGGATGTCTTGGAAGTGTGCCTTGAGAGGGTGATTCTTTAATTTAGTGTCTGAATGTCACCACCACCTGCCCCCTACCATGACTTCAGATGAATCAGACCTCGGAGTCAGAGTGGTGAGAGGGTCCGATCTAAAGAGGGAAGAAGTCTGGATCAGCTTCTGCATCTATTTTATTTTGATCAACCCACCTCCCATCTAAGTCGGATGCGAGCCCATCCTTTTCTCTCCAGAGACATGGAGAATGCGTCCAGATTTTTAGCAGTGTAGACCGAGCCTGACCCCCTGCTTCATCTACTCCAGAGTCCACTAAACCTCAGAGCCCTGTTGCTACTTGCCCCGCATGAACTGTAGTCTTCCCTCCTGGCCAACATATTGGTGATCCAGTTCTTCATGTCTGAGATGGAGATAGCGATAGCACTTCTTCACCCTGCTTACCTGACACATGGTGTTAAGACACGACCTGATTGTAGCCCTCACCATTAACATCAACCTACTTGCAGCAGGTTGCAGAGGGAGGCAGATGTGGCAGAGTGAGACCATTGTCATCACCTTTGGGGGATTATGCTTAGTCCCAGGTTAATTGCCTTGAAAGTAAAAATCTAACTCTTCTCTTGGTACGGAGGGAAGTAAGAGGTGGCATTCTGCCTTGCTATTTACCTGGAACCCTCTAAAAAATACAGACCTACATCCCAATCAGGAAAATTTAGAGCCAAGTGTAAAGGTGGCCTGGGACCTCAGGGGCCTTTCCTTGAGGATGGAACTGCTGGCGTGAACTCTGGATACAGATCCACCGCCAGGACTTACAGGGCCCAAGGCAGGAGGACAACAGAGGCCTACAGACTATATTTCTAAGTATTTCAAAGTTATTAATCAGGTCAACCAGCTTATAAATAAAATATCTTCTGTCTTCTTACCTTGACAAACATACCTTCATGGCTACCTGGAAGGCCTAGTGTGAATTTGGGACTCTCACACTTTTGGCATTCAGTGCCACGGTGTGGCTGACCAGGAAGAGGTGGCCCCTGGCCCCAGCCCACTCTCCTTCTCTTCTTCCTTCCCGTGGCTCTCGCCCACACTGTGGGGATCTTGCGTGCATGCATGGGACACCCCACCCACGTGCTTAAGCACCAGTTCTTCTCCCTGCAAGCTGCCATCCTTTGACCATCACTGGGCCTTGGGGACAAATACCTTAGTGCTGCAATTCACCCTCAGAGGGACGGAAGGGGAGAAAAGGTCCATGCAGGTCCTGGATGTGAGTCAAGGGCCATCTGGGCAAGAAGTTCTAGGACTTCTGGTGCCCACAGTATGATCTAGAAGGGAGGGTACATTCTAGTTGGTCCTCAAAGGAAACAGAAAAGGGTGTGAGCCCTCTATGGTGCAGAGTCTAAGCAGAAGGCTTTTCCTTCTTGGGTCTAAGGATGGTACCACTGAGTACCCCAAGATATGTGGAAGAGAGAGCAAGAACACTCACAAAGATCTTGAAAGAATAACGAGATTCAGGAACATTATATTACAGTAATTTAGCATTTCTTATGACATTGATTCTCCCAACAATCCATATAAGGTATCCAGAAAGGACCCTTGCTTAAGTAAACTGAGACACACACGCACATTAAATCACATAGTTGTTAATAGTTACCGGCAGAGCAAGAGCTAAGCTCTTTGTCTTCCCATGACATTTAGTGAGAAACCAGGCCTTGTGTTCTCTAGTCCACAAGTTGGATTCCTAGGTCAGAGTTTCCCAAAAGAAATCTGGAGTTGCTTGCTGGAGCTGTGTTCCTCAACAAACGGGAAGGAGAATGGGTTTGAAAACCAGGAGGGAACAGATAAGGGGAATTTGGGAGTGGGGAAGTCTGAGAAGGATGGAAGATTTTTAAGGAGATCGCATGGAGGCGGTGTGAGTCTAGTGATTCTTCCGAGAGTTAATGTATTGGATGGAAAGTGACCAAAAAGGAGCCATCCTTTGGCCATCAGTGTATCAGAAGGATGCATTGAAAGGCAAATAGAAGCATATCCTTTCTCACATTTTAGATCTTTGCAATATTTACGCAGGTGTAATTTTATATTTTAGTGTTTTACTGAACAGATTATGAACATTGCCTCACATTTCCGTGTTGCCACATTTTCATCAGTTTTTACTTGTAATGATTATGTATATCATTATATAATGATTATGGCATATTAAGTGCATATACCATTTATCCTATTGTAATTAATTTTGTTGTTTGCAACTTTTCCCTCCTTTAAATAATGCTACACTAGACACTTGTCTGCATACATTTTTTTCCTTCTCTACTTCCTTAGGGTGATCTAGTGGTGGGAAATTAGTTCACTGTCCAGGAGGATGTTCTTATTACTGCTCCATTGCCAGAGGCAGCAGGGAATGTTCTAGATGGATTCTACCTGAAGTCAAGAAATTGTACCAGGCAATATCACGAGGCTCCAGGAAGGTTTAGGTTCTGATTCTTCTTCTTTGTTTCCCTATAGCCTCCGGGTTCACAAATACAGAAAATTTGACTACTACTACTGCAGAGTCAACCACCCTGAGAACGATTTCAGTTACTTTTACAAATTTATCCAACGAGCAAACCACAGCACCAAGTACCTTTGGAAGTACCAGGCCATACTCTGTCTTCCTGGACAGCAATGGGACCACAGCGACCATCTCAGGTAAAAAGAGTGTTTGTCTCGGGCCCCAGAAAGATGCTGCTGGTGCTTGGGTAAAGCATTTAGGACGGTTTGCAGACGGCTGCCCTCACCACAGATGAAATCATGCAAGCCCCTTGTATTAATGGTTTGAGCATTGTGCTTAGGGTGCCCTGAAGTAAGTTCTAGATAATTCTTCCTAGAGTGACAACTTCCTCAGGCCCATGCCTTGGCAGCCAGTTCTGATAGGTAATGCTCCCTGTACTCCTACACTCATGCTGAGTTCAGCTTAGTGATAAAGTAAGGATCAAATGGGGACTTCATAGAGATCTCCGATCTCTTCCAAAGAGGAAGGAAAGTGGGTACAGGTTTAAACTGGCGGTCTTTGGCTTCTCTGGGCTGAACCAGCGTCTATTTCAGTCTCAGAATCCTGAGGGCACCTCTAATACATTCTAGATTATAGCTATGGTTCTGACAGCTGGCTTGAAATGAGTTTGGTCAGTGTTAGGACATGAAGTGACTGTTAACTCCCCAAACTCCCTTTTCCGTGTTGAAATCCATGCCCACGCCACGAACTGAGATTGTGTGCGTGTGCGTACGTGCACACATGCACCCCTGTGTTTCGATCTATTCCAGAGACTACAGTCAATCTCACATCTACCTCTGAGGTCACCCCAGTCTCTGGAACCACAAACTCTTCTGTCCAGTCTCAGACCTCCCTGGCCATCACAGTGCCCACCACCCTCGCCAACTTTTCGACTTCAGAGATGACCTCGAAGCCCAGCATATCACCTGGAAATGTTTCAGATTCCTCACTCAACCACACCAGCGTTGAGACGTCGACCACTGAACCTTACGTATCACCTACTTTTACCCCACGTACCATCAAGGTGGGTGAACTGGGCCAAAAATGGCACATTGCCCTGTCACTTCACATGTGTACAGGCAAGCTCTGTCTTCCCCTCCTCTTCTCCTCATCCCCGCCGGTGGGGTTTGGGTCGTGGGAATCAGCGTGGAAACAGGCAGTTGAAAATATACCTGGGAGGGGTAAAAGGGGGAGGAGAGGGCTGGAGTCAGGGGACAAGGCTGATGTGCGCTTTAGGTTTTGCATTTTAGGGAGCAGCGAGTTAAGGGGGTTCTCAGAGATCCATCTAGTCCTCTGTGGCTCTTTCCGGTACCTACTGGTGTTACTGACTAGGGCACCATTCCCTTTTGGCAGTATTTAGAAACTGTCCCCCTTTAATGGGGCTGCCTCTCGCGAAATGTTTAGGACAAATACCATTTCCTCGCTGTGCGAGGGTGTGGTGGGTTTGCCGCATAGAGAAGCAGCGAGGAGGTCGCTGACAGTGGTAGAACCGTGCAGACCAGGGACGGAGAGCTCAGCCTGTCCTTCGCAGCTGTGGGGCCCGTGGCTGTCAACAGCTTTCAGCACGAAGGGCAGAAAATATGAGGGTTGGAGCCTGGGGACAGGCATGAGCGATCTGTCTGCTTCCTATTTTTGAAGGAGCCAGAATAAGAATCCGGAGAGTCCGGGGGGCAAGGAGGAAAATAGGTGTTACCAGGATATACCAGGCCATGCCATTACCTGTTTGCCTGTGCGGCCTTCCCGCAAGGGTAGATTTCACTAGAGGGAAAACAACCCAAATGGGAAAAGATCCTGTCCTTTCCCATTCCTGAACCATCCAAGCCAATGTTTGCCAAGACGACAAACAGCTATTTGCCTGCAAGCCTGGGCTAGTAACAAAAGTTTGTATTATCTGATGGGGATAGGGGTGAGATAGAGGAAGAGAATATAACTCTTAGAAATCTCTAGTTCCCTGACAAATTTTGAATTTCCTTTTCCCTAAAACCTCTTTTAAGAGAGTACCCCATAGAAACCTAACTGGAGGCCAGTGCCGTGGCTCATGCCTGTAATCCTAGCACTCTGGGAGGCCGAGGAGGGAGGATCACTTGAGCTCAGGAGTTTGACACCAGCCTGAACAAGAGTGAGACACCGTCTCTAATAAAAAGGAAAACAAAAATACATAAAGAAAACGAACTGGAAAAAAAGGAGGGGAAGAAATGAGCGACAAAGATACTGGCTTATTTACTTTGTTTTTGTTATTGTTTTCGTTTTAATACAGGGAGAAATCAAATGTTCAGGCGTCAGAGAAGTGAGGTTGACTCAGGGCATCTGCCTGGAGCTAAATGAGACCTCCAGCTGTGTAAGTCGACCCCCTCCCACTCTGCTTCCTCCCCTCCCCCTCCCAATCCCTCCTGAAACAAGCCTTCCTGGATTGGACTGGACTTTGGTAAGGGTGGGGGGAGTTTAGCGTGGTCAGCTTACTTCTTACACAGAGCTTTTGGTTTAGGGAGTAAGAGGCCCCATCTGGTGGGCAAAAAAGGCAAAAACAATTTTAATTAAGCTTTGTTATTTTTTCCCTCCTCTATAGTACATTTAATATACACACACACACACACACACACACACACACACACACACACGTATGTTGTCAAATTTAAGTTTGCTTTTAAGAAAGTCCTTCTCACTATCCAGATATAAACTAGTCACCTAAAATGTCAGTTCGTTTATTATTATTTATATATAACTCTAATCCACACAGAATTAATTTTGCTGTAATGCTATATTTTCCACACAACCATTTTTCCTAACACTACTTATTGAATGATTCCCTCTTTTGTTAGTTGGGATGCTTCCTTTAGCTTATTTCAGGTTTTTATATGTCCCAGGGCATATTCTTCAGAGATATTTTATTTGTTCAGTTTGTCTGTACTTCTGCCTGTTTTAAATTTTCAAAATCATTGTACGTTTACCTTACAGTATTTTTATTATAATATCCAGCCGGGAAGGTGTTTCTTCATTACACTGTAGAAAGTATAAAGTGTTTTTTTTTTTTTAGAAAAAATGCAAAAAAAATAGCATTAAACTTTTAAACGAAGCTGCTCTAAAATCACTATATTTTTTCTGGTTTTCTTTTGTATCTCTTAGGATTTGGGTTTTTTTGGTTTTGAATTTTTTTTCTGTAGGTTTGGTAGATCTCTGAGGATTATTCATAGCATAGATCTCCCATTGTATATTCAAATTGATTGTTGCTGATGTGTTAGAAAGTTAATGAAGTTTTGAATAATTATCTTGGGCTTGGCCATTTTCTTGATCTCGCTTATTGATTCTAGGAGATTTTTAGTTGATCCTTTTTTTTTTTTGAGACATAGTCTCACTCTCTTGCCTGGGCTAGAGTGCCATGGCGTCAGCCTAGCTCACAACAACCTCAAACTCCTGGGCTCAAGCGATCCTCCTGCCTCAGCCTCGCAGGTAGCTGGGACTATAGGCACGCCCCACCATGCTCAGCTAATTTTTTCTATTTTTAGTTGTTTGGCCAGTTTCTTTCTATTTTTAGTAGAGACGGGGTCTCGCTCTTGCTCAGGTTGGTCTCGAACTCCTGAGCTCAAACAATCTACCCGCCTCAGCCTCCCAGAGTGCTAGGATTACAGGCGGGAGACACCGCGCCCGGCCCAGTTGCTTCTTTTTAGTTTTTAAAGTAAGCTACTTTGTTATCTACTGTGATGTATTGTTTTTCGCCTCCTGTTTAGTAATTATGCCTCTTGTTTCGCTTCATGTCTTATTCCACTGGTAAGAATGTGTAGAGTATGGTGTTAATTTTTAATGATGATAGCAGGCCTTGCTTTGTTTCAGTAAATCCAATTCCTGATAGTCACAAGGCTCTGGAGGAAGGATGGGGTGAAGGGAAGAGTGGTATTTACTTATATAAAAAAATATTTTCTTACAGGCTGGAAATCCATTTAAGGGAAACATATATGTGAAGCATAACATGCATAGACTGGAAACACTGCAGTGTGCAGAGGGCATAAGTTATTTATTTTGTCCATTCTGACTACTGATGTCTTACCTACAATCATCTAATTTTTTCAAAATTACATCTAAAAGAATTACTTAACTTAGAACATTTAGAAACAACAGAAATTACGAAGACATGAGTTTGCATAATGAAATAACTAAATGCACTTTGCAAGATAGTTAACTTAATCATGAATATGCAATGTACAAGTAATACACAGTGTGTTTCTGGTGCTGATTTTCAACTCTACCCATTAGGAAAAAAATTTGTCAAATCCTTTGCTAGTTGTAGCTAAAGAATATGACCACCTTCTTTTTTGTTTTGTTTTTCTATCATCTCGGTGGAATATTTATTTTCCTATGTATCATACGGGTCTGTATCAGAATGCTAATTCTTTGTACCTAGGATTTAGAGCTACCTGCAGAGCCTTCTAAGTGTCTATCTGTTGCTCTTCAAAGTTCACATCTAACTTGGGTCATTGTACAAGACAAGTGGCAGAAACTTACTCCTACTCCAGGAATGATTCTTCTTACTCTGCTGTGGTCTGTCTCTCCGTGGTCTTTGCTGTCTAATCTATTTTGTGCCACAGCTGAGATGGTCTCTGAACTGCACACTCCTCTGAGATTTGGGGAGGATCTGTGAGTAGGGATGTGGCAAGAGAGTAGCTTCCCCCAATTTCATATGCTAACGGGGGCTTCCACAGGGCCCGGTTCCTAACGAATCACCTCCGTGACAGCACACGGGTGGTGCTCTGCTCCCCTGGTCTTTCCACCACTCTTCATCCTCTTGCTTCCTGAGGGCTCCTCTTCCCCAGCCCCCAAGCCACAGTGCCTCCTCCTATGCCTCAAGGTGGTTTTTCCTCAGCCAGCAATCTTTGTTCCAGAATTTTCAGCCACAGCTCCCGATTGCATCCCAGATTCTCTTTCCTTGGGTCCTACTCTCTGCTCGTCTGATGATCAGTCTGTTCCACAGGCTGTGAGTGGTGCAATGCCACCGAATTTTCCTTCAGTTGCATTTGTACTTTTGGAGTCAGAGGGCCTGAGGGTACTGGTTCTAACGTTGGGAGACTCGGGCCCTACCCACAGCCTCATCAGGAGCATGAAGGATTTGGTTTCCCCTGGCATCGTGCCCTTGAGTACTTATACAATGTTGGTCCACTCCTGCATCTGGTCGATGCCCGTAACAGAAATACGTGTGCATGGTTCTCAGCTATCCAGACACTCATTCTGCACTAGTACCTAGTGGTTACCCACACGTTAGCTCCCTCTATGTGGATTATTTAGGCGTGTCTTCTGGACACATATCCTGTAGACATTTACATCCCAATTACTCTCCTTTTGCTCCCCATCCTTCACCTCTAGGCAGCCAGGGAAGGGAAGGTGATACCACGCTCGTCTCAAGCACCTGCTACCGTATCTCAGAACCCTTATTAGCAGAACATGTCTCCCCAAATCTAACTTTCATTCTCTCCTGAAGTGTCAGCTTAATTTAGTTTTCGTGCTTGTGGTTCCCCCAAATAGTTTCCAAAATGTGAGATTACTTTATTGTCTTATGCTGTACCCATTTTTCCAGGGGGGAATCCACCAAAATGTTTTTTTTTTAATTGTGGTAAGATACACATAACATAAAGTTTACCACCTAACCATTTTGAAGTGTACAGTTCAGTAGTGTTAAGTACATTCACATTGTTCTATAATCTCCAGAACTGTCTGTATCTTCCAAAACTGAAACTCTGTGCCGTTAAACAACTCCCCACTCCTCTCTCCTCCAAACCCTGGCAACCACCGTTCTACTTCTGTCTCTACGAATTTGGCTACTCTAGGTACCTCGTATGAGTAGACTTATACAGTGTTTGTCTTTTTGTGACTGGCTTATTTCAATCAGCATGATGTCCTCAAAGTTCATCCACATTGTAGCATGTGTCAGAATTTCCTTCCTTTTTAAGGCTGAATGATATTTCATTGTGTGGATATACCACATTTTGTTTCTCTATTCATCCCTTGATCTTCCACCTTTTGCCTAATGTGAATAATACTGCTACGAACAAGTGTACAAATATCTCTTCCACACCCTGATTTCAGTTCTTTTGGGTACATATCCAGAAGTAAAATGGCCGGATCGTATGGTAATTCTATCTTTAAATTTTTGAGGCACCACCTTACCGTTTTCCATAGTGGCCGAATCATTTTACATTCTCACCAGCAGTGCACAAGGGTTCCAGTTTGCCCACATCATCATCAACACTTGTTATTTTCTAGGTTTTTTTCCTTTATAGTAGCCATCCGAGTGGGGATGAGGAGTATCTCATTGTGGTTTTGATTCACATTTCCTTGATGATTAGTGATGTGAGCATCTTTTCATTGGCTATTTGTATGTCTTCTTGGGAGAAAAGTCTGTTCTGGTCCTTTGCCCACCAGTTTGTTTTTTAGAGCTCCCTTTCTTAAGTACCACATCTGTTTGCATGCAGAGTTTGTATTTACTCAGCTAGCTCACATTACCCTTATTCTGTCACATTGACACACCCAGCAGGCTGCCTCCAGCCTCCAGATCATATCCCCCGCCTTCCTTGCCCTCTGCCCAAACACTAAAGATCGGTTTCCATGCAGAAAACATAAGTTATAGATGAAGGATTGATGAAGATGGCGGGTCTGCTGAAAAGAGCCTCATATCTGGAGATAATATAACTTCTCGCCCTTGGTTAGCTGCCCACTTGTTGCTTAACTTGTAGGAGGTCCCTTAATTACTCCAGTTCCTATGTGAAAATTGAGTTTATACCTGCATTGTCAAACTCACACCAAAGTAGATAAAATTATCCTAAAAGGGGTGGGGGAGACAATTGATCCTAGAACCTCAACATTGGGAAATATCTTAAAGGTCATCTAGAAAAATGCATGCTCTCCCTCCTCCCCACCCCAGTGCTTGATGTGATTCTTTAACATGTTAAGAGTCTTTGCAAAGTTTGAAGATGCTACTCTAGAAATAACCTCTCTACCTGGTTTTATGATTTTTGCAAACAAACACGTGTGAGCTGATGTAGCTAGAGGCTTGTAAATCTGATTCTTATGAGCAAAATGGTGAAGCTGTGGCTTCCTCCTGCCCACTCTCCCATGATGTTTGGCCACAGCCTCTCTTGGGGGAGGATGTTTATTGCAAGCATCCGGAGAAGTATTGTGCTTTGTTCAGGATCCACCTGCTCCTCTTGGGGCCTGAACACAATTCACTGATGCCGTTGGACTCCAGAGTGGGAGGCTAACTGCTGTTATTCCCTTGAATTTAGTCCAAGAAACTAAGCGAGGGGTGGAGGGACCCTGTGCAGAGGCCAACCAGTTGGGATGCTGAGTTGAACAACAATTCCCTGAGTTCTTTGTTTGGTAGGTGCTATGATTAGTGCAGACTGGGTTCAAAATTTTCTAATGTACACCGTCCCCCACCACACTTAGGAGTCTTACGGTATAGTCAGAAATGACAATAGCAGTAAGGCAGAATATGATAAAATATGGGTTCTAGATGATATATAAGATACTGCTATTAATAATAATGGTAATAGCTGCCATTTATCTAGTGCCCATTAGGTTCCCAGCACCATTTTGGATACTTTTCACACAAATATCTCTTTAGTCACCACAGCAACTCAGCAGATGGCCGAGGAACCTGACATTCAGACCACCTGCGTGACTTGCAAAGAATCTAGTCTCTTTGTGCCTCCATTTCTTCATCTCCCAAAGGAGGAGAATAATAGCACCCATCTCATAGAGCTGCGTGAGGCCTAGATGAGTCCATACGTGCAAAGCACATAGAACAGTGCCTAGGACATAGCAGGGACCCTTTATTTTAATTGCCATATGTACAAACAGAGCTTTGACCATATGGAATTCAAGATACCCCCCCAATCCCCCCACAACACATGACATACAACACAAACATACACAAGGCACATGCACAGAGGTTTTTGCACAGTGTCTTATATTCGGGGCTTGATCAACGTCAGAGCAGCTGGATAGTCTCAAGGTGCAACTTTTTGGACTCAGCAGGCAGAAGAAGCTGCCATTTGGTTTGGCTAGTTTAGATCCTGCGGGAGCCCTGTCCCTCTGCCTGTCTCAGGAAGCAGACATATTGCAACCACAGAGACATTTCAGGAGCCTGGAGTCATCCGGGCAAGGACCTTGCTCCTCTTTAACCAGAAGCATGGTGCTAGGGAGGGGAGTCCTCGAGGGGAAGCCATGTGAGGGTCTCCTAAGAGAGGAAGGAGACAGCTGATCACACCCAGTGTGGTGTCCCAACTACCTACTGCAAATGCCGTTTTAAAGAACAGGTTTTTCCGGAAGCAGAGCCTCTACCGGAGAACTTACTGGGAGACCTGCAGAATTGATTCTTTCCTGAGAGATGAAGCAGCAGTGGCCTGAGAATTCACTTTTCTGTGACCTCATCTCTTGGGGGGTTTCTGAGGCTCTTTTTGGACTCATGTCTTTAGCCATGCTCTTCTGGCCTCATCCAAGCCCAGTTATTTTCCCTAAGATCCCTCAGATTCCAGCTGGGTCCTGAGGCCAGTCTTGACCTTGCCTTGTGCAGAAGCAAAGGAGCCTGGGTTTTCCTGCCTTGGGTCATAGCAGTAGGAAAATACCCAGGCTCCATTCCAGCTGGGAGGACCCTCCGGCCTCGTCTCGAGCAGCAGTCGTGCCTGCAAACAGGAAGCTTTCTGCTCCACAGAGGCTTAGTTCTGATGACGGTCACACGCCCCAGCAGTTTTTCCCTAACAGGAAAGATGTCAGAGCCGTTCAGGCATTTCCTCCTCTGCCATCTGCTATCCGGACTGAGGAGCAAGTCTTAGTTTCGGTTCCTTTCCTGCGTGTGCAGGGGAGGTCACTCTGATGGGAGGCTGCTGGGAGAAATCCTGGAAAGTGGGAGAACAGAGTTTGGAAGGGCGCATAGCCAGTGCTTCCAATTCATACCTTTCCTAGGACTCGATGGTTGAAGAATTATCTGGGTTTATCTTCTGCGTCTCAGTTCCTGAGTCCTATGGGCCAGTCAGCCACCTGGAGGAAGATCTATGAACCCCATTAAAACTGGGTTCCATGCTTTTAATGGAAAAGGGGGATGGAAAACCAGACAGAAACACTATTTCAGTTTGAGTAGTGCTCTTTGGACAGTAAGAGAGGAAGCCACTGAGGCTCCTGTTGAGTGTGTAGTGATAGATTTGTTCTGGATTCCTCACCTCCCTCGGCTTTTCTTCCACCGTGTAAGCCTACTGTAACCTTGAAACAAAGGACTTTTTCTTAGTTATTATTGCAATATTAATTTTTTCTGTTGGTGGTAATGCCTTTTGAATTTAATTTGAATAGCGTATGTGTACATGGCCAATTCTTAAATAAGATAATGCTTCCTAGGTTTGTTCTCTGACGTCTTAGACGCTAATAAATGTACATTTTTGTACTGGGAAATTTTTGAGTTTTTTTTGTGTTGTGTTGTTGCACATATACGATTAGTAGTATTTTTTTTTTTTTTAGTTGGAATTTTAGAAAGAAGAATCCTTCTTGTGGAGGGGGTAGTAATGTGTCTTAAATCAGAATTATTGCTTGAGACTCTCGATGCAGGTTAGGATATAGTGATAACTTCATCTCCTGCTCTCCATTTTTCTCTGCCTTCCCAGGAGGACTTTAAAAAGGACAAAGGAGAAGACCTGGCCCAAGTACTGTGCAGGGAGGAGCAGGCTGACGCCGAGGCTGGGGCCCGTGTGTGCTCCTTGCTCCTCGCCCAGTCTGAGGTTAGGCCTCAGTGCCTGCTGCTGGTATTGGGCAACAGGACAGGTAAAAGACACATCTGTCTGGGGAGCTCAGGAGCTTGGGAGGGAGTAGGGCTAAGGTTAGGCAGGGCTGAGGCTGGAGCACCCTGTGTGGAGATCAGGCATCTCAGCCCCAGAGACCCCAAGGCTTGGCTGACTATGGGAGTGGCCCGCGCGAGATAGACCATCCCAGCCATCAGAGCATCTTCTAGAACCGCATGGGAGAGTAGTAGAGCAGGATGAACTGGTCTAGCTTCTAGATCCAGCAACCCCTGTTTCTAATTCTAGAAATTTCCAGCAAGCTCCAACTTTTGAAAAAGCACCAGTCTGACCTGACAAAGGTAAGTTCTCTGAGATGAGGGTTCTCAGAGGGAATACTGGGTCAGCAGAGCTCACTGGCGTGGTGGAGGAAGTGATTATCTTCTCCAGCCCTACCTTTCCTGCCTCTCCACCCTTCCCTGATGGTCTTCAACTTTCTAGGCTTGAACCAAAAATTTCTTAGTGCAACTTAACTAAGAGATGTCAGTCTTCAATCCTGTTTCAAAAATCCCTAAGGTCAATGTCCCTGTTGAGTCACACACAGGGATCTAGAGTGGGCTGGGCTCCTCTTCCAGAACCCACTTTTCACAAGTGACAGGCTATCTTTTCTGTCTCTTCTTTTCAAGCTGGGGATCAAAAATTTCTCTGCGCAAGATGTTGAGAGCCACCAGAGCTATTCCCGGAAGACCCTGATTGCACTGGTCACCTCGGGGGTCCTGCTGGCTGTCCTGGGCATCACTGGCTATTACCTGATGAATCGCCGCAGCTGGAGCCCCACAGGAGAAAGGCTGGTCAGTTCTGGGGTCCAGGGCAAAGGAAATGAGGAAGATAGCGGTCTTCTGGGGAGGTCCATGGATGCCATGGATGAGGAGGAGAAATACCAGAAAAGGCACTTCTGTGCACTTATATAGGGATATGCATGCATACGCACTGCGTCCATGGAAGATTCAAAACATTATGTAGCCACTTGGGAAGGGGGCGGTGACTGGGGCCAGCCTACCCACGTGCTGTGGTAGCTAGCAGATACTTTCTGGGAGAGTTCAGCTGGGTGCCACCAGAATCAGCCACACTTATTTGCAAGCATATTAAATGCCCACTGGGTGCCATCTTGCTCACGAGAAGGGGACATATGGAAGGAAGATTACTTTTGAAGTGTTCTGGATGAGGGAGGACGAGGCTGAGGTTGAACTCTTGACTCTGGCCTGTTACCCATTCTGGGAAGGTTATTCTACTCTTGGGACTGCCTGTTTTCTTGGCGGGAGCTGGCTACTGAGCTGCGGTGGCATGGTGTGGTGCCTCTCCTCTGTCCTTTCTCCTCTAGGAGCTGGAACCCTGACTGCTCTCCAGGAAGAAAGGAGTCTGCACATGCAGCTGCAGCCCCCCCTCCTGCTCCTGGCCCCTGCTTCCTGTTGGGTCCCTCCCCCACCCCACAGTGTCTGATACCCCTGCTTACCAGATAATGCTACTTTATTTATACACTGTCTAGGGCGAAGACCCTTATTACACGGAGAACGGTGGAGGCCAGGGCTATAGCTCAGGACCTGGGGCCTCCCCTGAGGCTCAGGGAAAGGCCAGTGTGAACCGAGGGGCTCAGGAGAACGGCACCGGCCAGGCCACCTCCAGAAACGGCCATTCAGCAAGACAACATGTGGTGGCTGATACAGAATTGTGACTCGGCTGGGTAGGGCAGGGCTGGGCAGTGTGCAGGGCCCCTCCCTGCATCTGACCACAAGTTGCCTCCTCTGTGGGTGACCCAGGTCCTTGTTTGTTGTTGTTGTTGTTGTTGTTGTTTGTTTCCAGAGGTGTGGGCGGGTTCCTGGTTTCAATGACAGTTGGAAATAGAACTTTCCAGAGACAAAAGGATGGGGTGGATTTTTTTTTCTCAATAAAAAGTGGTGTGGGTAAATGCTGTAATTAAAGTGATACTGAAACACCGGCTGTTTTTTGGCTCTATCTTAGCTGGATGCGTCTAAATGCAAGAGTGGTCTCTCCATCAGACCTGGCTGAACTATGCAGTGATGGCGGGGAGGGGCTAGCCAGGGAAGAGGCTGGACCACCTCAGCAGGCGCAGGTACCAGCCAGGATGTAAGGACCTTTGGCTGAGTCTGCCACCTGCTGCCCTCCATGGGGAGAGGTGGGGAGGCTCCCAGGAAAGCTGGCTGTTTCCAGCAGGAGGAAGAAAGGCAGGTCCGAGTGCAGCCTCAGGATGGAGGGTGGTGTGCTGGGGACATATGGACTGTACCCTTCATAGACACCCTTCTGAGAAGAGGGACATGCTGGTCACTGCATGCAAAATAGGCAAAACAAAGCAAAGGAGCAATGTCTTACGCACCCTCTATTATCAGACTGCCCCCTCCCCTAGGTCAGAGCAGACATAGGAAAGGACTATGTGGGGACTGTTCTAAAGATCTGGCTACCAACTCCAGGCGGGGGCTGGTGTCCACCCTCAAGATTCAGAAAGCAGCCTAACTGCAAAAAATTTTAAAACATATGTAAGCACTCACCTCCCCCCAGCTTCCAGATGCCCCCTAACCCCCACCCCCACCACAGGAAGTGGGGGAACCAGTGTTGCCAGACACTACTAAGTAGCTCCAGGAAACACCCCCCAGTGTGTCAACAGAGGCAGGGGAGGTTGGGGCCAAACAAGGGTTGATTCTTCCATTCTTATCTCACCAAAGCCAGACCTTTCCCTTTAGCTCTCCCCCACCCCCATCTCCTTCTTGCTTTTCTCCAACTTCTCTAACCAGAGGTTTCTCCCCAGGATGCCGGGAGATACAATAAAGGGATGAGGTCTAGAGTCTTCCCTAGAAGGTGATGGCTGACTTGGGGGTCAGAGCAAGGAAGGTGGCAATGGGAAAGGGAAGCCCAGCTGGCCTGCCTCTAGTTGCACAGCTTGCCATGAGAGTGACCAGATGAGGGACTGGCCCAGACCCATTGGGGAGAGAGGGGGGTATGGGGTACAGGCTCCCAGGAAACACGCTGATACTGCTGCAGACCACCACCCACATCTGCAGAGGGGGTTCTCGCCCTCCACACAGGAAGGAATTCAAGCCCAGGGGCACGAGCGAGAGAAAGAACAGACATGAGGTGCAGACAGAAGTAGAAAGATTTATTGAAAGCAGAGTACAGTCTTAAGAAAAGGCAAAAGAGCAGATTGATCCAAGGGAGGAACAGTATCACCCCAGGGTTAGGGTCTGTCCTTGTATGCTAATCCCTAATTATATGCTAAGCTGTGGGTGGAGTATTCATGAATTTTCTGGGAAAGGGGTGGAGAGTTCCTAAAACCGGGAAACCTCCCCTTTCTTGACCTTATCGGGTAACTTCTGGGAGTTGCCAGGGCACTGGTGGGTGTGATTTTTACTGTGTTAATAAGGGTGGTTCATTTAGGGACCCTGTTGCCTCAATGGTGCATGCGCATGCTCCGATTAAAGGAATTCCTCCTTTACCTTAGATAAAGATGTTAGGGCTAAAGTAAAATAACTAAAGGGGCCCTATTGGTTACATTTATTTAAGCTAAACACGTTCACATTCTTGTGACGTTCTTATCCTGCTGGCCTTTTCCTACTGACCCCTGCCCTCTGCCCTAACTGCCTTCAGGGTATCCGACTCCCTCTCCATGGGAGGGGCAGAAAAGGCAACTGAGTCCTGGAACCACCTCCAGCCTCAGGCCCAGCAACCTGCCATAGCATTTCACCCCAGTTTGTCCGAATATGCATGTAGGCTTTGGGAGGAAGGGTGTGTGTGTGTTGGTGGGTGGCGGCAGGTTCCCTGTGACCACTGGACAGCTTGCCCTGACTTACCGAATCTGCTTTCTAGAAAATCAAATTATCCCGCCTTTAGCCTGAGCCTCCGGTGCGGCCATGGCTCCACCTGCTGGCCTTGCCGAGCTCGTACGGCTCGGCCTCCATGTTGGTTTTCTGTCCCGGCTGCCGCACCCTTGGCAGTCTCGTCTGGCTTCTCTCAC
>NW_012137747.1:937998-940630 GCF_000956105.1 Propithecus coquereli | reverse complement strand
AAAAAAAAAAAAAAAATCATTCAACAAGTCTTATTGAACATCTATTACGTGCCACACACTGTTCTAGAGACTGGGTATAGAGGAAATACTCATGGATCTTATAATTCTAGCAGAGGAGAAAGATGATAATTTTATTTCTATAAATATATGCATATATTTTCAGGTCATATTAAAAGCCATAAAAAATATAAAATATCATGAGAATAATGGTTGGTATTTTACATATGGCGGTTACTCTTAAAAAGGTAACAGTGGAGAGTGTAGGTTCCCTGGAATGAAATGAAGAAGCAGGTTGTACGCCAGGCTGGGAGAGATCATCCCACGCAGTGCAGAGGAAACAGCAAGTGTGAAGCGCTGCATGAGGGAGGGTAAGACAGCCATGAGGCTGCGTCGGTGAGTGACGGGGGAGGGACAGGAGGCCAGACCACATGAGGCCTTTTAGGAGTAGATTGGGAAGCCGCTGGAGAGTTTTGAGCAGAGAAGTCACATCATCTGTTTTATGTTTTAAAAGGATCACACAGGCTGCTGAGTAGAGAATAGAGGTAGAGGGACAAGAGAGTAGAAGGAAGGACATCAGGGGGACTGTAGTGACAGTATCAAGAGAAACAATCTTGGCTGGGAGTAGGGGATAATATTGGTAGTGGTGAGATGAAGCAGAATTCAAAAAATGTTTTGAAGGCAGAGCTAACAGGACTTGCGTGGCATTTATTCCTTCAAATAATAATCACAATGACTATGATAGCAGCCAGAACTTATTGAGCACTTACTGTATGAACATTGTGACACTGTACCACTACATAAGTAGTGGATTTTACTTAACATTCACAGAAATCCTATGAAGTGGGTACTATTATCTCCGTAAAAGAAACTGAAACTCAGAGAGCAACAAGGAACTATGCTAGGTGCTCAGTGGCAGAGGCAAGGATGAGTAAGATGTGGGTTTATCTGAATCCGAAGATTTTAAAATCTTGGGGAGAATACTACAGTACATTCAAACAAACAAATAAGCAAAAAAAAAAACAAAACAAAAAAAAACAAATGCAAGACAGAAAGCGAGAAATAACACAAGAAAAGGCTAAACGAAGGCTGTGGATGCAGAGATGGGCAGGACTCCTTCCAGCTCGGGAGCTCTGAGACCGAGGCATGGAGGATGGGGTCTGACTGGGGCTGTAAAAATGAATAAGATTTTCATGGCAATCATGGATTAGGACATTCGAGGCTGAGAGAAGAGCACATACAACATGTAGAGATGGGGAAGTGTAAGGTACTTTCAAAGCACAATGTGTTTTCCAGTATGGCAGAGGAGTAAGATGTGTTAAAGGAAGCTGAGTCCCAGAAAGATTAGCGTGTCACTGTAGAATATTTAAAGCTAGACCACAGAGTTTAACTTTGTTCAATAGAAAAGGAGGAGCCAGTGAAGAGTTTCCGTTTATCCATTAATTTATTGATTTATTCAACAGATATCATATTTTTTCAGTGCTTATTATAAGCCAGGTACTATGCCAGGCACCTGGCATAAGACACAGTCCCTTCTGTCAGGCCCTACCTTGGGTGGGTATAGGAGGGACAGATGACAGAACAATTTGCACTGAGCACAAGTGCAATGGTGTAGGAAGCTCTGAGTGGAAGGGGCATGGAAGCCATGGGAGGCCACGGAAGGCTCCCCAGAAGGGGTGACATCTGGGCTGACCCTGCGAGATAAGCAGGAGTTAAAAAGGAGAAGAGGAGAGAGATGGCTGTTCCAGGGAGGGGGAGGAGCCTTGGCCCAGGTGCAAAGTGAGATGGTCATTTCAGAAATGGGAGTGATTCTTTTAAGGCCGGAGAAGAATAGAATTCTTCCTCGTGCCTTTTATTTCTTTGCTGAGACTTTCTGTTCTTTTGTTCCGAGCATGTTGTAATAATGTCTCACCAAAGCACTTTTTACGATGGCTGTTTTAAAATTCTTGTCAGATGATTCTAACATCTCTATCATCTCAGTGTTGATGTCTGTCAATTGTCTTTTCTCATTTAAGTTGAGATTTTCCCGGTTCTTGGTATTACCAGTGATTTTTAAATGTAAGACTCCAGATCTTATTTAAGCCTTCCGTTTCCTTTGATACTGCACTGGTGGGTCTAGGTTCCCTATTCAGCCATCAACACCTGCAGGGTGGACAAGTGAAGGAAAGGCGGTGCCTCATTATTGTTATGCCAGGGTAGAAGTCCAGGCTTCCCATAAGGTCTTTGCAGATGCTACCCTGGTGCCATGTCAGTCCTTGAGGCCTGAGGTCCCTCACCATTCTGCCTTCTTCTCTCTGCCTCTTACAGTCTCCTTATGTTTGATTTACATATAATGTCCAGGGTTTTCAGAGGTACTTAGTGGGAGGAATAGGAAGAAGTTTGTCTACTCCATCTTGTCTGGAACTGGAAGTTCAAGCCAAAAATACAAGGGAGAACAAAAAATCACAACCATCAGATTGGAGAGTAAGACAGGTTCTAGACCAGCTATTCTCAGAGCACTCTTACACTCTAGGAAATGGAGGATGTCAAAGAGCTTTTGGTTTTGAAGGTCGTATCTATCAATAATTTATCTGAAATTAAAACTAAGAAAATTTTTAATGATTTTTAAATTTTAAGCTAACAATAATTATCCCAT
>NW_012137747.1:936183-936543 GCF_000956105.1 Propithecus coquereli | reverse complement strand
ATATATATATATATATGTGGGGAAGGAGGAAGAAAGCAAATGTGACACAAAATATTAGCAATTTTGAATCTAGGGGAAAGTAATCTAGTAAATGGGGGATCATTTTACTCTTCTTGCAAACTTTTTGTGGGTTTGAGAATTTTTGAAACAAAAATATGGGGAGAAAATGAAAAAAAAATTGAAAAAAACCTTAACAGGTCTTAGTAATCACTGATTAGATAAGAGAGAAAGGTGGAAGGGCAGTCAAGAGTGATCTTCTGGTTTCTTGCTTGGAAATGGAGCAGACAGGGTTGTCATTTCCAACATGGAAACACTGGAGGAGAAATGGGATTGTGGAATGACGATGAGTTTGGTGTTGAA
>NW_012137747.1:917595-935035 GCF_000956105.1 Propithecus coquereli | reverse complement strand
ATTTGTAGTGATGTTCTTGCGTCCCTTATAATTCTAGTGCCCCAACCAGCTTTCCAGCTAGGCTGGTCCTTCATCTGGTTCTGCCTGGCTCACCCCACCTGTCTTAGCTAAGTCCTTAGGAAAAAAACAAATTAAACTGAGTCGTTCTTTCCTTCCTTCCACGGTCAATTATTTAGCTCCTTATAAAAGCCTCAGCTACCTGGCCAGCCTTCTTAGACATCAATGGACAACCAACTCCATGTGGCAATTTTACATATGAAGCCAGCCCTTTCCAGGCAAAAGAAAATCTGCCTTATCTTCAGAAAGAGGGGGCCCCTACCCAAGGTCGAATAGAGTACAGTAAAATTTAGCAACCGCAGCACCAACAAATGAAGCAATCAGAGTAATCATTCAGCAGTGATTAATAGCAACAACTCTTCTTGGGTCTCAGACATGAAGCTATAGATAGGTAGCTATTCCTAGCTCAAACTCTGTTTTAATGTCTTTGGCCTTCAGTCAATCAATTCACCTTCCTCTGACCCATACGGCCTCCCACACAGAAAGACTTCCTAAGTAAGTTTGCCCTGTGAGTGGAACCCACTTCAGACCTCCTTGAGCTGAATTAAATGGCCACAGGGTGCTGTGGTCAATCCTTCTGGCTTTGGAGTCAGACATGCTTGCATTTGGAGTCCAGCTCCAACGTTTGCCATGTGACTTTAAACAGATTACTTTTTAAACCTTTTTCATCCTCAGTTTCCTCATATGGAAAACAAATGGAAATAATAATATCTACCTCATAGTATGGCCACAGGTATAGCACGAAGAAAAAGATGTTACGCAAAAAACGACGGCCGTATTTCTTCCTTCTAGGGTGGGGCGGGATTCATCACAGAGGCACTTCACTCATTTGTTGAGGACAAAACACTTTGCTAAATAAACATTTTTGGTTCATTAAAGCAGCTGACCCTCTGACTCCTCAGCCCCTTCTCTGAGCCCAGAATGAGAATAGCCCAGAATGGAGATGTTTGTTCATAAAAGCTAAATTTCTTTGCGTAATAAAGTAACAATAATCTGATGTTTTCAGGGAGAGGTGGAGGGCAGTAGAGAGAGAGGAGAATCCTGGGGAAAGGGAAAAATGGCTGCAGATGGGGCTTGGGAGGCAGAACAGCTAGGAAGGAGGGTGCCGGCATGTTAGCATCATAATTTCCAGGATTGCCTGCTCCGAGGGATGCTATCATTATCCTACGTTGCCTTCAACCTCCAGTAAAAGTCTTCCATGCAAAATGGCCGTATGTTCTGGGGGGTCTTTAGGAAAAGAAGAAAAGAAGGGACTCAGCTTGCTATGAGTGAGAGTGATGGGACGAGAGGACAGCATTGTCAGGAGGCAGTGAAAGAGTCTGAATTCAGCTGGTGCAGGAATTTGTAAGGAAAAGTGACCATAAAAATGTCAACCCACCCCCAAGAGTTTTTGGAAATCTTGGGAGAACACGGACTTCCCACAAAATTTAGTATGGGGACTCAGGCTATTAAAAGAAAACACGATCCAAGGAGACTGATAAAAATCAGGTTACATAAGGATTAAAAGAGAGAATGTATGTAAAGCAATTAGCTCAGAGCCCAGCCCTTGATAAGCACTCAACCAAAGGTAGCACTTGTTATTATGATTTAGTGTCCAATTTCCTCTTTTCTTCACCCCTTTGGACTTCAAGGGCTCACAATCTGCTTGAAAATTATGATACAGTCATTCATGTGTTCTACAAGCATCCATCAACTTCTTTCTATGTATCAGGTAAGGTAAATAATTTCAGACAGTAGTAATTATCATAGCTAATGTTCCTGAGGGCTTAGTGTGTGCTAGGTACTGTGCTAAGTGCTTTGCATGGCTTATTTCGTTTAATCCTCACAACTCTCCTAGGGAGGAACAATTATACCTCCATGCAGAGCTGCTCATCAGCTGATCTGAGTTCTCCCATTCTCCCTGGGCCCACCATTAGCAAGGGGAAGGAGGAGAAGGAAGAGAAGGAAAAGGCCTAATTGAACCAGCCAATAGATAATTAGGAGCTGACTACTTTGCTATAATGCAGCACAACATCAATAAATAAATCAATCACTTGGGGGGTGGGGGATGACTTTCCTATAATCAGCTATTAAGGGCTTGTACCACTAATTAGTCTATTAATTAGAACTGTTTTCTTCCTTCCACATGTTATCGGCCTGCCAAGGCAGAGAAAACCCAGCCTCCGGGGCAGGAGATAAGAGAAGTAAGACAGACCGAAGTGGCAGATTCAAACAGCTGGGCTTCTGTGTGTTTTAAAAGCACAGCTCTTAGTGCCTGGGGCAAATCCACCTGCTAGTAGGAAAGGAACAGTTTATCAAAAACCAAAGGGCTGTTGTCTTTGTTGAGCAGAAAGGGAGGGAAAAAGATTTAATCTTTAAAGAGAAAACCACCATAACCACACTGAGGGATCTGCGAAGGGCAGTTCCACTGCACGTTCCCTGGAGCACAGGACACAGTGAGAAACAAACATGCTTAGTGCAAAGGCAGCGTTATCAGAAGACCCGGGAGCGCAGGGACTCAGTGCCTGGTGCTCACGTGTGCGCATCTTAGGCAACTAACACATACTGAGTTCGTACTATGTGCCTGGCGCCACCTCTGTCCTTTATGTTTGTGATGACTTGTCTGATGATTTCATCCACATTCTCAGAGTGTCCTCAAGTTATTTCTGGGAGTTCCCCAAAAGGAGCCTCATCTGAGCCCTCACAGCTGTGGTCACCAAAAGATGGCTGCGCTGCTCTTGCTGTCTTGTGGCTCTCAGTGGTTCATGCTCCCTGCCCACTAAGAGCTTGGGGAAGCTTTTCATCACCTTGCCTGACCTTGTCTTACAAACTCAAAGGGCTCTGCCTGGGCCCAGAAACTCACAAGTCGTTCTTGTAGAGTTCCAACAAGCTCTGAGCCCCAAAGCTGTCTCCATGTCCCCGAGAAATGCACGGTGAGGCTTACTGTCACCTTCATGCTCCCTTCCTTGCTTTTCTAGCTCCTCTGCTCTGCTCTGTTCTGCCCTAGTTACTAAACAGACAGTCCTACGCCCTCAAATGAAAAATAGACACAGAGCAGGGTGTTGGGACAGGTGCATCCCCTAGCAAGAGCTCATCAACAACTGCTAGGTTGTCTTGTTTAATCCTCACAACAGCCATGTGAAGGGCTATTATCAATCCCATTTTGCAGATTGGGGAAACTGCGGCCAGGCTTTGTGGGCCATGACAAAAAAGCACGTAGTAAGAGCTCGATAAATAGTTGCTGATGGACAGAATTGGGAATATGGAGGAAATAGATTTTCAGCTTCCGGGAAGCTTGAAGCTTGCAGGGGTCTGTTATATGGTAAAAGGAGGCTGTCAACTGAGGGAACCCCACTAGGGTGGGAGAAGGGACGGAGATGGGGAGCCTGGGGTCAAACCCAAAGTCAATTGCTCCCCACTCCATTCCTTCCCAACCTGATAACTGTTGCTATCTAGTCCATTTTCTTTTTTCTTAATGTACTCTTACTTGCTAGAAAAGTCCATTTTCCACCAACAACTCACCCTCTCCCCCCCCACCAACACACACATGAAAGCCCTTTAAAAGTGGTAAATGGTGATATTTTTGAGCTGCATGATCCTCTGGTTGTGAACATGTATGTTTCCCAACAGGCTTCCCTACTTTGGGGATGGGACGAGGGGCAGTAGTGATGTGGTGGAGAGACCATGGGCTTGGAACCCAGCATCAAGCTCGGTTCCCTGGTAACTAGCTAGGTGACCTTCGGCAAACTGCTTTACCTTGCCCACCTTCAGTTTCCTCACATGCAAAGGCGGAAATGTCAGCTGCCCACTCAAAATGTTATCATGAGGATCAAGTGACGTAATACAAAAGTTCTTACACACACACACACACACATACATACAACTTTAAAATTATAAAGTACTTCCACGTATACCTCTGGGTACCTTCAGAGCAATCCTGAGTATTATTATCCCCGTTTTTCAGTTGGGGAAATTGAAGACTCAGAAAGAGTGAAATTCGCTTGAAAACAGTGAGTGGTGCTATTATTAAAAAGCAGTGGGCCTGGCCCCACCCCATCTGACTTTGAGATCACATAGCACCACTGCATTTGCCCCAGTGTTTCTCTTGTGGGGTATGTGTCATGTTCAAAGCTCTCATTCGTTTAATAAACATTTGTGTGCTCCTGTCTGGCCCCCGATATTGTGCTAGGCATTGAGGATACCATTGCAGAGGTCCTAGTGTGGCAAGGAAAGCAGACATCATATAAGTTAAGAACAATGCTGTGTTCTTCATATTATAGCAGAGGGAGGACCAGATGATGCAGGAGGAGACCGTAGGGAAACCAAAAGGATGAGTAGAACATAAAAAGCGGAGGACGAGTGTTCTCGCCTCAAGGTCACCTTTAAGGTAGGAAGGGGCATGGTGTTTAGCACGAACAAAGCATACAGGTAAGGGAAAGTGCCAAGAGGGGAGGCTGGAGAGTCAGTTGAGGCCAGATCTCGGAGGCCTGGTGAGCCGGGTGAAGGAGTTTGGACCTCATCCTGGGTACGATGTGAAGCTACCAAGGGGTTTAAGTCGGGAAGTGATTGACATTTTTGGAAGATCCTTCTGGCTGGGATACTGTCTTAGTTCAAGCTGCTATGCAAGGATGCCACAGACTGAGTGGCTTAAACAACGGAAATCTATTTCTCACAGTTGTGGGAGCTGGGAAGTCCAAGATCCAGGTGTCAGCAGATCTGTGTCTGGTGAAGGTCTGCTTGCACTTGGCCATCTTCTTGTTGTATCCTCACACGGTGGAGAGTAGAGAGCGGGGTGAGAGGGTAGTGCTCTGTGTCTCTTATAGAGGCATAATCCCATTCATGAGGGCTCCACCCTGATGACCTATTTACTTTCCAAAGGCCCCACCTCCTAATATCATCACACTGGGGGTTAGAATTTCAACATAGGAATTTTAGGGAGACAGAGACATTCAGTCCATAGCAGATGTGAACACTGGATCTAAGCCTAGTAAGACTGAAGGCAGGTAGACTAGTTAGCTGGAAACAAATGCAGAAATCCAGGCAAGAAATAATGGTTGGTCTGAGCTGGGAATGGAGAGAAGGTCTTTGAGATTTAAGATGTAGGAAGTAGGCCGGGCACGGTGGCTCACGCCTGTAATCCTAGCACTCTGGGAGGCCGAGTCGGGCGGATTGTTTGAGCTCAGGAGTTCGAAACCAGCCTGAGCAAGAGCGAGACCCTGTCTCTACTAAAAATAGAAAGAAATTAATCGGACAACTAAAAATATATAGAAAAAATTAGCCGGGCGTGATGGTGCATGCCTGTAGTCCCAGCTACTCGGGAGGCTGAGGCAGGAGGATCGCTTGAGCCCAGGAGTTTGAGGTTGCTGTGAGCGAGGCTGACGCCATGGCACTCACTCTAGCCCGGGAAAAAGAGTGAGACTCTGTCTCAAAAAAAAAAAAAAAAGAGATGTAGGAAGTAGAATCAGGATGTGGTGATTGATTGGGGTATGTGTACGGAGGGAGGGAAGTAAGCCGGACAAGTCAAGGATGACATCCAGGTTGCTTCTAGCATGTGCACCTAGGGGTAGGGAGGTCCCTCATTGGACTACGGGATACTAGTGGTAGAATATTTGCAATTTGGCAGGTGCATCCTGAATGATTTTGTATCTCAACTTCATCCAGGAACCCGTAAATTATGGCTGCCTTGCCCAGAGGAGGTGGAATGAATGAGAAGATCCTGCCACCTTGAGGATTCTGTTTTCCAGGCACTGAAGAATGCATGTTATATATACATGCTGTTGTTGGAGCACCCGGGAAGGAGAGGAGTGCAGGTTTCCCCTGAGCAAAGGCATTCATCTCCCTGGGCCTCCGTGGGCCTCCTGTTCCCCTGAACCAAACTTCTTTGATTATTTAAGGACTGTTTGTCAAGGGGATACAATGTAAGTCCCTTTAGTAGTTGCAGAGGAGGAAACTGGTCTTAAAAAAGTTTATAGTCTAGAAGGAGAGGTGACACAACCAACCACAGAAGTGACTGCAGGTGTATTATATCATGTTAACAGCCATAGAAGGCATTCAACAACATGGTCCCAGAAAACCAAGGTCATAGATGGCATTTCTGAGTGGCAAAATCGGGAAGGAAGAGGCTTTGGAGCTGGCCTTAAAGGAGAGGTGGGACTTCTGGAAGCGGAAGTGTGGGCGTGGGGTCTGGTGGCGATATTCTAGAAGGAGGAAACAGCATGAGAAAGATGGCAGCGGATTCAGGTAATCACCAGCTTGTTTCTTTGTGTCATGGGGTATCTGCATAGAGCGAGTACTTAAGCTGGGGTCCATGCAGTTTGGGAAGTTTCAGAATTGAATTGCCCGAAATACTATGCAAAACTGCTTCTGTATGCACGTGTATTTTGGGGGAGAGAGGGTCCACAGCTCTCCTCTAATTCTCAAAAGGGTCTATACTAGAAAAGGTCAAAAACCGTACTCCAAATCTCCCAAATTAGATCTTGCAGGTAGGCTGGGACATCTGTGTCTTTTTTAAACGAGCTCGGGAAGTAACTCGGTGCACCTTCAGATCTCTAGATAGGCCCATGGAGGGAGGCCTTGCAACGCCAGCCCCAAGAGCTCCCCGCCCTTTGCCCACCCCCGAATCCCCACCCGCATTGTACAGGAGGCGTCACCAGCTCTCCCACCGTCTCCACTGCCCGGAGAGAAATACGGGGAGGCAAGGTCAGAGGAAAGGGGGAAGCCAATATATCGTGGCAAGACTCTGGAATCTCCTTCAGAGACAGGTGGGTGGGAGCTGTTCTGCCTCAAGCCTGGGGACCGTCACACCGCCCGCCCTGTCCCCCGCCCCGCCGCAAACCCACGGTCAAATTCTGGGAATTTCCGAATCGGTCGGCCGGGCTGCGGCAGATTTTCCCGGACGCGAGCGTGCGGTGCCCGACGCGGCCGCTGGGTGGCGCCGCGCGGGGCGCCGAGCGTGGGAAGCGCGGGCGCGCGGGCGGGCTGAGCTCACACGCCCGGGAAGCGGCCGCCGCGGAGCCACCGTCCGTAGCGGCTGCGCATCTCGCGCCTGCCGCGGGTCGCCTGGGGGGCGGCGAGCCGGGTTGCGCAGCCCCCTGGGAGGGAGGCGGCCGCCGAGGTGAGAGCCGGGCCCTGGCCGGGTGGGAGTGGGCACCGTGGGCCCGGCCTGCACGGCGGTCCCCGAGCGTCCCGGGGCTGGGTGGGCTCCCTGGGGACGATGCCGGGGGTCCCGGCCGCGCTCCGGTCGCGCCCCACCCCCGCCGCACGCAGCGCGGCCTCCCGGCACGGCTGCTCTCACCGCGGGCGTGGGAGCAGATCGCGGCCTGGAGCAGCCCCGGGCGGGCCCGGGCTCTAGGGCCGGGCCGGCCGGGCGGGGAGGTGGAGGAGCAGCCCCCCGGCCCCACACGTGAGCCCCTGCCCCCTCCCCACCTTCCATTTCTGCGCTCCGCAGTGGGCGTGGTGCCCCTTTGCTGCAGAGGGGGCGCCTGGAGTTGAGGAAGGCTGTGGGGGAGGGAGAGCTCAGAGACAGGTGGTTGAGGGGGCGAGGGATGGTGCGCCAAGGCTCGTGATATTAATGCGTATTTCTTTCTCCCCCCTTCTTCAGGGGGCGCGGAGGTGCGCGTGGAGGAGGAGGCAGGAAGGCCAGAGTCATAGCTCGGGAGAGGGCAGGTGCTGCCGGAGATCTCGCTGGGCTCTGTCTCTGTTCAGGCCCCCACCTCCCAAAAATTAATAAAGTGGGTGTGGTGATGATGGTGGAGGAGTTTGATGAAGACCTGGCCCAGAACTGCCCGGGCCGGCCACCTGGTTCCCGTGTGCATATGCGGGAGGCGCAGACTGGGAGCACTCTGCAGAGGGGGGAGGGGGAATGCCCGGGATCGAAGAAGCTCCCACTGAGGCTGCTGCAGATAGGGGTTGGGGGAGACGGGGGTGGGGGACCCAGGGCTTCCAACTGAGGCAGCTGCTGAGGTAGGGGCCGCGGGGGTCGGGAGTGGGATAATCCAGGACTGGGGGCAATCTTCAGGCTTCCAGACTAAGTACATAGTTGGCGGGTTGGCCAGGATATGGTGGGAGATGGGGGTGGTAGGGAAATACGGTAATTTCCTTAGGAACCCCTTCTTCTGGCTTTGTTTGCAGCCATACAAAATTTGGGATTTGGCATTTGCCAAATGTGCTTATTATTTTTTTTTCTTTCCCTTTCGGTTTGTTTTGTTTTTTAGAGGAACAGCAAATGACAGAGCAGAGGGACAGCTGGCCCAGCCAATCCTGGAGCTGCTGCAGCACTTGTTCCCCAAACAAGCAAGTCTGGTAGGAGGACAGAGAGGAGGGGGCTGCTGGCCCACACCCCTCCCCTGCCCAGACCCCCTGCTCCCCCTGTGGGAAGGGCAGCCAGGCTGCCTCAGGCTGGTTGGACGGAGGCTACTGAGGGCCAGGGTGGCGATGGTGCTGCGGCCCCTCCCTGCTGCCCCGCTTGGGAAGAAGAATGCAGAGCCAGGCAAGTCTCTCTCTGTGTCCTCTGGGGTGGAAGGAGCAGGTATAGACAGGGCTGGGGCTGCTTTGGCAGTGGTGGCAAGAGGGCTGTACCTCCAGCCCCTTGGGTTTGGCCTGTCCCTGGCACTCAACAACTGCTCCTGTGTGCTTATTGGTGCTACCATGTTATATAACGCTTATATAATCTCCCAGGGCGAGCGCTGTGTCTCCACTCTCAGGTCACGCAGACACCGTGTCCGTGTAGGAGGTAGGATCTGTGGAAGCTTGTGGGTGGACCCACTCCCCCCATCCCCAACCTGGCTCCTTCTCCTGATCCCAGGCAGAGGAGAGGAGCTGGGAGAACAGGGGCCCGCTCCACCCCCAGCTGCCTGGGAATGAGAAGGAGGAGTTGGCTGGGCAGCCTTCATCACCTTCCTGCCCTTCTAGTTCCGCTTGCCCTGTCGGGTGGAACGGATGCCCTTCTTGGGCTTTGAGGCCAGCTCTTTGTTCTTGGGGCCCTCTGGCCTGGCAGGCGGGTGTGGTGAGATGACCCCCAGAATGTTGCAGTAGAAGAACTCATGGCACTTCAGGTTGGCTAAAGAGAGGGAGAAATCATCTCTGTCTTTGAGGTTTTGAGCAACAGTGATTAGCGGAATGGTGGTGGTGCCGTGAGAGATTTGCAGTGGGCCTGGGGCTAGGAGATGGTCAGGGAAGGGTGTACAGGGAAGTAGATCAGACAGCAAAGATAAACATGGTGTTCTTTTACTGTACTCTCCACTGGGCTGTCCCTGGTTACCAGGGCAACAGAAGCAGTGATGAAAATCATGCCTTTCGTTCAGTGGAAAAATCTGGCTCCCGCCTCTTCCTTCTCTAATCACTGGTGACCCATTGGGAGGGTGATGCCTCCAGGGATCAGGGAGAGACCCCAGCATATCCTCATTATAGCCCCTTTTCCCAAATACTTTTTATTATCACCCTTCTTCCTGCATCCCCTAACCCCCCCAGAGCTCGGTAATTGGCAGTTGCGTAGGAGTTGGAGTAGATGGAGGGGGAAGGGCACGGACGTCATCGCAGGGCAGGGTGAGCAGAGCGTGGGCAGAGATGTGGATGCACGAATGACTGGCATAAGAGGAGGGTTGGGCATTGATGAGCTAGATGGAGCCAAGAGTCCATTTCTGGGATGGCAGGAGCTGGGTGGGAAGGGTGAGTGAGATGACGGAGGACCTGCCGAGCGTGGCGGTCTGGGCTCCAGGTGGTGGGAACCAGGAAGGGCCTGGGTTTCTTGCGTGGTCATCTCTCATGATGAGAACTAGGATTCGTTCGTTAGCGTTTATTATGAACCCCCCTCCCCTCCTCCCCCACATTAGGTGATGTTCTAGAAGCTGGGAAGCCAGAGGTGAGCAGCACTGGGCCTTGACCTTGAAGAGATTATGGTGGATGGGAGGACGATGAGTATATGGGGGAAGAGCTGGCATTGTGGCAAGCCTGGAATCGGGGGCCCCAGGCAGGAGTCTGGCAGCATACCACATTGGAGGTGATGGTTTAGGGTGGAGCCTGTAGGAATGGAGAGGAAGAGACAGATTCAGAGAGCCACTCTGGCTTGGGGACAGGATGTGGGGAGGAGAAGGTGCTGAAATTTTGAGCCTTAGTGATTGACAGAAATAGAAACATTAGGGTTCAAACTTGTCTGGGAGAGTCCTGTTTGATTTTCTTTTGGAAATGTTGCATCTGGATAGAAACGTTTAAAGTCAGTCAAATAAAGTTTGAGATGGAAGTCAGTTTGGGGAAGAGATTTGGGAGATACTGGATTATGAAGCTCGAAGGTACGGCACACAGTTACTGAGAAGGTGTAGAGAGAGAGATTCCAGAGCCTGGGCCATTGACCTGCAATTGGGTGAGGCTGGATGCCTTGTCCTGGTTTGGTATCCCAGGTCCCACCCAGGCCTGGACCAGTTTCTGCCAATAAACACTCACATCTTCTACCAAACCACATCTCTTTTTGAAGTTCAGATTTTTGTTTAAGTTTTCTTCTCCCTAGTAACTACGTCCAGGTACAGCTGGAAGAAAAAAATTCTCTCTCTCCTTCCCTCTCTCTCCCTCTCTCACCTCCTACCTCCCCAAGCTCTCTCCTGGACCCGTCATACTGTTCACTCCTAGCTCCAGGATGTGCCGTAGAGGTGTGCCACGGGTCCTTGGCCCCCACCAGCATGCTATTTATATGCTTCCTTTCCACTCATACCCTCACTGGCCAGAAAGTCAGAAGACCTTTGCCAGCTATAAGATCTTGGATGTGTCACTTCCTTTTCCAGGCCTTACTGTCTAGTCTAAGGGATCTAATTTTTTCCAGCTCCAAAGCCCTTAGATTTTATGTCTCAAACTTTTTCCACCTTTGTCTAGGTTTGTGATGCAGACCAGGCTTTTCGAATAAGTAGGCTACATTTCTTTAGTGCGTCGTGGGAGGGACTAGCAGAGATGGTGGCCTGGTCCCTGGAGTAGGCCCCTGTCTCCAGAGGGGACGGAAGCCCTCCAGGTGGATGGTGGCCCCTGTCGCTCTTTCGAGCATAGAAATGCTGGAAGAGCAGTTTTTCCCAATGACCAGGGATTGGCAAACTATGACCCATGGGCCAGATGCCTGTTTTTGTAAATAAAGTTTTATTGAAACACAGACACACTCATTGTGTATGTATTGCCTGTGGCTGGTTTCATGCTATAGTGGCATAGCTGAGTAGTCGTAGCAGAGGCCATATGACCCCTAAGCCTAAAATATTTAGTATCTTGCCCTTTAAGATAAAAGATAAAAGTTTGCCAACCCCTGCTGTAGACTACCAGAGAAGTGCTTGGATCTCTACTGGGAATGCTTACTCTAGGTGTTTCAGATTTCTAGAGTTTTTGAAGATTCTGCATAGGGCCTGCCTTTGTGATCCCACGAGAAGATGATCTGGGAGTTGAGACAGGAGATTATTGGAGTCAGCTTCAAAATGGTAGTTCTGTATCTGGGAAAACCCTTCCATTTTCAGTGCTTTCACTGGAGCCTGGAGGCCTGAGTTCCTCAGCAGAGCTGGGTTGTGGCTTTGATTTGACAAACCACCTTCTCTCACATTCTGATTTCCCAGCCTGTGCAGGGGAGATCGGACTGACCTAAACACAGTCTCGCATCAGGAAAAAGGGAGGCTCATCGATTTGGCCAAGTCCTGCAGCATGTTTCTCGTGATATCTTTACTTTGTCACTCCTGACCTCACTGCCCCTTAGTGCCAAGGCCCTGGAGGTGCCACTGCAGGGAGAGCCTGCAGCCCGGCCTGGTGTGTCTGCCTGAACCTGACACTCATCCACTGTGTCAGAACAAGGCTCTGGGCTTGGAGTTTGTGGGGTGTGTGTCTGTATCAGCTTGGGACCAGAACCAGCATTCGGTATTCTTGCAGCCACCCTTTGTGGAATCCTCCTGTGTCGTGGTGTCCAGCTTTTTGACCTGGTGCTCAAACTGGAGTCTTGGTGAAGCTCCTGGCTAGGGACAGGGTTAAAGTTCTTGCTGCTACAGACCAGCAACAGCCCAACAGTTGGGTCAGTTCTGCTCAGGGCTGAGATAGGAAGTGAGACGTGTCAGTAGCAAGAGGAAACCGCATGCTCCAAGTAGCCGGGGGAACGGGGGTGACTGAGGTTTATTCCCATTGCAGCTGGAAGGGAGGAGGCTGACAGTGGGAGGAGGGAGCAGACGATCCAGAATAGCAAAGAAGACCGAAGCCGAGCACACCCAGCGCTGCTTTTAGCCGGCAACGGTAAGCCTGGCTCTCGGAGCCTTCCTGCGTATGTCCCCATGCACATCTTCCCAGGAGGCTGTCCCCATCCAAAAAAAGGTCCCCATCAAAAGCCCTCTCTAAGTACCTTTTCATTTGTAGAATTTAGGGCGACCCCATACTTCATGGACTTAAACTAGTGTTGAGACAAGTGCAGTGTCTTGGAGGAACATTCATTTCGTTTACCAGATATTTGTTAAGGATCTGTTACGTGTTCGGTTCTGTGTGAGGCTCTGAGGCTACAGAGGTAAATAAAGGGTTCAGTCTGGTCTGGAAGGTTTATGGACAGTTGCACCAATTTTAATTCCATCTGCACTAGATCATACGCTTCAAAAGGCATATCTCTGTCTGTCTGGTTCTTTGCTGTTACTCCAGTGCCGGGTACAGAGCTTGGCACATAATAGGTATGCAGATATTCCATTGGCTGACCCATCCTTATTTGGTCTTGTCCTGGAAATGTGCTGGAGGGATGTGAGTAGGTAAGTGGAGGAAGAGAGAAGCTCACAACAGCGAGTGTGACAAATCTGGGGGAAGATGGACATACCCAGATATGCTGGTAATGTGACTGCCTTTAAGGAAAACAGGGTAGGGAAGGGTTAAGGCCATGGGATCCATTGGCGTTAGGGCCCTGAGAAAGGAGGAGCATGACCTGGTACAAAGAGGTGGGTTAGAGGCAGTCAGCGTCACTGGGTAAAGCCCCCAGAGGGCTCAGGGAAGAAGGAAGAACCAGCCAGCAGCTGGGAAGGGAAGACTGGGAGGGAGAGTAGGAGCCAGTGCGAGAGGATACACGGCGGTGTCTCCAGGCCGGGGAAGAAGGCAGAGATGCAGCCAGGGAGTCGCAGATGAGCATGGTGGCAGGGAGCGAGAAAAGACGGGACCCAGCTCTGTTCTGCAGGGCTCCTAGAAATGACTGTTCATGCATGACGAAGAATACCATTCAGTTATTTCGCCATGGCGGGGCAAATGCAAGGAAATTAACAGTGGTTTCACATTACAGTTACTCGAGTTTTCTTTTTAAAAAAATTTCGACTATGGAAATTTTCACAGGTATATGCAGGTAGAGAGAGGGAGAATAATACACCTCAGTGTTCCCATCGCCCAGTTTTTCAACATGCCAGTGAACACGTGGCCCCTCTCATTTCGCGCATACCTCCACCCACCTGTTCCTTACCCCCTTCGTGGATTATTATTTTACAGCAAATCCCAGATTCTGCATCGTTGCACCCATAAATCCTTTATTATATATCTCTAAAAGGTAATACCTTTTAAAACCGTAACCCCGGTAGTAGTATCACACCTTGAAAAGGCACAGTCTTCCCTAAATATCACTTGTCATCTGAACGGTGTTTAACTTTCCCTATTGTCTCAATTTTTTCTTTTAACGGCTGGTTGGTTTGAATCAGGCTCCACACAAGATCCACATGTTTCATTGAGTTGACAGTAAATCGCAAAGTCTCTGTTAATAAAGATTGTGGTCATTAAAAGAGTTTATGTTCTGCAGTTCTACCTTTTGGATTTACTTAGCTGCCCGCTTCTATGTCCAGTCAGCTGCCATCAGCAGCTTTCCTGAGCTTTCTTGAACCATTTTTATGATTTTGAGCATTTTTCATTGTCCTCCTTGCCTGTATGGTTTATCGTAACTAGTCGCTTTTTCCTTCCTGCAATAAATATTTCTTGAGAGCCTGCCCTGTGCCAGGCACTGCACTGGACACCGGGCATACACCTGAGAAAAGGCAGGCAGGGCCCTGCTCTCCTGGAGCTTGCCGTCCGACCACGTGAGAGCTGCTCGTTGTTACTCTTCCCCATGTGTTCGCTCCAGCTGAGCTCTGAGACCATGGCCATCACTTCTGTGCAGACAGATCTGCCATGTTTTAGGGCTTGGTGTTCATGTTCCCATGCTATCATTGTATGTGGTTGATAGAGGTGCCCTCTAGAACTGTTCAAGAAGCCAGTCTCGTGGCTTCTGTGTTTCATAGCCATGTGACCTGCATTCTAGCAGTGGTGCTACTTTGACTTCGCATGTATTCATTTAACACTCCTGGGCTTGAGTGTGCGTAGCTCTGAAAGTTAAAATGGAGAGCTTACTGAACTGATGGATTGGAGAGACGCTAACGCTAAATGAAAATGGTTAGATGGGGCTGTGAATTGTTACAGGGTTTGGCAGCTGCCAGGTGGTGCTAGTATATTTGAGCAAGTTGGATGTTTCTGTGACTTTGTGGACTTCAGGTAGGTTTGGGGCTTTTGCCTGTTCTGATTAGGCTACCTGTCAGCCTTTCAGACGACAGGCCTACATTCTTGATTTGCTATTCTTTGCTGAGCAGTATGTTTGGGTATTGGGTAGTCATACTGCCTCTGTAGCAGAATCTGATGGTACAATTCAGACCTGTCTTGCTAATAAAAACTTTTAACTGGTTTACATTTCTCAATGTAAAAAAGTAATCAGACTTTGCTTCCTGTGATGCTGTGATTTTGAGAATGGTCTGTGATTCTTACAGTTTTTGTATTCTCAGTTCAAATGCAGCTATATTGTAGTTTCTGGATTATAGCGTCTGAGCCTTTTAAAAAAAATCTTAGTCAATAAAAATATATCCTCGGATATTAAGACTGGTATCCTTTCTCCTTTCCTAGATCTTTTATTGAATACTTAAGGTAATAATACTGAATCTATTAAATATATCATGATATACATCTCCTTGTCACCAAAGGCTGTGTGAGTTAGAGTTTGATGATATGTTTTATTTTCTTCCAATAAAGCAGTCTTTAATTATTTCGAGCATGTGCCCGTATCAGTTAAAACTTTTGAACAACTTTCTTTGTGTGTATATGTATTTATAATTTATATACAGCATTATATATATTATACGACACCAAATAAAAAATTAAAATGGCCGTGATATATCATATTCTCTACCTTCTTTCTGCATGAACTGCTCTTGGTCTTGTTTAAGGGCAGCCCCCTTCTTTGCAGCAAATTTTATTCCCCTCACATATTCCAGATGTTTCCTCAGCCACTTCTCCCTTCTCCTTGCATCATCACCAGCCTTTCCCCTCTACTGGGTTATTTCCATAGGCTTCCAGTTTTCTTATCTTAAAAAAGCCTTCTTTGACCCCACTTCTCCCAGCAGCTGCCCCATTTCTCTGCCCTGCGAAGCGTTCAGTCCTTACTCTCTTCACGTCCTCCCTTGAATCCCACCACTCCGGAGGCAAGTGCTCTCAGCAGGGTCCATAGTGACTCCCATGACACTGAGTCTAGTAGTCATTTCATAGCCTTCATCCTAGCAGTGCTTGGCGCTGCTGGTCAGACCCTTTTCCTCGACGCTGTCTTCACTTGGCTTCTGGGGTGTATGTTTCTGGTTTTCCACTGGCCTCATGGGCTGTTCCTTCTCAGCTTCTTATCTTGCTGATTTCTAAATATTCAAGGCCCTGGGGGCACCACCTGTCCATCTCTTCTTTCTCTCTGTGATCCTGTCCTCTTTCTCTCTGTGATCCTGTCCCGTCTCTCGGCTTTAAATACCGTCTATGTGAGTGATGTCTGGAACTTGCTGCAGAGTAATCCTGGGAGATAAACAAGATTGACCATGAACTGATAATTGTTGAAGCTGAGGAATGGGTACCTGGGGGTTTATGATGCTGTTCTTTGTAGTTTTATTTGTGTTTAAAATTTTCCGTAATGAAAAGTTAAAGAGCTCTCTATGCTGGTGAGCCCCAATCATTTGTCCCCAGCCCAGGCTCCCTCCTGAACTGTAGACCTGTGTGTTCATCCGCCTGTTGAACATTTCACCTTTGATGTTCATAGATATTTCACTGAACATGTCCAAAACTGAACCCCTGGTTTTCCTACTCAAATATGATCTTCTTACAGTCTCCCCATCCCAGTTACGGGGATGCCGTCCTTCCAGTTGCTCATCCCAGACACCTGTGGTCATGCTTGACTTTTCTGTTTCTCGGATGTCCTTCATCTGACCCATCAGCAAGTCTTGTTGACTCTGTCTGTAAAATATATGCAGAATCTGACCGATCAGAACTACTTCCACTGCCACCAGCCTGGTCCAACCCATCATCATCTCCCACCTACTTCTCCTTTGCCCCTTTGCAGTCCTCCCAGCAGCCAGAACAGTCCTGTGAAACACACGCCACATCGTACCCTGCTGTGCCCAGAACCCCACGGTGGTTTCTCCTCTCTCAGTAAGAGCCATAGACCTTACTGCGGCCCATAAGATCCTACAGCTCACATCAGCACTGTGCAGTAGAAATATATAATGTGAGCCACACATGACAGCCGCGTATAGATTAGAACTTAAAATTTTTTGATACAGGAAAATGACACAGTTGAAATTAATTTTAATACTGTATTTTATTTAACCCTGTATGTTAAAAATATTTTCATTTCTGAGATATGTTACATTGTTTTGGGGTTTTGGGGTTTTCTTTTTTTTTGTACTAAGTCACGCTCCATCCCCATTTGGACTAGCTGCATTTCCTGGGCTCAGTAGCCTCTCACGGCTCGTGGCTTCCATGTTGCGCAAGGCAAGTCCTTATGACTGGGCCCCACTTTACTTCTGTGTCCTGCCTCCTGCTGCTCTTTCTGTCTTGCGTTTGTTCTAGCATCACTGGACTCCTTGCTGTTGCTCAGACATAGCAAGCATTTCTTTTGCCTCTGGTTCCCTCCATTGGAACACTTTTCCCCAGGTAGCCTTGTGGCCAGATCTCTTACTTCCTTGGGTCTGTGCTCGGATGTTACCTTCTCGATGCGCTGCCCCCTCACCTCACATTCTCTAGCATTTCCTACATCCCTTTCATGCAGTGCTTTTTCTCCATAGCCACCATCACCATTTAACATACGGTATATTTCTATTAGTGTATTTTCTCTCTCCCCACTGGAATGTGAGCTCCATGAGAGCAGGGATTTTTGTTCGTTTGCCCCCTGCTGTATTCCAGAGCATGGAATGGTGCCTGCTGCATGTAAGAGATGGATATCTTATTGCAGAATTAAATGCAATGAATTATTAAGAATGATTTTTTTTTCAGTAAGAACAATGCAATTGAGCAGACTTTATTGTTTCAGAATATCTTGGTAGATCAGCTGCAATTTTTTTTTTTTTTTTTGAGACAGAGTCTCACTGTGTTTCCTGGGCTAGAGTGCCGGGGC
>NW_012137747.1:859790-916853 GCF_000956105.1 Propithecus coquereli | reverse complement strand
TAATGGCTTTTGTAACCATTTAAAAAATTACACCTTTGCCTTAAAGAGACAGATTAAATATTTATTTGTTTAAAGATATTCATTAGGTAACATTCTACTTACAGGCATTCATTACAGAAGAGGTCAGCAAATTTTGAAGTTTTTGTTTTCTGCTTAAAAAAAGGTATAATTCCTCTTTAAGTTGAGCAGCTCAGTTGCTTTGCCATGAGATAATCAGTGACAGTGGGATCACACCACTTTTAAGTCTCACGTCTCATTACAAAGTATTGTCACTCACTGTATTGAAGATGGTGTCTTTAAATTTGCTTAACTAGGCACATGGAAACTGTACTAAGTTAACAGGCAGGGGGGTGCCACTGTTCACCCTTCTGTGTTTGGATCTCCTACTTGGACACAGGGATGCCTCCTGTACCTTAGATAACAGCAACACCCAGCACAAGAATTGAAGGAGTGTGCTCGTGCCAGTTCCTGTAGTAAGTAGTAATAAAGTTTAATTTATTATTTTTCAATAAAAGTAAGTATAAGTAGACATCCTGATATTTTCTTCTTCATCTGAATGGATCTTCTTGTACATGCCACATCAGAGATTGCTCTAATTGTTTCTTCTGTTATATTACTCTTGCCTCCCTCCCCAACCTTTCATCAAAATGAGCGTTGAGTCTTGTCTTTTCTGTTGCTCACTGTACCTGACAGTGCTGGGTTTCACCAATATTTGTTGCATGAATAGTGCTGGGGAATAGATCCGTTCTCTGACCACAGTGCCATAAGGTTATATTTCTTGGACAACAAAGTCTAGTAGTCAAGATTTCTTTGGTGGCTTCTAGAGCCATTTCTTTAGCAGTAGTGAAAGCTTTTGTGACATTAGGGAAAACAGCATCATTGTGGGTTGTTTTGTTTTGTTTTTTTTTTTCGTAAGAGACGGGGTCTTTTGCTCATTCGCCCAGGCTAGAGTGCAGTGGCCTGATCATAGTTCACTGTATCGTGGAACTGCTAGGCTCAAGCATTCCTCTTGCTTCAGCCTCCCAAGTAGCTAAGACTATAGGCTCACATCAACACACTTGGCTAATTTTTGTTCTTGCTTTTTGTAGAGATGGAGTGTCACTGTGTTGCCCAGGCTGGTCTCAAACTCTTGGCTTCACATGATCCTCCCACCTCGGACTCCCAAAATGCTGGAATTACAGGCGTGAGCCACCACGCCCGGCCCAGCTTTGTGGTCTTGCTGCCATTGGCTATGCATCCTTCTGCATCTGACAGGTGGTAAATATGGTGGCTGCTCTAGTCACTGCCATGTCGTGATTTAGGAAGTGGGTGGTTGTGCTCAGACGCTGCTCTGGAAGTGAGCTGGCAGAGACTGCTGGAAGAGATGACCATTGTAGCTACAGTAGCGAGTTCTCTTCTTAAAGAGAGAGGTGCTATGTCTTTGAAGCATTGTTTTGTGTTCTGTCAGTTAACCATATGCCAAAAGTATTTGTGCAGACATCTAAGAAGCACGCTTCTCCTGCACCCTGATAGTCCAGGAGGTAGGTCAGCTGGATACCTACACTTGGAATTGTTTTTCCAACTGCTGTGACCGTGACCCTAAGCACAATTTGAAATGCGAACATCTAGAATGAGAACTGCAGGCTGCGGCTGGGGAACAGAGGCCCCCGTGCGCTTTTTGCTACAGCGGAGACCGTCTCCCTTGTTCCCTGCCTTGCTGAGCGGGCTTGTTCCCAGTGTGCTAGTCTTTGCTACTTGGACCACCGGTGACCCCTTCAACATCCGTTGATTGATGCACGTTGGTATGGGATGTCCTGTCTGAAAGATTTTGTGTCTGTTTCTCTTTGTGGATGGAATGGGGTGGGGATGAGAGAGGAGGGAGACAGACACCTTCATCTAAAATAGATGATGATAATGCATAAGAGGGACACAAATGAAGTATAAGGAAGTGTCTGCCTAGCCAGAAGGCAGGTTGGGATTTGGAGGCATCTCTTGGAACACAAAGACGATCTCGTCCGTCATGCTCATGGCTGTATCCTCAGAGCCTAGCATGGTGCTTGGCCCCTATCAGGTGCTCAGTATCACCTAGATCAGGTGTTCGTTAATAAGTGAGTGTTCAAGCATGAGTGGGACTTGACCTGGAAGTGCAGTGCCAGGGCACAAAGATGAAGGAGGAGATGGCTTGTTGGCAGAAGGTGGGTGGGTCGTTGGAGAGAGTGTACGTGGTAGAGGAGGGGCTGTGTATTGGACAGGTAGAGGCAGTCTTGGGAGGGCCTCGATCAGCTTTCTAAGAATTTGGTTTCCATGGCTCTTAACTTCTTTTTGTACCGGTTCACTGTAGCCTCTCCCTCTCTCCAGGAAAAAACAAATGATAATAGCTCGTGATTTGACATTCTCCATCAGAGGATTCACAGATCCCAAGTTACGAACCCCTGCTGTAGGCTGGGTGAGCCATCAGATGCTCATTGAGCTCTTAAGACAGGGATCAAACACTTCCCCCCCACCCCCGGAGTCTTTGGGGATTGACCACGTGTCCTGCAGAGGCATTCTGGATTTGGGGGGTGCTGGTCTGCAGCAGGCACAGTAGGCTTCCGCGCGTGGAGAGGCGTGGAGTGTCTGCGCTGACACGAATGGAGTGAGCCAGTGTTCGCTCCACTCAGCAGGGGACGAAAAACCTTACCTGGTAAGAAATAGAAAAAAATTAACCTTTAAAACATACTAATTCAGAATATTGAATGCTTATGCTACCTTTTCTCTATGACATGGTTTCCAACTCAGATGCCCACCCTGACGGTAATTACAGGTACAGCGAAGCAGGGTGTTGCATTTGTGGGCACAGTGAGTGTGGAAAGGAGTCATTAGAGTTTCATGTTACCATGGCATAGGGTTTGGAGAATTCCTTAGCAGTCCTGATCCATCAGGGAGGGCTGTCTGGAGGAGGTGGCGGTGGTGATTTCACGGGCTTCTTGGAAGAACAGAAAGGCTGGGCTGAGGATAGTTTTAAAATTGGATTGGTTTTGTTCCCGTTGTCAAAAAAAATCCTACAAAAAGCATCTCTGTACCATCGGTTAAAACAACAAAAACAAACCTCCTGTCCTCTAGGGTTTTGTAGGATGTCTGATAGACAGATAGGCTGTTGGGAGAAATAAAAACCAATGTGGGCAGCACAGTGTTGACATTTCTGCCTCTGAGTGTCATAGGTAAGTCCCTTCAGCCGAGGGGGACGGTCGGGGAGCCAGGAGGCCGTGCTTGATCCCAGTGAACGGCATTGGTTAAGAATCAGCTCCGCACCGAGTTGTGCTTAGATGCTGGGCCAGCCCCAGAGGCACCATTAGCAGCGTTGGGGGGAGACGTCCTGAGCTCTGTGCCCTGAAAGAAGCAGGGACAGACTTGGGGACCTTCGCGGGCGGCCATTGCTTGATGCATATCGCAGAGAAGGGACTTGGCATGTGAGGTTCAGACTTCCTCACCTCCGCCAAAGTTCCCCACTCACGTGCCCACCTGGATTTCTCTCTGTGGGCAGGTGAGTCTGTGAGGGAGTTTTGAAAGTTCTTTCTAGGAGCAGAACCACTTTCATTTTCTCCAGAGTGATGTTCAAACTGCAGGTCCAGACGGCGTAATGGGTGGTGAGATCGATTTAGTGGGTTGCAACCAGCAGTTAAAAAAATAAAGCATAGAATAGAAAATATTGGACTGCATGGTGTGTAGTAAACATGAGTATTATTTCATGACACTGTTTCAGTTATATACATATATATATATATACATATATATATAGAGAGAGAGAGAGAGGGACATAAACATGTGTGCAGCGTGTGTGTATGTGTGTGCTCTGGGTCACCGTGTAAAACTTATTTCTTACTATGGATCACAGTCGAGAAAATTTGAGAAACGTCACGCTGGAAGGATTTCTCTGCTCTTAGTGTAGACAGTGGGTTCTAGCCACTTCCCCAGAGGCCATCTCTATGGAGACAGATGTGGCGAGAGAGCTTCTTTTTAAAGAGCGGCCAGAGTCAGGCTCTCACGGCATGATCCTAGGCCTGTCTGCAGCTGCTGCCCCATGCCCGGTGCTTCCTGCTGCAGAGAAGCTAGGGAGGAAGGCCAGGAAAACCTCACCCGGGGGTTAGGAGCAAAGGTCGCCTTCCCCTGCCTCCTCCCTCAGGTATGAGTCCCTAGAATGCAGCCTGTCCAGCCCCTTCCCTCTTCTCTCGGTTCCTGGATTTATTAGCTATTTCCTTGCTTGTAAAACATTCTGTTTTATTTTGTAGCCGGATATTTCCTTCTTCCCCACATACCAGGGCCAGGGCAGGGAGACGAAGGCCGTCCCGACTTGTTATTTTGCCCTTATGTTCTCTGTTTCTCAGGTTCATTGCACGGGGAGGTTAGAGTTCAGATGATCTGGGGGGAGATTCCTGGTGCATCAGGATGAACCTGCTCCCCACTCAGTGATTCCACTTAGATCTGTGATCTCTGGCTCCATCTTTCCCCCAAAGGAAGGAGCCTTTCTGGCATCAGAGTTGCCTCTCCTTCCACCAGCTGCACGGACCGGCCTGTGGAGTGCTGACCCACTTGTCGTACCTCAAATAGAGGTTTAAATTAGGACCTTTAATCTGTAAGAGGCTTACAGCTTGTTGGGTGCCAGCTGCTCTGGACGCCCATGTGGGTAGAGCTGGGCCTTCTTCTGGCTGTTTTGGGATTCAGGGAATCACAGAGGCCAGTGGCTTTGTGACAGCCTCAGGCCCTGGGGTGGGTGGGCAGGGTCTTGTGACGGAACAAGGTGGTGGTACGTCCTTGTCATGATGGAGTGGGGAGCCCAGAATCCCATGGGCCTTGGGTGCTGGGCCTGCTTCTCTTGAGCACTGAGCCTAGATCCTTCCTGACGTGTAGTTAGTGCTGCTGGCTCAACATCTACTGTCAGTCCACAAATATTTATTAACCCAGAGTCGTGTGCCCAGCATGGCGCCAGGTTTCATGGGGAACACACAGAAGCATGGGAATTGGGCCCTCCCCCAAGTTGCTTATTATCTTTTTGAGGTGACAAGACTAGTACATGCCAAAGTACTCATTCACCCCACAGGCAAATACTTATTTTTTCAGGGGAGCAAATCATAAGCTTTTGAAATAATAGGCATTAGCCAGGTGCAGTGGTTCACTCCAGTAGTTGCAGCACCCTGGGAGGCAGAGGTGGGAAGATCACTTGAGGCCAGGAGTTTGAGACCAGCCTGGGCAACATAGCAAGACCCCATCTCTAAAAAAGTTTTATAATAAAAAAGTTATCCAGGTGTGGTAGCACGCACCTGTAGTTCCAACTATTCGAGGCTGAGATGGGAGGATTGTGTGAACCCAGGAGTTCGAGGCTGCAGTGAGTGAGCTGTGATTATGCCACTGCACTCCAGCCTGGGTGACAGAATGAGACTCTCTCTCTAAAAATAAATGAATGAATGAAATAATAGGCATGGAGAGGAAAGTATTATTGGAGACTGGAGAAGGTTCAGAGCTGGGCCCTGAATGATGGGACTTAAAAAGTTGAGGAGGGGGAGGATGTGGAAGGTAGGAGGAATGGCGTGGACAGAGGCAGGGAGAAGGGGCAGGCATCCTGCTGTGCCCAGGTGGCTGTGGAGCCCCTTCTTCCTGAGATGGTCCCGGTTCAGTCTTGGAGACTCTTACTGTTCAGACAACATGCTCTTGGGTCTCCTCTTTTTTCTCCTCCTCTTCTTTATCGTCATAACAACAAACGGCAATCCTGATTCCTAGTTTTTCTGGAGCGCTTTACTACACACCATGTTCTGTGTGCTTTGCCTGGATTGTCTCATTGTGTCTTCACAGCAGCCCTTGAGACTGGTGTCCTGTATCACCACGTGCACTTACAGTTGGGGCACCTGAGGCATAGAAAGGTTAAATGACTGGCCCAGGGTGGCAGGAAGTGGTGGAGTCAGGCGTCCGCCTGGGCAGCCTGAAGGCAGAACTCCATGAAAGCAGAAGCCCATGCTCCTAACCCGCTGGTTCCCAAACTTGTCTGAATATTAGAATCACCTGAGAATCTTTTCAAATTTCCAAAGCCCAGACCAATTACACCACGGTCTCTAGGGATGGGTGGGACATAGACATCAGGAGTTTTTGAAGCTTCCCAGGTGATTCCAATGTACAGCCAGGTTTAGGAACCACTACGTTAACCTCTGTTTCAGGGCTTCTGACTTATTTGGCCGGATACGTTGTTAACTCCAAGATGATCCAAAGCACCTTCAGAGGGACGTCCTCTAGCCCCATCCTGAGAGTGTCTCCCATCCACCCCCCGTGCCCTGTGGTATCTGAGGGAGCAGGACCCCGTCCCCGCCATAGCATCCATGACTCCCAAAGAGTGAAACCTGGGCAGGGTGGGGAGGGCAGAAGAAGGGGTGGTCTTCCTGGCATCAGTGGCCCCTTTTTAGCTCCGAGTGCTGCCTTGGGGGCAGAGCCTGCTTTTAGAACCCTGGAGACCTCCAACTGTGGTTTCTCACATCTTCTGCTCCCCTGGGCCCCTGCCTTAGGCGGGGAAGGGAGAGGGTCACATGAGGGCGGCTCTCTTCTGGACAAGTCTCATCCCTCTCTGTCTGTCCCCGGCTGAACCTGAAATGGACACGAAGAGCAGAGTCGTTTGGGTGGCTGGGAACGGCACTAAATTTAGCAAAACTGTCGCTGGTGGGGGGCCGGCCTGGAGTGAGCCAAACCCGGCCCGAGTGGACTAGATTTATGGTCAGCGTCGTCTCTGCTTGGGCAAGGCTGTCGTTACACGGGATCCTTTGGTTTCCAAGGCCCGGAAGCTTGGCAGCCTGTCCCACAGGCCTCCCTGGCTCCACCCCCCTTGCCCAGGTTGCCCCTAGGATTTCGGTCTTCCGTCCGTCCTTCCGTCTTTCCCTCCCTTGTGTATCTGGAATTCTCACCTCAGTACCTTCGCCTTGGCTTGTACATTCTTTCCTGCCTCTTGGCCAATGTTGCCAATCTTGACTCCCAAAGCCCCAGAGGGCAAGACCTGAGCTTCTGTAGCTTTCCTTTAGGGTATGTGACATCTAGGGCACCTTTTGGTCAAGTGGCCGCATAGGGGAAAGGGAGGAGCAGGGGTGGTTAGTTGAACAAAATGTTGAGGGACTGAGATGTACTTTCCCTCCTCCCAGAAACATAACCAGGTTGGATACCTAACACCCAAGGTGAATCTTGATGGGGACAGAGTGGTTGTGAGACTCTGGGACAGTCGGGAGTTTTTCTTTGGTTGGCTCAGCCTTCTGCGTTGGTGTGGTCAGGGAAGAGGTAGGTTTTGTGGGATTGGAAAGTGGAGGTCTACAGGTGACAGGACATCGTCCCCTTTTGGACTCCTCCTCCCACTCCTGAGAGCTGATGGTGGTGGTTGCCTGAGGGAGCATCTTTTCCGTAATGCCCTAGGAGATCATGACCAGGCTAAATTTACTCAACTCTTTCCAAAGTGTATGATTATACTGTTAGGCCAAGGCTGAGATCATGTGTATGTGACATGATTTGTTGGTATAAAGCAGTGGATCTCAGCCAAGGGCAGTTCTGTACCCCCTACCTCTGGCTCCCAGGGGATGTTTGACAATGTCCAGAGACACTTTTTGGTTGTCAGAACTGGGGGGCAGGAAGGATATTACTAGCATCTAGTAGGTAGAGACTGTGTATCCTGCTAATGTCATACAATGTACAGAAAAGCGCTCCTCACAGCAAAGAGTTGTCCAGTCCAAAATATCAGTCATGCTGAGGTTGAGGAACCTTAGCACAGGGTGACAGTTTTGTAGAAAGGGCGCTGAGCGGTCATTTCATCCAGCTCCCTGCTTCTGTTGGAAGTGACTTGAAACCAGGAACTATCGAGCCATTGCCTTCTCCCTTTGTCTCCTGCTCCCCCTCCCTCCGCTCCTCAGCATTTACAGGGACCCTTGTTAGTGAAAAATACTCACGTGTCCTATATACTTGCATCCAGGAAGTGGTTTCCAGGCGATCACAAAGCTCCTATGGTATAATTTCCCGTAGACTCCCATTCTTTAAGCACACATAGCTTCCAGGTCACATGGGTGGCTTTGTGCAGCCGTGTCCATGGTGCACCTGAATAAGCTTATGATGCTGGCATATTTAGGTGCTGATGCCTTTAAGATGAACTTTAAGGGCAACAGGGAAGCCATTCCAAGGAGGCATCACGTGGGGAATGATCGAAGTCTAGCCTGGAGCTGTTTTCCTACTTTCTCTCTTAGCTGAAGTGTTTGCTCTGCCTTGCAAAACTGAGTTCTGCTTGCTAAAGTTCTCTAAAATGCAGGATACACGTAATCACTGCCCTGGAGAACATGATGCTGCTTCCTAGATAAGAGACCCAACCTGTGGCAGACACGTCAGCTGCCTCGTGCATCTGTCACCTGCCAGCACCATTCTCCTGTAGTTGGCAATGCTGCTTCGAGCGTAGATGGGGAAACTGGGAAGTCTCCCAGAGTGAGGACCTTCAGCTGCTCTAGCTGGTGAAGGGTGGGTAGCTATGTATGGATGCTAGAATATGCTGACTTAATAAATTTCGGGACAGGAAATCATGTGACCTCACGACCTGGATGTGCTAATTGTGATGTCAGAGAGTGATGGTGTGAGTGGCCAGCCAGCCTGGGAGACGTACCGATGTTCTCCTTGGGTGCATTTGGCCTCCTTGCCTCCAGTTTGCTTCTCACTGTTATCCGCCTGCCCCCAGTACACTCACTCAATGTCCCCATGGTTTGGGGCGGCAAATAGATTTTTTGAATAAGCCCAAGCTAAACAGTTAGGAAAGTCATTCTCCTTAGGAGAGTAAATAACATTTTGCAAATGACGTGGGGGTTGCCTGTTTGTTTGTTGGTTTTCTTTTGTTATGTCTCCCTTTGTTAGTGGAAATCACTGGGAATGGATTACACCTGTAGTGCCCAACCCCCTGGCCACAGCCTGGTACTGGTCTGTGGCCTGTTAGGAAAACAGAGCTGTGCATCACCGCCTGAGTTGCACCTCCCACCCTCCTCCAACCCTTCCCCGTCCGTGGAAAAATTGTCTTCCATGAACCAGTCCCTGGTGCCAAAAAGATTGGGGACCGCTGGATTACATGACAAATCCTTGGTGTTCTCTGAGTTCAGGTTCACTACTTCATTACTCATGCAAGGGACCGAGATGGTGCTTGCGGGCTCAGGAACCAGGTTCTAGATTAGTGGTATCTTAACTGGCAACTAGGACAGTCGAAACCAAAAGCCTCAGAAGTCCTGTTCAGTGATGGTAAATATTTGAATGGATCGAACAGATGAGTGTGTGTATATTTAGAAACGCACACCCAACAGAGAAAGAACCTCCGGGTAAGGCTGGCGCGTTCATCCCTGCCACAGGTCAGAGCACACCCAAGGTTACATCCTCTTATTCCATGATCTGCTGAAGTCACTTCCTTGTGTACCCAAGGCTGCCCACGCCCAGCCACTGTTTCCTGCACTGGGTCAGGAAGTGCAGATCACTCATAACCTCCTGGTAGCTTGTAATCATCATCCATCAGCGTTCTGGATTCTTTCGCCTCTGTCCCTGAGTCTGCTCGCGATTTAGCTACTTTCTCGCTGCCAGATCCTGAGCTTGCCTTTGAGTCCCTGGCTTCTGCTTGGACTTTCTGGCTTCTAGGCCCAGAGTTACTTCAGTGCTCTGGCAGCCACTGGAAATTTAAGCCCTGGATTTTGCTGATTTGGAACTGTCTCGCGTCCTCAGTCTTCTTGGTTTTCACTCCCTTCACCCCTGGCCCCGCCACTTCTGTCTCATTAAAAATCTTGTTCCTCATAAAAAGTTCTCCATATTTCAACGTGCATTTTGAATGAATACATTTTTAGACTCGGTCTCATAGAACATAAATGTTGACAGATTAATTTAGAGTTTTGAAAACATGTTTGTTTTTTACGGTATTGAAGTTTTGTAGAGTAACATCTCTGCCATTTATTAAAATATAATAGAAAAATGTTCATAAATGTGTATGTGTCCTTTGGATTTTGTGAGCAGAGGTAGTAGGCACTAAAATCTGTTGGTGTTGGGGCAACAACCTACTTGGATAAAAGTTTATTTTCTCGTTAGCTTTTTTTAATTAATATTTTTATTGACATGTAACGTACATGCAGAAAAGTGCATGAATCATAAATATGTAGCATAAAGAAAGTACCAGCACCCAGATAAAGAAAAGAAACAGAACATTATGAAACCCAACAGAAGACACTCTTGGTATTTTTTCCTAGTTACAAATCGCCCTTTAAACCACTATTAAGACTGCTAAAATCATAGATTAGTTTTGTCTGCTCTTCAACTTTACATAAATGGAATCACATGGTATGTTCTCTTTTGGAGTCTGTTTTTCACTCATCATTTTGTTTGTGACGTTCATCCATGCTGTGTGACATTATAGGTTTCCATTCTCATGGCTGTGTACTATTCTGTGTTATTAATAGACCATAATTTATTATCCATTATACTGTTGATGGATGTTTGGGCTGTGTGCAGATTTTGGCTATTAGAAACAGTGCTGCTGTGAATACGAATGTCTTTTGGTGAATGGATATATACACAGACACATGTATTAATATATACATAAGTATATGCATTCATATGTATATATACACGTACGTGTCTGCATATGTATGCACATATATGTATATGTATACACACATATGTATATATATTTCTGTTGGGTATATACTTAAGAGCAGAATTGCTAGATCATAGTTTTTTTTGTTTTGTTTTGTTTTTTATTTCAGCATATTATGGGGGTACAGATGTTTAGGTTACGTATGTTGCCCTTGCCCCCTCCTCCCCCCAAGTCCAAGTTTCAAGCGTGTCCATCCCTTGGATGGTGCACATTGCACTCTTTGTGTATAGATCATAGTTTTAATAGATAGTGTCAAAGTAGTTGTACCAATTATACTCCCACTAGCAAAGGAAAGTTCTGGTTGCTCCAGGTTTTTGCCAGTATTTGATATTAGCTTCCTTTTTCACTGTGCTTATTCTGGTGGGTGTGTAGTAATATTGTACTGTGGTCTGAATGTGCATTTTAATGATACTGACCATTTGGGTATCCTCTATCTTTTTCGTACTGGTTTGTAGGAAGTTCTTTATATATTGCTGGATTATATGTATCGCAAATATTTTCTTCCTTCAGTAGCTTTTGGTATCCATATCTTTGGTGATATCCAAATTAACCCTTGTGCAAACGTCAGGGTTGTATATAGTCCTTTGCACATGGATCTTTTATGCTTTGTTAGGTTTGTTGAAATTGGGGCTATTTCTACCACTGCTCATCTACAAAGGCAGTCTTGGGATATTGGTTATGTAGTGTGGGGCAGGGACTTCTGAAATTCTTGGCATATTAAGTGCTGGCACCTTTATGGTTACATCAAAATAAAAAGTATTAATATCCAAGTGTTTACTATGTACCGTATAATGTTCTAAGCATTTTAGATGGGCAATCTCATTTGCTTCTCAGACAAGCTTAAATACTATTATTACCCTCTTTTTCAAGTGAGGAAACTGAGATTCAGAGAAGTTTCGTATAATAATTGCCCAGGGTCACACAACTGAGATTCTGCCTGCAGAACCCATGCCCTTAACCATTGTACCACATGGAAAGTTGCATTTCACAAAACTGCTGTTTTATTGTGGTGCATAGATTGGTACCCTGCACATAGTAAAGGGCTCAATAAATACCTGTTGCATGAAATAATCTGACAGTGCTGAGTAAGATAGGTCTTCACTGAGTAGGGAAGTTTGCCCTGGCAATGGAGTATGTCGATACGGGAAGCAATTGCGTTCTATTCTGATGTATCTCTTGTCTAGAGCAGTGCCTGTCATGGAGTAGACATCATAGTGAATGAGTCTATGGCTTGAGGAGTGAATGAGTCAGTCACAGGCAGATTATGGACCCTGACTAGCAGATGGCTTGAACTCAGAGGACACTACAGGGACCAGGGCCAAGGCAGGCATATCAATAGGGACTATGGTGATGGCCCAGGGAGAATTCTCATTTTAGCTAACAGCATCCCAGTCGTACAGCCACAAGGCAGCCCAGTTTGTAGTAGCAGAACAAGGTCCGATGTCAGCGGGCAAAGCTGTCCCAATTATGGGCAGTCAGGTCAGAAGAGGTCCCAGCAGGAGTGCAGGGCTGGCAGGATTCAAGGTCAGGTAATCCAAAGTCACAAGGTTGCAAGCAGTAAAAGTTCAGGCTGGCTGCAGAGAGAGCCAAGGAGCGCTTGGAGGGAGCTGTCGCCCGGGCTGGGCTCCCCTCCTGAATGAGGCCTTTCTTCTCGGGCTGCTCAGAGTGCCTGGGAGGAATACACCAGGCCTCGGGCTGGGCCGGGGAGGGGAACGGAGGCTTATCCTGTGCTGCAGCCAGAAGGAGCCTTTACGAATGTCTTGTCAAACTCTTCATTTGATGGGTGGGGAAATTAAAGTTTTAGTGAGGAGTTATTTAGCAAGTAGTGGAGCCAGCTCTGGAACCAGGCACTGCAGAGTTTTCTCCACTTCCCAGGTTTTCTATCAAAAGTTGAGAGGCGGTGGTCATCGTGGTCCTGGGCTGGAGAGGGACTGAGTGCAGTCCTTAAAGAGGAAGGAGAGAGAGTACCTGGATATGGGGGGACGGAGGCATCTGGCGACTACTGTACAAGCCTGCAGGATGGCAGTACAGGTGATCGGGATTTGGAGAAGGAAGCAGCTTAGATAGATGATGACCGTGATCTTGACTCTAGAATGTAAGTTTCATGATGACAAAGTTATTTTCATTTTCGTTGAAGCGTAAAGAAAAGTGCACAGAGGGCAAAGACTTAAAAAATGTTTTGTGGTAAAGCATACATAAAATTTACCATCTTACCCATTTTTAAGTATACCGTTCAGTAGTATTTAAGTACTTTCAGATTGTGTAACCATCACCGCCATCTGTCTGCAGGACTCTCTTCATTTGACAAAACTGAAACTCTGTACCCATTAAACAACAACTGTCCATTTCCTCCCCTCCCCAGCCCCTGGAAACCACCGTTCCACTTTCTGTCTTTATGAATTTGCCTGCTCAAGGAACTTCCCACAACTGGAATCATAGCGTCATCTGTTGTTTCGTGACTGGCTTTGTCTTTTTGTCAATAGCATGATGTCTTCAGTGTTCATCTATGTCGTAGCATGTGTTAGAATTTCTTCCCGTTTAAGGCTAAATAATATTCCGTCGTGTGGTTACCCCTCATTTTGCTTATCCATTCATCGTCAGTGGACCCTCTGGGCAAAGGTGTTTATATGGTTTGCTCACCAATCACAAGGACAGATCCTGGATGGATTTTAGTTACGTTTAACACAAGATGACAGTGGGACACCCAGGTGGGCTGTCCAGCAGGTATTGCAGGATGACTTAGAGCTAAAGGTTGGAATCTCTTTCAGGGGTGAGGGATAAACTCCCAGGGACGGGGGTTGAGCAGCAGGCACAGGAGCTCAGCATAGGTGGGGGCAGAGTCATGAAAGACGCCGGAAAGGTGGTGGTCTCAGGATAATACTATGTGCTTAAAACAGGACAGGCGTTCTAAGACCGGGGTGATGCACAGCATACAAGTCAAGAAGAATGAGGCCTGAGGAAACAAATTCTTTGCCTGGAATTGACAAAGAGTGATGGAGCCAAGACTTGAACTCAGCTCTGCCCGACATCATCGTTTGACCTCAGAAAGAAATTTCTATGGCGTGGTGGTGGTCCAGGCCAGAACATGCGATCGGGGGAAGTACACCTGAAACAACCAGAGCTATTAAATGCCAGGAACTAGGTGAGGTGCTAGGACTAGCAACAGGTGAAACAGCAATAGAGAAAAGATTCATCAGCACAGATCGTTCCAAGGCTTCATGGAAGCCTTGAACTTGAGCGTGGACTTGAAGTACATTTGGACTCCGCACTATAAAGAACACAGAGAAGGACACCACAGGTGGAGGAAGCAGTGAGAAAAAGAGCTCGGTGGAAAGAATGGGGGACGGTGAGGGGACCAGAACGATGAGGCAGAAGACATGGGAGGGAGGTGGGGAATAGGGCTATAATTTCTATTATTTCCTCCTCTTGTAAAGTTACCCAGGAGATGGCATTTGGGAAGCCTGAGTAATCTATATCTAAACACCGTATCTCACATAACTTCTATTTATAATTGCTGGACACCTAAGAATCCCAGGACAACTCGATGCTCTGTACGTATACTAGAATATTCTAACGTGGACACCGGTGGTTGTAAGGACCTGGTTGCCTGTGACAGATGCAACTGGCTCAGACACGAGTGTGGCTGTTTCTGAGTCCCATGCTGGAGAAGCAGAGCTTCAGTCAGTTTAACCAGGATTCAGCGAGCTCCAGCTGGGTGCCGGGATGTAGGAACACAAAGGCCGAGATGAGGAAGTAAGAGTTGAGCCTGGGCTGGACCTAGACTTACCTGAGTCTTAGAAACCTTTCCTTTCCACACAACCTGGGGAAATAGTGGGCTGAGGACAGAGAAAGTGGATGCCTTGTCTGCCCCCCTGTCTCACTCTCTACAGCTTCCTACACTAGTGCAGAGCTCCCCATCTTCTGCCCTGGGGCCAGGCAAAAGTCTACACTCTCACATAGATCCCCTTCTGAAAAAGCGGCCTGGTGAATCCTTAGGTACACCCACGAGGTTGGCCCCAGATCTCAAGGAAATTGTCAGCAATGACTTTTGAAGATCATATCTAGCTAGCTTCTCCCAAATCCAGGATGCCTGGAAGCTATTTGTCTCAAGGAGAGTGCCTTGAGCATTCCCACAGGATGTAATTGAAGGATCCGAGCATGTAGAGCATGAATATTCTCTACAGGGAGCCAATGCAAGGCCGCCCATCAGGGCCAGAACCAAGGCAGGGAGCCTGAGGCCAGAGCAGCCAGAGACCCTACCTCCTTTTGAGTAACAGGGAAGCAGGAAGCATCCCCTACCTGCGCACTCTGGCTCTGAGGCGCAGTAAGGGAAGCCAGGACCCTAAAGGAGACTTTCAGTCTCTATAGGCTTGTGCCCATAGTATCTTTGGCTCCACTGTTTACCCCAGCCCCAGCAGTGCCTTAGCATGCAGCCTAGTCTGGCCTGGCACCTAACACCAGGTTTCAGGGAGCCTTATGTACATACAGTAACGAAGTAACGATAGATACATTTATTAAGTGTTTACTGTGTCCTAGATGCTGTTCTAAGTGTTGCTTGTGTATTAACTCATTTAAACGTCACAATAACTCTGTGGGGTAATTCTTATATGTGACAGATGAGAAAACTGAGTCTCAGAGAAGTATAGTAAGTATCTTTCCTGAGATCACTCGGCTAGGAATAGGCAGAGACAGAAACTGAACCAGTGGGGCTCCAGCGCCTGTACTCTTAAGGGAACGCAGCCCCAGTGGGATGCATAGGAGCCACCCGCCACCGCCAGAGCAGAGAGGTCAGCTGCTGACCAATCAGACTCCCGGATCCGGTTTCTCCCTGTCGCAGCCAGCTGCCCCTGTTGCTTCAGGGAGGAGACTGCAGCCCTGTTGTGTTGCCCAGGTTTGCCAGGAGGATTAGCCTCTTCCTCATGTCAAAACAAGCCAAGCAAGAAAAAAACCAACAAACAACTCATGGCTTCCAGCAGAAAAAAGGCTCTGCAGTCTCTCCGGCGGGCGGGAGACCTCAGCTGTGCAGGCCCACATGTCCCAGGTGAGGTCCTGCTTGCAGACACACACCGCCGAGAAAGGGCCCTGCGGGACCCCTCGTTTCACAGGTCAGGACACGGAGGCCTGGCCCATGATAGCGCCCGGTCTCCATAGCAGCCGCCCTCTCTGCTCCTTCCTCCCCACCCTGTGAAATCTAATAGTGCCCTGCACAACTTGGGGGAAGCCTGGAGGCCTGCGTTCTGTCCCCAGTTCTGCCACGAGCTAGCTCTGGGACCTCGGGCAATTCCAGTTTCCCATCTGTGGGAGAACAAGTTTGAATTCAAGCAGTGATTTCCAAAAAACGCATTTTTTTATTGCAGTAGAACATTTTCTTCAAACCAAATATTACTGATAGGTGCAGAATATGAAGCAGTTAAGAGCAAAGGTGTAAATTTTCCAAAAAAGAAAAAGAAAAGAAAAAAGGGGAAAGATCCTTAGAGCGGTCGCATGTCCTGTGAGTTCCTACCAGAGCCTGCGCGGCTCTGCTCCCCGGCCGTCCTGCACGCCAGCCCCGTGGGTGGCCTTTGCTCCTTCCATTCCCACTGGAGGCTTTTCAGTCTTCAGAGCCTCCCTCGGCTTCCACCTCCTTCCCGGAGCCTCCGCCTCCAGTGATTTCTGCCCCTTCCTGGTTCCTGTTGCATTTATTGGCTTTTTGAATCGTTGGGCTCCCCATACTGCCTAGTGATGGGCTTAAAAAATTTATTTGTGCTCACACATAATATTTACATATATTGTATATATAAATAGCATATGTTCATGTATTTACATATGTGTATGATCTATATGTATGCATATACATGCATATATATGTGTGTGTATATAGCATGTGTACATACACACAAACACAACGGTACATAAAATAGGCCCCTAGTAAAAGTTTTTAAGCTGGATGTGGTGGCACATGCCTGTCATCCCAGCTACAGCAGGCTGAGGTAGGAGGATTGCTTGAGCCCAGGAGTTCAAGACCAGCCTGGGCAACATAGTGAGACTGTCTCAGAAAAATAAAATAAAAAATTATAATCATGAGGATCATCTTCCACGTCCTCCTGAACATCTTGCCCATGTCAGGTACTCAATAAATAGTGGTATTACATGATTGTGCAATGTGGTTCGTTTTGTATCTTGATTCTGCCATTTACTAGCTTTACGTCCTTAGGAAATACACTTTACTTTTCCTATCTGTAGGGTGGGGATGATAGTGCCTGCATTTCGTAGGTATTTATTGAGTGCCTGCTATATTCCAGACACTATTCTAGGCTCTAAGGATTCAGCAGTTTGCAAAACGGGCAGAAGTCCCTGTCCTCATGGAACTTCTGTTCCAGCCAGTTTTCAGGAAGAGCCCCACAGGGTTGCTGGAAGAAGGGGAGGAGGAAAGAGTCCCTTCTGCTTGGTCAGTGATGGAACCGCAACCTGGGCGGGGCTACAGCAGGAAGGAGGCTGCCCCGCGGCTTGTGTGGGAGCCCGGGCACTCCCTGGGTCAGTTGCTACTGTGGGATGAAGAGAAGAGGAGGAGGAAAGGCCTCTTGGGTTGGACTGAAGGGACAGTGAGCCCTTCTGAGCTGTATTGTTGTGCCTGACCCTGAAGTGGCACCTGCGTTCCACAAGGGGCAGGAGGAGTAGCACCAGGTGGAGATGCCCAGTCTGAGAGGACTGGGTCACAACGCCCTGTGCCCCTCCTGTGGCGTGGCTGTGCCAGCCCCTCCCCTCCTGTCCTCCACGGCGTGGGAAAGGCTCGCCTGGCCCAGGTGCAGAGGCAGCCTGGCCGGCAGGGGTGCGTGGAATCTCCCAGCCAGGCGAGGCTCACAGCCGTGCAGGAACAGAAAGAAGAGGCCATTCCAGATACCCCAGAAAATCCCCTCCCCAGCTTGTGCTAGAGGCAGAACACTGGAACCGCTGAGCCCCCAGTAATCTGCAGTTAAGTCCCACTCTGAGTGGCCTGGGGGCAATGGGCCGTTGGGTGGATTTCAGGTGAGTTTGAGCTTCCCATCACCTCACACTGTGACAACGGCTATTACTTGTACACATGTCCCCTTTTCTTTGTTCTTAGAGTGAGGGAGGGCAGCTTGGGTAATATTTTACCTCCCACCTCAAGCATCTCTTTCATCTGGGAAGTACTCACTTCTGGAATATTCTCTTTGGGGAGTAGAGAAGAAGGTGCCGTGGCCATGGCCATGGCCATCCTGGATTTGGCTCTATCCATTGCTGTGGCCACCTCTGCTTGCCCTGCTAGGCCTCAGAGCCCACACCAGCCTCTCTCTCAGAGATGCTCAGTGTCCATAGAAGGCAGTCCTGCATTTAGGGTGATTTAGAGTAAGTTTTACTTGACCTTTGCTGTGCCTCAGTTTCTTCATCTGTAAGATGGGGCTGATAAGCATACTTATCTCCTAGGGTTATTGGAAGGATTAAATGAGCACATAGAAAGGGCTTAAAACAGTGTCTTACTGATAGTAAGTGCTCTGTGTCTGTTATTCCTGGATTGTCACATTTGTTTAGCATTAGTGGGCTTGTTTGATTTGCCCTATGCCCTTACCGTGGGCAGGATATATCTTAAGTACTTTGGAGTCTCAGTGCCCAGCGCCTGGTACATGGTAGGCATTCAGTAAATATGCATTAAAAAACCCAGGCCTCAGGATTTAGCCCAAGGTCAGGGGAGGACTCACCATATGCAGAGGTATATAGAAGGGAGGCCTGTGGAAGGGGCAGCGAGGTGGGATTGGAGGTTACAGTTGTGGGAGAATAGTAAAAACTGAAGTGGGAGGGTTAGATTGGGACCAGATGCTAGAGGATGCCTAGGCTAGGCACTGGGGAGCCATGGAAGGTTTCAGAGCAGGAGAGGGACATGGTGGTTCACAGTTTCAGATAAAATACTGACGGAAGTATCTAGACTGGATTGCAGAGGAGAGAGCCTGGGGCTAGCATGGTGGCCAGATGGCTGGGAGGCTGTTGGGGATGTGCGGCTTGGAGTCACGAGCTGCGTGGGCAGCAGCGCCCTAGCTGCTCTCCACTCCCCCCTCCCCCCGGTCAGCACCACGAGGAACCACGCCAGCACGTCGTGACCTTCCCTGTCCAGCCCTGACTGTTCCCGGCCCTGGTGCTTGTCTATTTGCGTCCTACTCACTCCGACACACCTTTCGTAGGTTGCCAGGTTACTGCAGCCCGGTGCTGAGTGAGTCCTTGTGCCGCAGCTTCTACGCCACTTAATCTCCCCCTCACTCTCCAGCCTCTGTGTGTGTGTGTGTGTTTATTATTTTCATCTTAAAGTGAGAAACAGTGAGGCTGCTGGAAGTAGGCCATGTGCTTTTATTTGCTCCTCTCACCAAGGACAGGCATGTTCCCAAGCCCTGGGAGCAAAGACCTGGGGCCACAGGGCAGGGGGGTGCGTGGGGGGCGGGTGGCAGGCGAGAAGGTTGAGGCAGAACATGGAGAAAACGTAGATCGCCGCCCCCGGGAAGACACAGCTGTGCACGGGCTGACATGTGCCAACAGCCGGTGGCCATTTTGTCCGTGATCAGAGACCGCGGCTCGGAATGGTCATCTCCCTGTGGGTCCGGAACGTGTTTATCTCGGGGAGATGCTGCTGCTTCCTTGTTGCCGTGGTTGGGAGCCTGGCCCAGGCCTCCCTGGCGGGAGAAGGCAGATCCTGGCCCTCGTGAACCTGTGGGGCAGACAGGCCCTACCTGTGGCACCGGGGTTATCGTCCGTGTCCTGCGATTCCTGGCCACAGCTGTTTGTGAGGCCTGGTGGCTGGGACCTAAGGAAGTTGCTCCTAGTCAACTTGTGTTAAGCACCTCCTGCATACAGAGTTTTGTGTCTTGTCTCCACTATGACAGGCACATAGGAAGTTAAGTAAACACGGTACGGTTCCTGCTTGGGCAGTGGAGAATAGTAAAAATCCCGGCCATTTATTGCGTGTTCACTAGGTGTTGGACATCATGCTAAGTACTTTGCATACATTATCTCATTTCATCGTCGCAGTAACCACGTGTTACAGTTGTCATTGGCGCTGTTTTTTACTGATGCAAGACGTGAGTGATTAACTTGTCCTAGGCCACACGGTCCATGTGAGTCTTTCTGACTCCCAGACCCCCACTCTTGGTCCCAATGCTGTGCTTTCTCTCAACCGTCAGGTACCCAGAAGACAGGACCTGGCCTTTGCAAGTCCTGGGTGCAGTTTGCTGCTCTGCCACTCGCAGGCCGAGCGATCTTCGCTGACCCTCCTAGATTTTCTCACGCACTCATCTACAAAATGGGAATAATTGTGTCTACTTCACAAGGCCTCAGCAGGGAACGAAGTCAGATAATCTGTCGTGAATGTACTTTGTAAACTAGAAGGGGGTCGTACATACGTTGCACCTCATTTAAATGAGTCAGAAGTAAAAACGTATTTTAAAAATACTTATATACAAAAAAAGGCACCTGTGTGTAGGGCTTTTTTTTGTTTTAAAGGAGACCTGGTTGGTCCTGCTTTGATACCAGGGGTCGTCAGGTGTGGAAAGGGGAGCAGTTCATCAGCATAGGCCAGGCATTGGGGGCAGTCTCACGAGAGGGGCGAGATGTCATCTGCGTGAGCAGCGCGGCGGCTGGGAGTCGGGGCTCTGAGTCTCGTTACCAGCCGTGTGTCCGTGCGTGAGCTCCTCAGTTCCTACCCGCAAGGTGGGGAGTTGACGGTACCCGCTCCATACGCTGTCGTGTGGGGCCGGATGAGCTGGGAGGCAGCACGGGGCCTAGCACGGGGCCCGACAGGTTGCCTTGCTTCACCCTGAATGTGAAGTCGAGGGTCACGATGAGGAACATGCTGTTTGTGCAGGTAAAAGGCCAGGGGCACGCTTGTTGGGGGCTTGGCCTTGTTTGAAGGCTCTCCTAGAAGGGGGACGAGGGGAACATGTGCCTAGTGGGAGTGACGGCTGAGCTCACGGGGCAGTCTTGGAAGGAAGCCAGACTCCTGTTTAAAAAAAAAAAAAAAGGCTGCGAGCCAGACGGAGAGTCTCCTTCCACTGTTCCTCTGCTCCCAAAGCCGGGGGTCGGTGGTGGTCAGGGCTCCTGGCCCAACACAGATTGACAGGAAGGTGGCCTCTGCTCACAGTCCTTCTGCAGGCCCCAGGGGGACCGCTGTGTCCTAGAGGTCAGCTGGCCAGATTCCCGCCTGTGCCTGGGCAGGTTACAAATCACCGGAGGAGGGATGCATTCCACGGTGAAGCTTGGCTTTGTCATCTTGGCCAGGGAACAAAGTTTACTCAGGAAGAGTTCCTGCCATTTTTTAACTTGTTGCTTGGTTCTGTGTGTGAGAGAACAAGGAGATAAGCAGCCCAGCGTTGGGGTGGGCGTGGGAAGGAGGTTAAACGCTGGGAGCGGCTGCTCGTACAAAGGTGATAGATAACCGCTCTGGGGATAGCCTAGCGGCAGGTAGGAGGTGGATTCCAAAAGTGAGGGGTAAACTTGACATTTCGGATGTTTAGAAGTAGGCCCCAAAGAAGTTGTTCTGTGTTTCCCTTCCTGTGTTCATGGGCCCATCCGCCCAGCAGACGGTCACTGGAGAGGGGCCTGCTATCCTGGAGGCAGACAGGGCCCTACGTCGCAGTCCGGGCCCGCCAGAAGCTTCCTAGCAGTGAGGCTGTTTTATAACTGTTCCCAAATCATGTTAGCTCTGGAAGCTATTTTAGGAACGCCTTTGGTTATGAACCATATCTTATATTTAATTTTGATTCTCTTTTCCCTCCTGTCCTGGATTCGGTAGCGGCATCCACAAGCGCTGTGTGCCTGGCTTGGTGTTGGAAGGGCTTAGAAGAATCAGGAGATACTTGGTCAAAGCTGATTCATTAACTCGAGCGGGTACCTACAACAGCCTCCAAAGGACTTTAGGCCTTCACTCGTGCACTCACGACTGTTCATGTCTCGGAAGGACCCTGAGCTGCTGTCTGGACACATCAGAATTTGTGAAATGCTTGGAGCGAGGTACAAGGTAGAGGGGTTTGTGCCGTCTTTTCCTTGGTTGGTGCATGTTCTTAGTAATAGTAAGAGTCTCAGCCCACCGCTAGAGGCGCCTGAAGGCGTGCCAGGCTCCGTCTTCCCGCCTGCCTCCCGGGGGCCTGGATGGTCCCCCTTTACTTTTTTATTTCTCCTCTTCTGCTACCCTGTCAGGTAAGGTTGGCTTTCTGCTCTTTCCTTAGTTGAAATTTACAGTTTGTAGCCGTGGGGAGCTGTTAGAGTCTCTGGTCTTTGATTCCTAAGAGAGGGTGGGTTTGGCAGTGGCCTTCCCACCTATGTGATTAGGATAGCTGATCTCTGTCTCCTTTGTTCTCAGCCTCAGATGGGGTCACAGGGAAAAGGAAACCACATAATAGATCCCCAGGGCTCAGTGTTGGGGTTGCACCGTTTTTAGCCCAGGGCGAGCTGCTCTTCGCATCCGCCAGCCAGAGGGTGAGGTGATCGCTGGTATTTGTGACACCGCAGGTTGGATGTCCCTTTGATATTTGCTTGGGGACCCTTTCCAAAAGCTGGAGTTAGAAGAGTACATTCTTGTTTGATAAGTGTAGATCAAAGGGAGGCGAGAGTAGCAGAAACCTCAGAGGACTGGCGTGGGTAGGGAAGGGATTAGAATCAGGTGAGCCCATTTCCAGTGTTTGTCGGGGACTTAGGGGGACATCATGTCGACAGGCCTAATCCAGTCCGATCAGCCAATCAACAAGTATTGATTGAGTGCTGCTAGAAGCTTAGCTTTGGGAAGAATGAAAAAGAATTCTGAAGCTTGTCTGGGCCCTGTCTTTGAAAAGTTCAGGCTCTAATTGGAGGTACCAGACAAGCCACATGTGACATGAGACATGACAACGTATTACGAGGCTCTGAATTGTGACAAGAGGTTGACGTGTGTTGGCATTCAGAGAAGGAGAGCGATCGTCGTGGCAGACGTGTGGCCTGTGGGGTCACCATCTCTCTCGCCCGGGAAAGAACGGAGGATCGAGGTAGACCTATTGCTCAGTCTAGCGAAGACCGTGGGTCTCAGGTTCTCGTCCAGCGTCACCAATGTCTAAGCGCCTTCTCCTTGCTGGAGTTTGGCCAGGTGGAAAGGATCCATCCAGCGAGCGCTTGGAAAAGGAGCAGGTGAGCTTTGGGATCGATTCCCAGCTAAGGGAAATTGAGCAGATTAATGGAGATAATATTTGTGAAATGGCTTAGTGTTGTGGCATATAGGAATAATTCAACAAGGGCTTATTGATAGATTCCTGAGATCAGGACTGAGAGTCCTGAAGGAGGCACATGGCAGGGATTGAAACGGGGCGTGCGCGGAGAGCAGGACAGCCACAGGGGTGGACTGAGAGGAGAGCGGCGGCGAGAGCTCCTGAGGGAGGAAGAAAGCTCCGTGAAAGATCAGAGTCCGCTGTGCTTTGGTCTGCTCAGGCCACTTTTGGAGGGTTGTTCCGGTTCTTGATCCCAATTAGGAGGGAAAATGTCAAACTAGAACAAGTACAGAGCAGAGCTGCTGGCATGTGAAGACTGGTTAAAAACACGAGATTGTTTGCCCCAGATGGGGAAGGAGTTTGGTGAGAGGGGGTTTGCTGGGCACAGGATTGTGTATTCCAAGGGCTGTCAGGTGGTGTGGGCGGCAGCGTCAGGGCCAGCGGACAACAGTGACGGGGAGGCAGGGGAGGGAAGGTGAGTGGCCCTGAGAGGTGGCGTGCTCCTTCTGTGGGTCCCATGGAGCTTACACATAAGCAGATGCCTGCCACGCAGGGACACTGATGGTAACAGTTGTGACGACGACTCCTTACGGAATGCCTGCTAGGTACCAGGCGCTGTTACTAAGTGCTGTCCTTCTATGGACTCATTCAGTCTTCACAACAGCACTGTGAGGGGTGTAATGAGCATGTTAGCCCTGCTTTAGAGATGAGAAAATTCAGGCCAAGATGGGAAATAACCCACCCAAGATCGCACATCTTGGGCTTTAACCCAGGGCAGCTCTTCCTGTCTTGGTGGGAGGTGAGGCTGGATGGTGTCGAGGGTGCCTTGAAACCCCAGGATGCTAAGGGCTCCGTCTGGCGGGTCATCGCAGGCCACTTGGATGTGAGGCTCTGAGGGTTTGGGGCAGGAATGGTGGTTACCACTCTCAGGTGACCTCACTGTGGATGCTGGCGCTGGACCACGAGGTCAGTGGGAGGGGCTCTGAGCAAGGGTGTCCCACTGGCTGCCAGGAAAGCGCCTCTCTGGGGAAGTGGGCTGGGCATCCCGAGCTCTTCTCACATCTCGGCTCCTCCACCCCTCTGGTGACTCAGGGCTCTCAGAAGCTCCAGAGGTGCTTTTTTTAAGTCAGCATCCCCAGAAACTTCTGGATTATGTCATCAGCACACTCACCTGCAGGTCCTCCCCACCCCACCTCCACCCTTAGCTCTACCTCCCCAGAGGGGCACAGAGCAAGCAATGTCCAGATGCCTAGGACTGCAGGGGCGGCAGGACTCATGCTGTCTTTAGGGGGACCAGGGTGGGATTGAGGAGCCGGCTGTCCTCCTAGTGTCCTGTCTTCCCAGCGCACCAGCCTCTGCTGACTGGGACGTCCCTGCTGGCCAAGGGTAGAGTTCCTCAGAGTGCCTCACACCGTGCCCGACACGCAGTCGGCCCAAACATGTTTTGGGGGAATAAATCAATGACAGTTCTTTCCAAAGGATCCGACTGCTTTCTAAACGTTCACCCTGGCTTCTGAAGGTTTTGAAGTTTTCAGAGGGTGGGTATTGGAGAGTAGTGGGGTGCTGCTCACCCCAAATTGCGTGGCATTAGAGGAAGCTTCTAAGTGTAATATTTTATCTTTTAAGGCAGAGCTGTTGTTGCTGTGCTGCTTTTGGAGAGAAAAACATTGGCCTCAGAGGCCTGGGCCAGATCCTAGCCTGAGAATGACACTGGCTGCTGGTCCCACAGGGCTTCAGAAAGCTGAACCCTCTAGAACTGCAGTCCCCAACTCCTGGGGCCGTGAGCTGGTACCGGGTCTGTGGCCTGTTAGGAATTGGGCTGCATAGCGGGAGGTGAGCAAGTGAAGCTTCATCTGTGTTTACAGCCGCTGCCCACTGCTCACATCACTGCGTAAGCTCCGCCTCCTGTCAGATCAGCGGCGGCATTAGATTCTAATAGGATCTCGAGCCCAACTGTAAACTGCATATGCAAGGGATCTGGGTTGCACACTGCTTATGAGAATCTAATGGCTGATGACCTGAGGTGGAGCTGAGACAGTGATGCTAGCCCTGGGGAGCAGCTGCAAATACAGATTATCATTAGCAGAGAGGTTTGGCTGCACAATAAACGTAATGTGCTTGAATCATCCTGAAACCATCCCCCCAACCCTCCCACCCCTGGTCCGTGTAAAAATTGTCTCCCATGAAACTGGTCCTTGGTGCCAAAAAGGTTGGGGACAGCTGCTCTGAAGAGTGTTGTTCCAGTACCTTCCTTCAACAAATAAAGCAACCATTGGACTGCCTGGTCAACAACCCCTCTCCACACAGAGGATGTATTCCCGTCATTAAAGATTTTGTGGAGCTTTGCTTTTGGTATGGTTTCACGTTGTGAAGACAAAATGAAAAAATATATTCCAAGTATTGCCCCAAATTGTGATATTAGCGATGATGTTTTACATGGCCCCCAGCCATGCATGATGGCGCTGTGCTCTTTCCTCCTCTTAGACTGCAGGTACAGACATCTGCCATACAGGGTACCAATGTATGGGGTACAAATGGAAGCTCAAGTTAAGAGTCGTTTGGGGAAGCCCCTGTCCCGCGTGTGTTTAGAATTCCTGCTGTCTAGATCTGACTCAGTGAGGCGTTTGTCCTGGGACAGGAAGGAGACTCCATTTTTAAGTCACATGGCGCTAAGCTTATATGGTCAGGCAGAGGTCAGCACAGCTCCATGAGTCATCAGTCGCCCACGTTCTTTGTACCCTAGAGACATCTCCTCCTGCCCACGAGAGCAGCAGTAGCATCTAAGGGCATCAGCCTGTGCCCGGAGGACATCTGGCCAAGACCCCCCATGCCCCAGGCCACGTCTGGCTTGTGGCACAGGCTGCAGGTTCCGCTGTTCAGGAATGGGGTTGTGCGCTCTTCGGTCCAATTCACATGGCCCAGACACACTCCATCTCTGGAAATTATTTCCATCCATTGGCAGGGCCAAGATTTTGAGCAGTCAGCCAAGAGGCGCATTGGGTTACTCCCTGAGTCCCAAGAAGACTCTGTCCCCTGTGTTTGGGGCAGTACTGGAGACCCCACGTCCAGGGGCTGCAACCAGTGGCTAGTGGAGTGGCCACGTTCACTCAGCCCCAGCCCGTCATCAGAATAGCACGTCAGTCCCATAGCCAGGCTGGGTTTTGCTGAAGGGGGAGCCGGGAGCCCTCTGGAGTGGGAGCTTAGGTTTAACGATTAGTGGCCTAGGACAAGATAGCTGTTTTGGCCTGTTTCACTTTCCCAGAAGGTGATGGGAGCCAGCTTGGGCAGGACACTTTGGAGCCTGGATTTTTGGCCTGAGAGACAGACTGACTCAGTCTGCCCAGGGAAAAGCGTCTACTTACAAACAGGGCATCCGGGTCACAGTATCTGCCATCCCAGTCCTGACCTTCCCCGCAAGCCAACATGCCCCCTCACCATGCTGCCCTTGGGCGTATTCCACGTGGGCGTCTCTGTTGGTGTGGGGGTTCGCTCCCATTTGTGCTATGAATTCAGCACTTTACTGGGCCTTTGCTCATCTTCCTTCGCCCTGCAGTTGGGGGAGCCCCGCGTTCTCGGTCAGCGTCTGCCAGGCCGCTCGCTATCTGCCGCCTGGCTCCGGCTCCCTGTCTGTGGCGGCATTCTGTGTCCGTGTCTGCATCTCACCTCTGCCAGGACCTACCCTCCAGCACAGCCTGTCCCCAGCCCTTGTCTCTCGGATTTTCACTTGGCACCTGGCACTGCATTGTGTCCTTGGAGTGTTTGTTGTCGCTACTGGACCTTGTTTCATTTCAGCTCAGTGACCTGGGCGGAAGGGCCATGGTCCCTTGGGTTGGGGGAAAAACTCCTCAGTGGCTCTGGAGTGGTTCCTCCAGGAGGCTGACAAGGTGCAGTCTTGATGGCTGATGGCTGACCACATCTTGATCGTGTTGTTGCCCTGAGCTATCCACGGCGCTCTTCCTTTAGGAAACTTCTCCCCCAAAATGCCATCAGGCTTCTGAGTACCCTCCCCCATCGACACAGCACATTTCAGACTTTTTGTGATCATATATGTTTACAGATTCTGTGCATTGTTTCTTTTTTTTTTTTTGAAGTTCCCTGATAATAGAAATTCTTCTCTTCCTGACCAAGTACTGAACTGTCCCAGTAATTTGGCTTTTATTTGGCCAAAACCAGCCTTTCTCTTCCAAGCCCCTCATCTGTCCTGATCTTGACACACTTGATCTTGTCAGTACGAAGCTAGGCATGGTTGTGCCTGGTTAGTATTTGGATGGAAGACCTGAGAATGCTAAGCATCGTAGGTCTTCCGAGGTGTTGGTAGGCCTTTTCTTGTACGGAATGCAAAATCTTCATCTTAATCATTATTATTATCATCATTGTAGTGGTAGCTGGGATTAATTGAGCACTTACTTTGTGTTGGGCTTTATGCTAAATGCTTTTGTATCTCATGATACCCTCTCCAAGAAACCTCTATGAAGTATGGATGAAGCTGAAACTAAACACTTAGAAAGATTAAGTAAGTTGTTCAAATTTATATATCTAGTAATGGGGCTGGTCTAGAATTCAGATTCACATCTGTCTCATTTTAGAGTCAGAGTTTTTAACCACTAGCTGTACTGTTTTGTTCAGTAGTATGTACCCAGTAAGTGTTTGTCGAATGGCAAGATTGCTCTCACAGGCTGGCTGGTCTCTGTGGTATCACTAATAATGACAGAGATAGCACTCAGCAGTTTTGGAATATTGCAGTGCTAGGCTCTGTACTAAGTGACGAACATCAAATAATCCATTTCATCTTCACAGCTCAATGAGGAAGATTATCCCCCTCTTCCTGATTGGGAAACTGAGGCTCAGAAGGACCAAAGTAACTTGCCCAAGGTTACACAGCTAAATAGTCTTAGAGCATCTGGATACAGGTTATCTCTTAAACTGTGCGAGTCTGTTCTCTTAATCACTGTGTTGCTGTCTACAAAAAAATCAGACTCATTTTTACCACTGGACTTTGTTCTTGCTTTCCTTCCCTTAGCTTGCGATGCTTTTCTTTCCTTTCCTTTTCCTTTTCCTTTTCCTTTCTTTTTTGGTCTATTTCTGCTCATCCTAATTTTTCTGAGAATCCCAGACTGGGGCTTCTTCTCACACTATTCCTATCCACATGGAGCTTCCTTCAATTTATATATTTTTAAACTTTATTTGTGGACACATCCTCATGTTACAATCACCTGATTTATGATCAGCGATCCATACTGCAATAGCAGACCTATTTGTCTAGCTTATTTCTGACCAAAGGAATGAATAGGGAGCCCAGGAACAGACCTATATATGTCTGGACACCTGATTGATGTCAGAGAGGGCAGTGCCGGGCAGTGGGGGTGGATGTTCATTTTAATAAATGGTGTTCCTTCCACTGGATGTCCACAGGAAAGAAAGGAGTCTTGACCATATACAGAAATAAATCCTCGAAATCAATCTAAATGTTAAAGTTAAAACAAAATAAAACTTCATCTGCAAGATAACATAGAATGTCTTTATAACCTTCGGGTAAGCCATACATTTCTTAAGATTCAGAAAGCACTGACTATAAAGGAAAAGATTGACAAGTTGGATGACATTAGAATGGGGAACTTCTCATCATCATCAAAAGACATCAATAAAAGAGCAAAGGCAAGCAGGGAGGAGAAGATCCATGCAGTACTTATTACTGGCAAGTGGATTCATATCCAGAAGGTATAAATAACTCTAACAAATCCGTAAGGAAAAGAACCCCTTCCCGCAGTTGAGCAAAAGAATGTCCCATATTTATAATTGTAAGTGGTGTACAGTTCTTTTCCCAATTCCGGGTTTTAACCAATTTGTCCTGGATCATTGGCACAACCTGGTGGCTGGCCTTGGGAACTGTCTGATCTGGTGTCTCTTGTCATTTTCTTTTGTGTGTGGACTGTGGGCCCTTCCTTCCCGTGTGCTGCTTCACGCAGCTATTCGTTTCTGCCCCATGAGTCTCCTTTCTCATGAATGCAAATGTCTCTTCCTCTTTTCCTTTGGCTTGCTAACTTTTGATCAGCTATTTTAAGAATATTTCTCTCTGGCTTCTTTTTCCCCCCCTTCCTTTTTCATTTCCCTTTTTTGTACCTTCTTGTTTAGCCTAAGAACTTACGGTTGTAAAAACCGCGCTAAAATATCTCAAAGTCTTCGGGGGAGTACGCTTCTTCCCTACCAGAGGCAGAGCGAAGACCTGAAGGCTCATACTTACCTGCAGAGGGGGTTCATCTCAGTTGTGTTCCAGTTGTCTGAGTCCTCCAAAAGTGTAGTGGGAGTTGCTGAATCAAGGAGAGGCCAGATGGAGACTTGGTCGTGGAGGGCCCTGTGCCTTGGGTGGGCCTCTGGAGTCTGATAATCCTTCCAATCTTATCACCAAAGCGCTGGACAGACCCTTCGTGAATGTCTAAAGCAGCGGCTCTCAACTGGGAGACAGAGCCAATACATCAGCATGACTTTTCTGCCCTTCTAGCAGGTCAGGTTGGGGTACAAATATTAGAACGTTAATAGTATCAAAGGTACTTAAAAACAATTCCCATATACCCCTCCACCTGCAGCCCTCAAGATAAGGCTGGTTGACAGCCATTGACCTGAAATTTAAATTTCCCTCATTTTCCTTTAGGTTATTATTTTCCTGAAATAGCAGCATCTGTGAGGTAAAGATTTTCTCTTCAGTTATGTTCTTCTTTGTTTATTTTATTTAATTCCTCACCTGGGAGTGCTTTATCCCCTTTTTCATTGCAAACATATTGTATTTTGGATACATTATGACCAGGAGAACAAACTGGAAACTCTGTAGGTATGATTTGACTTTTTTAATATCTTGACAATGTTTAAAAATCAAGAGATTAATGTAATAAAGCTAGTTTTCTGCCTTGTCCTGAAAAACTGGAGGACCTAGGCTCTTTGGGTCTCCACTCCCAGATAGCCCCGAGCGCGCAGAGCTGGGGAGGGGCTCTCGGTTGGCAGTGACATGTTCCTTCCACTTGGCACATCCCCGCCCCAGCCCGCTTCACTCCATTATTACCTGCCTGGACCCCGAAGGCACTGGAGTTGGAAACTTCCCGAAGTGGATAAAATAGGCTTTTGTGGGCTAGCCTGGGAACCCAACCATTATGTTTGCTATTATTTCACTATCAAAGCTGAAAGTGGGTTTTAGCTTTGAGAGCACGGATTTTTGAAATCTCAACAATGCAGATTTGGGAATCCTTACAGGGTCCTCAGCTAGGATGCGTATGTCTGAGGTGCTGGCCTGTTGTCCTCTACTTCTCCTGTGCTGTATGTTGGCTTAGCACGCAGTAGGTACTTAATAAATGAGTTACTTCCTAGGGTCACCAAGTGCTTGTCGTCCGCCTGCTCCCGGACAGCAAACAGAAATGCCATCTTGCTATGGACTGGGCCTGTCCGTTCCGCCTGAGACTGGATTGCTGCCTGTTGTATCTAGAACATCCACTCTAGCTCTGGATATCCAGGCAGAGTTTGGAATCCGTCCCCTGGACAGCTCCCCTGTCTTAAGAGCACGGTTTCTCTCACTGAGTAGAGATGGAGACCCCGTAGAGCCAGCCCCAGTGAGGAGACAGGACGGAGAGGGCGCGAGGCCTGTGTTCCTGGCCCGTGCCCACTGAACTGGAGTTTGTGGCCGGTACAGAGTGCTTGCATTCCACACCCAGGACAAAGGAGGGTCAAAGTTCAGCTCATTCCCTTTAAAGAAAAAAAAAATTTCGTCTTTGGCATTTCAAAGTTTTGACCCAGATCAACCAGAGGCCACGGAGAGCTCACGATGTCTGGAGAGTTTGTTTAATTTCTGAGGCCTGTAGTTGCCGAGAAGCTGAAGAGAGCCAGCGGCCTGTTGGGCTTCAGCTGAAGCCCTGCCTTTCCCAGCTGGCACTGGCCTGGCCTCCCCAGGCCGCCAAAGGTGAGTGGAAGGAGCCAGCACCTTCTCCTCGCTCCAGAGTTATCTTTGCCCCCTGAAATCAAACACTGCACGCAGCACCCTGTAAAACTGCTTCCTTGTAGGTTCGAGCATGCCTGCTGAGTAAACATCCTCCCGTGTTTCTGGAACTGAATTCATTTCTGCTTCCTGGTCATCCCATTCGGGTTTTTCTGCACTTAGCGCCCCGCAGAATCAGGTTAATAAAGGGAAGACGTAGAATTGGGTACTTAAAATGATTATTTTAAACCTAGTAAAACTGTGAGACGGGTAACAGGGTCGTGGGAAGAAAAAGATTTAGATGCAAAGTGAAACGAAACAAAGCCTCCCGAAACAGAGTGTTGTCACAATGCCGTGCAAATCGCTCTTGGTCCATGCCGCACCCCCGAGATGGGGACTTCTCTCTCCCGGACTCAAGCTCGGTTTTGCTGTGGTCGTAGACCACATTCGGCCTCTGTCTACAAATGCCGTGGCTGTGCGTGTCCCTCCTCTGACCCTGCCTCACTCCCGCTCCGTCTCTCACGACTTGTTTGCCTCTCCTCTCCACCCACCCGTGACATCTCCATCGCCATGGCAGTGAGCAGCCACGTCATTCACCGAGTCCACAGGGTGATGGGCCAGCTCTGTGCTGAGTCTACTTCCCTCTCGTTCTCCCTCCTGAAGGAGGAGGCTCCCTGGCAGAACTCAGAGCCCTTTGTTTATTTGATCCTGGGCTCTTGGATAAATCAGGAATGTCCTGACATGAACTTAGGCATGTTTTTCTTCCATGGAGAAGGAAACTACGGCAAATGGGATGGAAGTAAGCAGAGGACCCTTCTGGGGGACTTGCTTCAGTGCCATCAAGGCCACATTCCTTTGGTCATCAGACCAGTAGGTGACTTCTTCATTGGCATGCTCCACCCTGGAACCCAGAAGGTGTGAATTTGAACCACTTTCCCCCCCCCCGCTGGGAGCCTGGCACAGATGCTCTGGGCTTCTTTAAAAACTGTGTAGTGCCATGCTTGTCTTCCACGTGGTCCTTTCTGCTGGATGAAACCTTGGCCCAGAGTAGTTGCTTAAAGAAGGTTGCTTGGGAAGTGGGTGTGGGTAAGGTGGCTGCCTGGTCTCTTATTCTCACTCGTCTTCCTGGAAGTTGCAAAGTTCTTGATGTGATATACTTGATGAGTGAGCTGCCTGGGAGTGAGAATATATGTCTCGCTTCTGGTCAGGTCTAGGCTCATACCGTGTAAGGTTGTCAGAAACCTTTGTGGGTCTACCGTCTGTGAATGTAGCGGTGTGGGAACCCGAGACTCCCTGGGTCTGCCTGGGCTTGTAGGGTTCAGTGGGTTAGTATCTCAGCTGGTCTTGGAAGTATTTTTGGGTCTGTGGGGCAGGAAAATGTTGGGAGCTATGTGCTTTGCTTCAGTGGGGACCTGTGAGTATCCAAAAACAACCCCAGTCAGTCTCCAGAGCATTGGGGGGAGACTCCCCACCCTGTAAGAGTTTCCAGGTGTGTGGATGTCCGGGCATTACCGTTGTAGAGGGGGTGGGGGGTGGGCCGGTGGATGCTAATCTTACTTGGCTGCCCATGCTGGAGAAGAGAACCCAGTCATTGGCCACTTCAGGTCCAGGCTTGGCTGTCGCTCTGTTTTGCCGCTTTTCGTGTTGTCAGAAGGATCTTCTTGGGAACAAATGACTCAGCAACCTGAATCTCTGAGACCGTGTGGCCTAAGCGCCTTTCGAGAAGTAATTGGACGTATCTACCTAGGCTCTAAAATTTTGAGCCCAGGAAGAATGGAGATCCAAACTGTTTTACTCTGGATTCTTCAAGCTGCAGTTCAATTTGGTTTTTCAAATTCCTTTCCTGATAGAAGGATCTCATTCGTAGGGTAAGCAAGCAATGTTTTAATTACGCTTTTTGTCCTTAGGAAATTCCAGGGAGAAAAAGGTCCTGGTGTTTGGCCAAAAAAGCAAAAAACAACAACAGAAATCAGCTATGGCCGTAATCCTGGACTTGTCTGTGGCAGAAAGAGTTAATGGGATGGTGGTCACAGGGTGAGGACCATTCTTTTCTCAGTACTGGGAGAATCCCATATGGCTCAAGAAAAGATGATGCAACATTTAACATGGGCAGCCCTGTCTAGGCTCTGGGGGCTGCCACTCAAAGAGTTAAGTAGTCCTGTGGCTGGGAAGCCCTCAGGGAAGGAGTGAGCCTGCAGGGAAAGGGACCTCTATGCCCCGGAGCAGTGAGGTGCTGGAGGAGTCGGGGGATGGGCTGAGAAGCGTGGCCAGGGAAGCAGAGTGTAGGCCCAACTTTTTTTGCCTTGTTTGACCAGCCTTGGCACTGCCCTCCGGCTCTCCAGGGGAAAAGCTGCAGTTCTGCTCTTGCAACACAAGGAGCAGACTGGAGAATTTAGATCTGCGTCACAGAGCTCAGAGAGAGAGAGAGAGAGAGGAGAGAGAGTGAGAGAGAGAGAGAGAGAGAGAGAGCGAGCAAGCTCCGTCGATAGGTCTGCTAGCAACAGCCGTGCTGCAGCAGAGAGAGAGAGAGAAATCAAGAAACAAGTCATAGCAACACCGGGCACCAGGTTCTGCCAGCTCACTTGCCAAGCGTCCAGAGATCTGCCGGGGCCAGAGGCCTCTGGGTAGCCCAGGCTGAGGAGATGACACGCAAGGTGGCACGGGCGGTTCCCGTGGGGAGGAGGTGGGGTAGTGGTGGGGGGCAGGGGGGAGCAAGAGGTTGCGGGGCGACGGTGAAAGGTTTGACGGGACCAAATTCTGGAACATTCGGGACTGCGGCACCTCACGGCCGGACCGAGATTTGGGTCTGCGCAGGCTACGACGGGTGGTCCGATGGGCTTCAGGACTTGATGGCGTAACCTCCTTCTTCCCCCACGTACGTATGTGCTGGGATCGGGGCGATGTCTCTGCGTATGTGGGTGCTCTGTCTTTCTCACCTTCTTTCTCGCTTTTTGCTATTTATTTCTCTGAGGGAGGGTTTTTTTCCACTTTGATTTCTTTTCCCTTAGTGTCAGCTGCTCAAGCCTAACCAGGGTAGAGTCTCTGGCTTCCCACCTGACCTCCCAGCCTTTACCCCATTTCCTTCTAGTGGACAGACAGACAGACTGGTTCTCCAGGTTGTTGGGGTGTCAGCGTCTGTCCGTCTGTCTGTGCAGGTCTTACGTGGAAGGTAGGGAGTGAGGAGAAGTGCTGAGGGGAAGACAGAGGGACAGTTTTTTTCCAGGAGCTGCCTTATTGAAATGTTTGGCCCTGGGAATTTGGGGCTGGTGGGGAGCGGGTGGCCGGGGTGGGGTGTGGGCTGGGAGAAGTGGGGTAAAGCTGGTAGGTTTGTCACTGCGTAGTTTGGGAAAGTGGGGAATGGTGACGCAGTCACTGTTGCATCTTGTTAGGAGCTCTATGGGGACAGGTAGTGAGGCTCCCGGGGTCTGTGGGGCCAGCTGAGAGGGGTTAAGGATGAGCTGAGAAGGGAAGCTAGCATTTAGAGATTAAATGTCATCCTTTGGCGTTGGAAAGTTGTTTACCTTGCGCTCTCTGTGTCTCCATGTTGGCTCCCTTCCAGTTCACATGTGATGGCCTTCCCTGTACTGCTGCATCATTAACTAAGTGACTGAGCTGGCCTTCCATTGGCCAGGGGAGGGCTCTCACTCGAGACACTTTCTCTGATTGGTGGGCGAGCCAATGGCAGGTGAAAAGCTTTTTTTGATTGGCTGAGGGCAGGGTATCAAATCTGAATTTGCATTTCACTTGCTTAAAGGGGAGGGGGGAGAAGCCCAGCAGCTTTCTAAAATCTCTTTAGGGGTGTGCGTAGGCTCCTGTGTCTATGCTTGCTTTTGACTGCCCAGTCGAAGCCTCTTCCTTTACCTTTTTAAATTTCACGCACTCTACGGAAGAAGAGCTCAGGGCTCCCCAAACTTTTTTTTGGTGGGAGGAAGGTTGGGCAGATGGGTGCACAGAGCGTTGACCAAACTGGAAGAAAATATCTGTCCTTTAGTTTGGTGTTGGACAAGGGAATTTTCCAATCAGCCACACCTCTGTGTTGCGGCAAAATAATTCTTGGCTCCCCTGGAAACACATGGGCAAGGTAGGGCAGAGCTGCTGCTGTCGATATTGCCACCACCCTGGGCTTCCTGCTGACTCGGGGCTACTCCCTGGGGACAAGAGATTTGCATTGACGTCCGGGGCTGTCCAGAGGCCCTCAGGAGCCAGTTGTGAGCTGAGTGAGCTGAGTGTGGGAAAGACCTACCTTCTGGAAGCTGCTGCTACCTGGTGCTTGGAAAGGTGAGGATGGGAGATTGACCCTAGGAAATTGCTCAGAAACTGCGTATTTGGTGGGATTTCCAGAAAAGTCAGTGGGGGACAGGAGCTTTGGAGGTCCCAGGTTAGAAAGGTTTGTGAGTCTGGGGAATGAGGAGTCAGAGTAAAAACTAGGGCAGCAGGCTGTTCGCCTCTGGTTGGGGGAGGGAGGCCTGGAAAAATCAGGGTCCCGGCTCCCCATCCTGTCCTTGCGGGTCTCACGTCTGTGGGGAGGGGGTTTCCCAAACCCTGTGCCATGCGCAGTGGCCCCCACCCATGACTGCGCATCTAGGAGCGCAGTGCGCTCTGGGTCTCTGGCCTAGGACGAGCACCGCCCTTCTTATTACATAACCGAGGGCACGACGTGTGCCTTCTCGGCCCTTCCTTGCAACCCTACCTCCTCACTCCCCAGGGCCCACAGAGCTGGGGAGGGTCTGACTGGGGAGCAGTGGGAGATTGCACTCCCCGGGAGGACTAGTTGTCTAGTTTGTGGCAGGAGCTAGGTTTGAGGACAGAAATGGTTTGCTTTCCCCATCTTGGGGCAGGGTACGCAGAACGTCCTTCTGAGCGCCCTGTACCACCTATGGGCCCCAGGTCCTCTCTGGAGGTGGGGGTGATGCCCTTCTTGTCCTCGTATCCTTTCTGATTTTTGAGAGGAAGTTTCTAAAGGAGAAGATGTGACAACTGTGGGGAGCCTAGTTGGAAGGTGGTTGACAGTTCACTCCCCTTGTCACTGGCTTCCTTTTCCCTGGGTGTGTGTATGATCTTTCTGGACTCCTTGTATCGGCTGCCATTTTGGAGCCATTTCTTCTGGTCTCCGATATGGTGGCGTTGGTTTTTCTGGTCCTGCTGTGCCAGTTCCGCAGAGTGGGCGGGGGGCGGGGGCTATGACGGAGGAGGGGGGAGCAAATACGCAGCAGAGGCGGGCACAGTGGTGGCTGCCGCAGTGAAGGTGGCCCCAGGGGCAGACCGCCCAGTCCCACCCTCGGACTCAGTCCTGGTGGGGGTTCACTACCCAGGCCCAGCTTTGCCAGAGTGTGGGCATTGGGTTTCCCATGCCCTCAGCAGCGTGAGGCTTAAAGCAGTTCGGGGAAGAGCTGGGTGTTTTGGGGGAGAGTGGAGGCAGAGGCAGGCAGCTCATCTCAGACGTGTCAGACCTGTGGTTTGTGTTCCCCAAATAGGCTCTGTCTCCGGCAACCTCCCCATGGGGGACGAGGAGTGAGGTCCATGGCAGCTTGGAGGATTTGTTCTGATGGCCCTGCCTTTTTACGGTTTCTCTTCTCTGTTTCTCCTCCATGATGCCCCCTGCCAGTACCGTGGCTCAAGCTGGAGTCCTCTCGGAGGCTCCCGGCTGCCCAGTCCTCCCTCTCCAGGCCCTTCTGCGTGCAGCGGCCATCTTGTCTTTCCTGCCCAGGAAGTTAAAATGGTTTCTTCTCGTTCCCAGAGTAAAATTCCTTCCCTTTAGCGTGACGCTCAGGGCTGTCTGTAACTGGCCTTAGCTTTCCTGTACAGTCTCACCTCTGTGAGTTTGCCTAGCTGGACCACGTATGCCAACAAAACCAGGCAACTGACTTTTTCTTGCTTTTTCTGCCTCTCTGCTCTCACTAGTGGTGTTCCCTGTGCCTCCTCTTCGCTGCGTCCACCTGTGGCAGGCTCACCTTCTCCGTGGACCTCTCCTGACTGCCCTTGCAAGAAGCAGGGGAATCGTAACCTCCCCCGTCCCTTCGGCCAGACTCCCGTACACATTGTCCCTCTTTTATGGTACTTTTGTTGTGTTATGGTTCTTTGTGCATAAGTCTTACGTCACAATGAGGAGCTCCAAGAGGGAGGCTAGGGAAAAACAAATACCTATTTGGTGCCTTCTGTTTGCCAGATACCACATTAGGCTCTTTCATGGCAGTTATTTATTTATTTCTTACCACAGCCCTGGGAGGAGGGCGCCGTGACTGGTAGGTGGCATGGTCATTAGCCGAGGCCTCGTCTTCCAAAGCCTTTGCACTTTTCCTCGCTGAATCCTTAGTGTTTGCAAGATGCCTGTCATGAGGTAGACTACCAGAATGTGTCTATTTAAGGACTTTTGTAAGTTCCTAATTCTCGGTTGGGAGTTTGGGTGGCTGACCATGTGTCCATGGTCTGGGTCACTTAGCTGTTCCATACCTATCTCATTAACTTTCTCTTCTTCCTTTGTGGCCAGGTTCACTCAAGATGATGGCTTTTGTGTAGCTGAAATTGGTGGATTAATAGATTCAGGTATCCTGGTTGCCTTCTTCCTGGAAGAGGAGGAAGAGGTTTTGGGGTGGGGGGAGTTATAGCATCTTAAGAGCAGAATAAGCTCCAAACAGTCTCGGACAGACCTAGGTTTGCATCTTGATGCTGCCTCTTCTTAGCTGGGTGATTTTAGACAAGTCATGTGATTTTTCTAAGTCTTCGTGTCCTCAGTCAGTGAGAGAGCGTCACTACAATTATTATACAGAAATGCCTAATATCTTGCCCAGCAGATACTGGTGCAGCTCTCTTCCCCTGCCCAGTGGTTTATCGAGGACTTAAAAAGGGAGCATAGCAGGGGGCTAGAGAAGAAATGGGGGAGAAGGGAGCTCGTATGTCCTCAGGGTGTCACAGGAGGGGCAGGGAGGAGGTAACTGGGCAGGACGCACCTCAAGCCTTCAAGGTAGTGCCTGCCCCCACCTGGAGTAAATGCCCCTTTATTTCTGCGTCAGGAACGTGCCGTGGGCACAGGGCAGTAGGACTGGTGGTGGCAGAGTGAGGGTTAACAAGGGAGCCTTCCTGGGAGCCCCTTGATGCCAGGTTAGTTTCCCTTCTTTCCAAATCTCAGCAGTGGCTGCCTGCTTCCCGACGTGGTTGAGTCCCGTGGGAGGGGAGTTGGGCACCCTGAAGCCCCCTAGTCACCAATTCCAGGGCTGCAGAGCGGAGAGTGACGACAGCCAGTGAGTCGTCAGTCGACGGCAGTGGGGACCCTGGTGACGGCTGCTTTGTTGTTTTTTTCCTCTTTGGAAGATGACTCAGTGTATCGGGAGCCGGGAGATGGAGCTCTCAGCCGAGTGGCCAGGATGTTCTGTCAACATGAAAGCAGCAAAAACAGCTCGGGGCTCTGAGCCGATCTTTAGCCTGGGGTCATTTTCAGGAAGGGCTGGGCAGAGAAGAAGGCCGCCGCTTGACATCAGGATGGGGGCGACCCCAGGTAACTCAGCGGGGCTCTGTGCACCCTTGAATTTTAGAGTCTGAAAAACAAAATACAGCTGTTTGTGTTTGTTAGATGAGCTTGGCAAACAGGGTCAGTGTTTGAGCTCTTCTTGCTGGTCACAAATGACAAGACATCTTCCCGGGGCCAGAAAGCTCTTTGGGGCTTCTCACCGTGGCTGTCTGTGATAATCTTGGTGGTCGTTGCCTTGCGTACAGGGGCGATTCCTTTCTTGGGGTGGGAGTGGGCCAGGCAGATCTGGGAGAACACTGGCACTCCCAGACTCCAGGAGCGGGTGGGCGTCCTGGGGATGTGGTGTCTCAGGAGTCCCCTGCTGGGTGCCCAGTGAAGATGGTGGCTCCGCGGAACTGGCCGTGCGCTCAGGGCCAGCTGTTGGGCAGCCTGCATCAGCCTCCCCTTTCCTCACTGACCCAAGTCAGAGCTTCTCTTCTCCCCCTCATCTTCCTCATTTCCTTCTTAGGTAAAATGGTGGACCTTGCGTTCTTGACCCTTTTTTCTTTTCGTTTTTTGCGTCGTCATGGCGGCTCAGGGTTCTAGGCTTTTCTAGATTCTGCAGCCTTGCGCTATAGGCGCGTGATCCCCCCGCCCGCCCCGCCCCACCCCGCCTTCTTGGGAACAAGAGAGAAGACGCGTCTCCACTGCCGCTGAATCCTGGCCAGACCATCGTCCCCTTTCTCTCTTCTATCCCCCTCAGCCAGCGTCGGGAGCAGAGGAACAAACTTGTGCTGGCCTAAGCGGCAGCCCGGCCAAGAGCTCCCTCTCCCCGCTTTCCCGTGTACCATTTTCCAGTCTCGTGCTTTCCCGTGGATGATGCTTGTCACTGACATTTGTCACTGGGCAGTCCTGCTCTCCCCAAGGACCTCCCAGGGTGAGTCATTCGGGACCTCTGGTAGGAGTGGCTTCTGGGTCTTGGGAGCCGGGGTTGGGGGGTGGAGGAGGGCAGGGAGACGTGACTGAAGTCACAGAGGAGAGTGAAGCAGGGCAAGGGATGGGGGCCGGCCGTCCCCACCCAGGATGTGCAGGTGGACCCAGTCCTTCCCTTCCAGTCATGTCTTTTTGAGCCTGAGTAGCGAGCAACTTGACCTAAAAATATTGTGTATATGTGGGTGTTGGAACCTTTGGTGTCTCGTATTTCTTCATCCTGAGCTGTGCATGTGATGAGAGCCTGGATTCCATGCTTCAGAAAGCTCTGTTGTCTCTTGGGCTCATTTTCTGAAAGAGGTGATGGACGGGCCCTCTTTGATCAGACCCCCTGCCCTCCAGTAATGGCCCAGGACGACGGGCCCACGTCATTTTGCCCAGTGTTGTCTTGCTTCGGTCTTGGATGGTGGTCAACGGCTGAGGGTCATGGTCTCGGGGCTGCGTATCAACCCCAGATGGGACCCTGGTTGGGGTCTGTGCAGTTCATTGCTTGGTTGGCTCTGTGAGCTGAGCCCACCTGTCTTCCTTTGTCTTCTTCCCCACAGAGAGCTTGGGAGAGTGCAGCTTGCTCCGTGAGTGGGTGACAACCTCTTGGCGACTCAGGCTCAGCTGAGGATGGTGCCAGTGTGCCGAAGACAGCCGTCATGCTGCCGGGTAGAATGGCTCACTTGCATTTATTTGGAACAAAAAAAGGCGATGCCTGGCAGCCCTGCTTTCTGCAGTAAGTGTTCGTCTGCATTCTTTTACATTCTTTTATTTCTCCAAACATCGGAAGTGGATAGATGTTTATCGAGCCCAGCCACCTGCTATGCCTTCTCCATTCTTCTCTTGCGCACCCCACCCTTAGTCCTCCAGAATAGAGGACTAGATTGATTTTCTGATGCTACTGGATAGCTGCAGAGTGGCTAGAATTCGGTGTTCAGCCCCCACACATCCCCCTCACATTCGGGAGAAGTTGATTTTCCCTAAAACAGAGCCCACAGCCCGTGTCCCTCTGCACAGAGTGTTAATGGGCCGCTGTGTGCCCTCACTGCCCCCAGCCGGGAAACGAGGCTCCCCACTGGCTGGCTGTGGGAGGATGGTCCTTGCCAGCACCTAGCATGGTTCTCTGCCAAGTTCTAGCTCCACATCTCTAGGCTGGTAGGAACCTAGACTATATATAGCATTGTGCTAAGCAATTCTTATCAGACGTGTCTGCCCTCCCCTGTGGGAGAGGAGCACTTGTATCAGAGAACCGGAACCTAGAGAACGTGAGCCATCTCCAAGGGCCTTTTATTCTGGGAAGGTGTGTTTGTGTGTGTGTGTGTGTGTGTGTGTGCATATGCATATGTGTGTGTGCGTATGTGTGGGGGGGGTGTTGAGGTTGGGGCTGCTTACTTTCCTCTCCCCTGTTTCAGATGCTGGTTGATTCAAAGGTCATGCCAGATGAGGGTGCTGATGTGGGCCGAGGGCCAGGAGAGGCCGATAGCTCTCCCGTGGATATTGGGCTTTGAGTGGGAGAGGCTGGGGGCACATGACATGGCTGAAGGCACAGTCGTGCCCCTTTTCAAAGAACAGCCTCCGGTTTCTCTTCCTAGTTTCCTGTTTGCCTTGCTTTGCCCAAGGATGTCTTTTGACCTCTCTCTTCCTTCTTTTGGACCCCATGCATTCCCTTGCCTTCCTCCACCACTTCCTCCTCCTTCCTTTGATTTGCTTTAGGATATACAAGGGCAGGTTCAGCTACTGGCATCCGGAAGCTGCGTCTGCCCTCCGCCTTCGCTCCTGTCTGGAGTCTCTGGACGTCTGGCTGCAGCCCGGCAGAGAGGGCTCAGCGGTCCTCAGGAGGAGTTTTGGTGGTGAGCAGTGCTGTGTCGGGTGGTTTCGGGCAGGGGAGGTTGGATATCCCCCTCTACCTCCCATAGGTACTGTCAAGACACAAATTTGCGTGGTTCCGTGACCGTAAGTGCTGATCGATGTGACGTGATCCTAGTCTTGTCAGTGAATCGTCAGCCAGGCTGCTTATTGGAAACCAGCTGCAACAAGGAACGCGGGGTTTGACCCCTTCCTGCCTCCCAGGTAAGTCAGGTGCGTGCTCCTCCCCGTGGCCTTCCCCAGCCTTCCCTTCCGTGAAGGTCATTTTCCTTATTCAGTGGGGCAGCCCTCGGCCTTCTCCATTCAGAATCTCGCAAACAATCGCTCTCTTCTTTCCATTCTCCTACTTCTGGATTTTCTGTGAATGGGATTAGTAATCAGCAAAGGGTTGGGGACAGGGTGGCCAGCTGAAGTGATCAGGCTGGGAGGACGAGTGGGAGGTAGCTGGGCGGCGTTGCCGGACGTGGCAGTGGGCAGAGCGCTGTGGCCTCCCCCACTGTGGTGTCAGAGTCTGAGTTTAAACCCTCAGTGGTCCTGGGGGCCTCCCTGGGGCTTGGGCATTCTCTCTCCTGGGTCATCTCGGTGGATGCTCTTTCTTACTCTAGATACCTTTAGCCTCCATGCTGCTAGCCTGGGTCTGGGAGTTCCGAGTGTAGACTGGGCTGAGCAGTGGCCTTTAGGGTTCTTTCCCTACTTAGGAAGGAACCTTTCCTCTAGGTCCTCATCGCCTTCACCTTAAAAAGAAATCCCTGGTCCAGTAAGCCACTGAGAAACATCTCTAGACAGTTGAGGTATAAATGCTTTGTTTTGTGCCTCACTTGTTGCTGGTCACAATTACTATGGTGATTAAAAATGGTGGCGGCCTGCAAAACTGGGAAGGTCTGTTGCATTAGAGATACACTGCACAAAGCCGACTCTCGGTGCTTCCACGTCACCAGGAAATCTTGCTCCAAATCCTGTAGATTACTGCAGTGTTTCTTGGCCAGTAGAGCTGGTTGGAATTAGCCAACAGCAGATTTTTCTGGGGTCTAAAGATCCCAGGAGCAATGCTTGGTTATTTTATGAGGCACCTGTGGGATCCCACGTCTGTCCACACAGCAGTCGCCCCTGTCTGTTCCGGTCTCGGGTATGGGTGTCGTTTCCTCTTCCCCACACTGCTCCATCGCTATCCAGGGAAGACTGGCCAGTTCTGCCTCTTGGTATTTCGTATTCTCTTCCCGTGTGAGATGAGTCTCTGAGTTGGCTGTGAGCAGCCCGAGATCCTCACCAAGTGAGGGATCCAGGGCTGTTGGGAAGAGCCCCGTGTCTCTTCCTTCAGGGAACCTGGCAAGTCTCAGCCCCTCGGCAGTAGCGCAGGGAGGGATGGCAGGGGGTGTTGGACGGGAGCACGGGTAAAGGGGAGAGATTGGCTTCGGTGCAGCCAGGGAGACGAAGAGGAGGAAGCCAAGTCCCTCAAGATGTGTGGGCTAGAGTCTGGCCAGCACTAGCCGTAGGGCTGGAGCCAGACGTAGCTGCCGGCCTTGCGTGGGGGCCTCAGCTCTCGCGTGTGTGGTGTGTCCCCAGGCCTGCCTCTGTGTGACCTCTACACCCATCCACAGCCCTGTCCTTGGCTAGGTTGGGGAAACCAGGGTGGGCAGTGAGGGAGAAATCGGTCTTGCTCTTGGTCACGCAGTTGTCTCCTCGGCCTCTGATGCTTTCAGAATTGGGGTTGGTGCTTCCCACTGATTTTTCTATTTTTGTCCCTCATCTAGTTCTTTCCCCCTGCTCACCAGCCTGGCTTCCACTGACGTGACATGGGGCATTGTGTGTTGCCAGTCAGGCTAGCAGAACACTTGGCATCTCTGAGAGAGGGACCCGGCATATCTGGCGCTTTTTTCTTGACCTTTGAGTCCCTGAGGTCTGGGAGCCAGGAGGCAGCGTGGGGCGCTTGCATCCGGGATCCAGCAGAGGTTAACAGAGCTGGTGGCTCTGGAGCCGGGGTGGTGTGGCTTGGCTGGGAGTCGTGGGGGAGGGGCCCTGCCAGGGGCCCTGATTGGTCAGCACCTTCTCTATTCCATTGAATCCTGGTCTGCACCGGGCTGTGAATTGTTTAATGCATATCTTGGCTCTGTCCCCTGGCTTGCGTGCCCCCGAGGCTGCGGCCGCAGCTCTGGAGAGGATCTGTACCTTGTGCTGGTCACCTTTTTGGGCTTGTTGCCTGTCTCTGAGATATGTAAGAGATACCACCCTTCTCCACCAGCCAGCCGTCCGTGGGAGGCCCTCGTTTCGCTTTGCTTTTCTGGGACTTGGAGTGGCTGTGAGGAAAGCATAGGCCGAGTTTGGTTTCTTGCTGGCTCCTTCCACAGGAGCTGCTCACGGGCTGATAACGCCAGAGAACACTTCCAGGGCCCCGTGGCCTGCGCAGAGCCTCATGCCCTTGGCGTCGAGCCTGTGCGGGGTGGAGTAGGGGGACGGGAATGGGGAGAGCCCCCTGGGGAGGTGGTGTGCGTGGTTGGATCACGGGAGCAAGGCCAGGAGGGTGCGGGAGGATGAGTCCAGTGCCCAGCCAAGGCTGCCTGCTGTGGCCCAGGAGGGACATGTGTGTCCCCTGTGAAGGATTCGTGTCTGAGTGTCTGGTACTGAAGGCAGGGCGTGGTGCCAGATCAGAGTGTGTAATACAGCACGCAGGCATGAGATGGGCACTGGAGCTCCCGGTCCCTGCGTACCGTCCAGAGAAAGGGAAACCGACCTTTGCTAAGGGCCCTCTTTGGCTCACCTGAGTTCGTCCTCAGAACAACCATGTGACGTAGGGGTTATTCCCTTTCACTGTTGAAGAGACTGATCATGAAGCGACTTAACCAAGGTTACGCACTTGGTAAGTGGGGTTGTTGAGGTTTGAATCCAGGCACTTCTGATTCCAAAGCTTGTACTTTTTCTTCCCCCTCTGGGGCTGAAGTCAGACTTTTTGTGGGCTGAGATCCTCAGAGGACCAACGTGAACCAGAGGGAAAGGCAGACGCCCAGGGGAACTTGCAGTCCCCGGGGCCGGCTGTGCCGCGTTTCTCTGGGAGGCGGGGCAGAGGCCGACGCCCCTGGTACCCGTGGACAGGCAGGGCCGCGCGAGGCAAAGGCATCGCTTCTGCCGCCGCGTGTGCAGCCTCTGCCATGTCCGGGTGCACCAGGGGCTGGGGACGAGCACTTGACAAATCAGGTTTCTGCTCTCACGGACCTTCTAGTGTGGGGAGACGTCACTAATATATTCTTTAAAAAGAATTAAGAAATGTGTAAAAGAGACGTGGAGATGGTGTGGGGATAAAGAAGGGGGGTCCACATCATGGAGTGGGGGTAGCTGGGGACTCGAGGTGCCCAGCCACCTGGCAGCCACACTGAGTCAGGGTTGGCACCGATACTGAGCCCCTCCTTTGTCCTGATAACTAGGAGAATCCACCCGAGGTCCCCACAGCTTACAGGAGCCGGTAGCGAGTCAGGGCCCAAGGTGGAGTAGATGTCACACCTGTGCTGTGCGGCAGGCGGCTTTTCCCACCTGCCATAGCTGCCCTGGGCCTTCTGGCTCCCCACTCCCGGGCACTAGCCGACTCCTCTTCCTCGGCCTGGTCACCCCGCTCCCGCCCTGTCCACGCAGCACAGGGGAACATTCGAGTTCAGTCTTTGCTAAGTCGCTGGTCAAACGCATGCCTGCAGGAGGCATATTCTGAGCTCAGCCTCTGCTGCCAGAGCGCGTGGTTCTGAGAGCCAGTGAGAAGGGCAGCGGGGAAGGGACGGGCACCGGGTAGGTTGAGCTCTGTGTCTGGAGAGGTCGAGACAGGTTGGGGGTGCTGGGGACGAGGAGGGCATGTTTTCAGTGCGTGCATCTCCAGGGCTCTGGACTTGTTTACTTGGTAGGAAGGCGGCTGGCCCGGGCTGAGTCAGGCCACGTGATTCTTGCCTCCTTGGCCGGTCACTGATGCCTGCCCCCTCCCCCCCCAGCCGTGGACACTGCCATCTGCTGCCAGGGGTCTGCACTTGCACAAGGTGAGGGACTGTGGTCAGGGCGCTCCGGGAGGAGATGGGTCAGGGAAGGTAGGGTTTATGTTGCTCAGTGTCCAGGGGTCAGCAGGCCTGGATTCCAGTCCTGGCTCTGTTGGTAAAATCTCACTCACTCAATTCACCCCTTTGGGCCCCAGTTTCGTAATCTATGAAATAAGGAGATTAAACCAGAATCTCTTTGGAGGTCCCAGCTCTAACATAGGGTCTCCCTGCTGTTTGTGGAGCTATTTTTTAGCCAGAAGCTCAGAACAAGGAAACCTAGACTTGAGTTACCACAAGAGAAAGTGAGGGATCTTGAAGACCTGTCAGCATGCATTAGGGTGGGTGGGCAGAGACAGTTTTTGAAGGACCACCCAGAAGGAAGAGGAAAGGGCTGGAGATTGTGTGCAGGTGGTTGATGGACGAGGCTCCAGCAGTGGCTCTGCCACATGGCCACAGGCTCCCTGCAGGAGGCTGTTGGAGATGGGGCGCGTGGGAGCTGCTAGCGGGGCTTGCTGTGCTGCAGGGGGCTGACCCGAGAGACCCTGCTCCGGGAAAGATGCTCCGTCCTGTCTAGCCCTAAATCCTGAGGAGATGACAGGACGGTGGGTTCGGGGAGGGCATCTGTGCCACAGTCTGACCCTTGCTCTCCAGAAGTTGTCTTTTATATTCAGCCTTCTTTTTTCATGTGTTGTTTAAAGGCTTCTATTAAAAAATAAAATTAATTAAATTTTGAAAAAAGATGTCAACGAAAGAAAAGCAAAAACCAAAAATATCTCAGAGCCCCTAGTTTTATAGCAGCTTTTTGGTCTTTGGTCGCTCTTAAAAAGATAGCCAAAACAAAACACATCCAGGAAAGCCCCAGATGCCAAGCCCAGCCAGGTTGGGGCCAGGAGTGGCTGGGACTCTGGCCCAGCTTCCCACGGCAGCCTCAGCCCCCCACGGCCGCCGCTTCTCCAAGGCGACGTGGGCAGGAGCCCCTGGGGCTGAGGGGGCAGGTCGTGCAGTCTGCTTCACAGAAGGCAGAGTTTTAAAAATAACTGCACTTCTCCAAGATGCTATCTGCTTGCTGCTTTGCGGGATGTTTACCTGGGATCCGTAATAACTGTGAGCTCACCCCCACGCTCCCCACGCCCCCACGCGCCTGCCAGTACGGTGTAGTGAACAGGGCTTTGGGCTGGGACTCAGGCAGGAGAGGAATTGATCAGTAACCATCCCTCACACCACACTGAGTTGCTCTGACACTCGCTAGCTCCTTTGGTCCTCGCACAGCCCCGTGAGGGTAGGTGGTATTACCCCTGTCGTTGATGAAACTGAGCCAGACAGAGTCCTGCGAAGATCTAATTGCTTGTACCTGCTTGATTTGGGTCACCCACCCAGGTCCCCAACTTCAGCTGTCATTTCCCTGGGTTCTGACCCGTGGGGCAAGGGCAGGAGTAGGCGAGTGGGCTCTTGGCCAGTTTACTTGATCTCCAAGGGCCCTGGGTTCTTTTTCCATATGTCGAAAGGGGAAGGAGACTTCAGAATGTCTGGGTTCTCCAGCTCTCTGATTCTTTAGACTTGGAGCTCTTGTGAGAACTGGCTTGCACTTCTTGGCTGGGAAGCCAGCCACTCACCATGTGTTCCTGGAGAGGTTTCGTACATTTGGAAGCTTCTGGAATTATGTGACGCTTCCAGTCATTCTGACGCATCTGTGTGGCACTCCATGCACGTGCACATAGGCGTGCTTCTGCTGAATGTAGCTCACTTAGAGATGAGGCCTCGTTGTGCAATCTCTGAGATTTTTCCAACAGATTTATAAGGGAAGCCCGAGCTTTGCCCAGCATGCATGTTGTGTGTAAGTTACCTGTTTGCTGGCTGATGTACAGCACCTGCTGGAAGCTTTGGCTAATGTACAGTGTAAAGTAAGATATTAATACTGGAAACGCTGACTTCAGCCCTGAATGCTGGCTTCGTGATTGACTTGGAAGAGGAGGCCTTCCCCATGGAGAGTGAGGGAGGTAAGAGAACTCGTGGGTGTCAGTTTTCCTTAAATGCTGAGAATAAGCCCCAGTCTTTATGAGGGGCGCTGAGACAGGGTATTGGACTTCTTGGCCACTTGGCCTTCTGAGTTATCTTTATTTGAATAGACCCAGAACTTGTATGAAGGGGGAAAAAATGTTTACTTACAGCAAATTTAGCCGTGATGGTTTAGGCTTTTTCTAGGGGTGTTCGTTTAGGAATGGTTGAGGTTGGTTGGGTCAGTGTGCATAGGTGCATTTGGATGTCTGTCCATTTATATTTCCTGAATGCATCCTTGGAATACAGAGAAACTCCGTGATGGAGCATCCAAAGGGGAATTGTTTCAGCGAATGAAGCCTTCAGTAGCCTCATGTGTGCAGATTTGTCACGTTGGGCCTGGTTCTTTCTGTTCACCTGAAGGAAGGAAAGGAGAATGGGCAGAACCTGCAGCAAGGAGGGTGATTGAGGCTAGAACTGTGTGTCACCTTTGCTGAGGGTTTATAAGGAAAGATGATCCTTATCCTCCGTGGGGTCTTCTCAGTCCTGAGTCTGTGGGACTTTGAGACCGTCCCTGGAACAGCGTGAGGGTTGAGAACCGGGATCTAGAGCAAGCTTCTCTGCTCATCCATCTCTCCAGCCTCCTGGCTGAGGCTGGGCAGTGGGATGCTGGGAGTTGCATCAGTGTGGGCATTGAACCTAGAAGTCTGACCTTGTTTCCTTTTGCAGACAGAACTTGCAGCACTGACCCGAAAGTAACTGGTATTATTTGCATATTAAAAAAAGGAGAAAGGCATGCTCCCCTCATGCCTTCCAGGAGAGGGCCCTGAGCTGCTCTAATGGTATGCACACCATCACCACCACCCCAGCACTAGGGACCTTTAGTGGGCATTGCAGGGGTGTGCGTGGTGGGGGGAGCATGGGGAAGGAGGGTGGTGTGGAGGAGGCAGGGCCAGGCACGGCGTGCCGGGAAGAAGAGGGGAGTGAAGAGCATCTCAGGGCAGCCCCACAGCTCTGGGAGGCACGGGCATTGCCGGCGCTACCGAAGGCCGGGTAGGTGTTCACATGGGCTTACTATTTAGAGGTAACCCAAAGTCTGAAATAAATCAGGTGATGTCTAAATGAGAGTTGTGTTAAATATGGAGAATCATGCATCCTTTTGTGCTATCACCACCTGCAGATTGTGTCAAAAGGCCTTGCAGGCGGAGGCCTGTTTAGTGGGCCCTGTCTATAAGATCATGCTTATTTTACATTGACTTTTTGTCTCTTTTCTTTCCTGTTTTCCACTCTTTCTTGTTCCTTAGGTATATGTGAATATTTGCTCATGCAGTTGTGTTATTTCCTTGGGGTACAGTTCTTCCAGTGTCACTGGTATCCGTGAATGTGTGATTTTGATTTTAAGTGTAAACAAACCACTGGCTCAGTCTAGGGACAAGCTATCTTTGAGACAAGGGCTCTGGCAGCTGCCTGCAGACCCCCCACCCCATAGTCCTGGACTGCTTCGGCCAGACACCTGAGATGAGGATCAAGGGTGTCCTTGCTGGGACCGGCTCGACCCCGCGTCGTGCGTCCTGTTTGGGGTGGGGGGTGCTGAGGCATGCATCCCCCAGCTTTATCAGCTGGTACTTCTTTGCAGCTCGATCCCTGAGTAGTGGCCTTGGAGGTCTAAGACTGCATGTCACCCTGCTAGGTGGGAAGGGGCCAGAGAGGATGGGCACAGACGGGAAGAGAACACAGGCTCTTGGCTTCTCTCTAAGACAGGTGAACTTTATGTTCAGAAAGGAACTCGTTTAATCTTTTAGCCCTAATAGAAGTTATTTGTATGTTCTCTCCTTCTCTCTTTTCCCTCCTCTCTCTCTCCCTCCCGCTCCCCCCTCCCTAGCCTCCAAAGAATTTAATCTGCTGGACAACAAACAATACTGTTATAAAACTTTGAAAACAAGAGGGTGCGGCCTCCCTGACAAGGAGAAGGGCATGCCGGGTAACGGCCCGAGGGAGCGTGCCAGGCCTGAGATGGAGCCGGGCGAGAGCCCAGTTGGCTGCGTACCTGGGTGCCGGCCCCTGCCCAGCCCACTAGCTGCGCCATCCCCAGTCCAGAGGGGAAGGAACCGAAACAAAAGGGGGAGGCAGAGCAATGCTTGAAAAAGGGAAGTTGTATGTGCTCCCCTCTGATCTGATGGGAATGCACTAGACTGTGAAACTTCCTCCTCCACCTCCTCTCCCTGTCCCTCCTCCCTCCTCCCTCCTCCCCTGCCTCGTCCTGCTACTCACTGTTCTTGAGGCTGGCAGACAGAGGTCCTGATAAGGGAAGGAGGCTGGAGTAGCAGTCAGTGGAGGTGCAGCCACCGGCTGGGCCAGCCAAAGGGAAAGCAGGAGGGAAAGTGGGCTCGCAGTTGGCTTTGGACTCAGACCTACCCTCTGTCTGGCCCAACCTCCCTCCCCCCAGTTAGGGAAGTGGAACCAGTAACGTCACAGGGTGTGCCCCAGTCCATGTGCTCCGCCAGGTGTGTGCCCAGGTACAAGGTAGAACTGCCACTCAGAGGCTAGTGGCTACACCCTGGTGCTCCCTCGGGCTGTGCTCCACCGCACGGAGGATGTCTGGCTTGTTGAAAGGCTCTCTCCTTTGAGATGCTCTGCTCTCCAGGGAGGAGCAGAGGCTGCTGCCCAGCCCGGGGCGTGCCCCTGGAGGAGCTCCTGGGGACAGGAACGGGCTCTTCCCAGCGAGCGGGCACACGGTCCTGAGTGTGCGCCTGGTAGGAAACTTGTCTGTTAGTTACTTCTTGGCGGCTGAAGGAGGGGGTGACCCAGCTCTGCCTGGGAGAGGTGGGAGGCTGGGCTCTTGGGGCGCTTCTCTCCCAACCTCCAGAGTTCGCTTTCACCTGCGACCGGAGTTTCACTTCCGACTCCATCTCTACTCAGTCCAGTGAATGATCTGGGGTTGACCAGGGAGCAGCGTTGGCGGTTTTCCTTTGAATCCGCGTTGGTTTGGACCCACGAGCTGCGTGGTGGGCATTGTGTTTGTGTAACAGACCATAGGCACGCTCGTTTTTCCTCCTGTGGAAAGCACTCGCTTCCTTGAAAGCGGTTTGGGGCTGTGCCCGTCTTCCTCGGCCAGAGCTAAGCCCTTCTACAGGGAAGCGCAGAGACATCTGAGCTCGGGTCTTCGCTCCGTCCCTCCCCCTTCCCTTCGCCCTCCGCTGTCGCCTGCTGCCCCCTGCCCATCCCAGGGGCAGGGTAGGCCTGGTGCATCCTCCCATCCGGTCAGTGGTCCCGACCCAGGGCGTCTGTGCCCCGGCCTGAGTCTGGGAGTGTTTGAGCCCCAGTCGGCCGTGTTGGGGAAGGACAGACAGCCCAACTTCTAGGAGTGCAGCTGCCTCGGGACCTCCATGCCCTGACCCAAGGGGAACCAGAAGAGCCGATGCTGGGCCCATACAGGCTTGGGTCTGGAGGATATTATTCCCGCGGTGGGACTCAGGGCGTGGAAAGTGCAGTGTCCCTGGATGCTGAGCCCTCCTTTGGGGCCAAGCTGCCAGGAAGGAAGAGCCCGGCGGAGGTTTCTGGGGACTTTGGGCCAGCTGGCTCTGTGCTCCCGGCCACCCTTCGCCCCTCGTGCGTACACCTTTCGTTTTATCACCCTTTCCTCTGATTCATTAACCACAGCCCCCACCCTGACAGCTAAAGACAAAATGTCCAGGACGCTGGGAGAGTGACAGGAAGCTGGGCTGGCCTCTCAGTTCATACATACAATGGTCTGGGACTGTCTCGAGGGCAGGATGGTCCCCTGTGTGTCCCCTTCCTCAGGCCCTTCTATCACCAAGATGATCTCTTCCTCACTGCCAGGAACCCTGAAACCAGCATTCCCAGAGGCAAGAGGACGGACCATCTGGGCTTGGCTTCCGGCACCCCTCCCCCACCCTGGCTGGAACTTGCATCGGGCACGTAAGTAGCTGTGACTCAGCACCCGCTGGGTCAGGAGGGAGAAGCTGCTGCCTTGGCAGGCATCGTCCCACGTTCTGGATTTGAGCACATTGTGGTAGCACAGAACAGGCAAGCCGGATTAGGTTCCTGGGGGTGAAGATCTGTTCAGTGGGTTCGCTTCTGGATTTCATAAACAAGGATTCCCTCACCTTCCTGCTTCCCTCCCATGTTGGTTTTTGGGTACCATGCTGGGCACAAGATATTTAGGACTTTAAAGACATAGAAAGCATCATTTATAGAATGAAGTAGAAGCTGCCTCTGCAATCTCCAGGCTGCTTTTAACCAATGGCCCATGAAATGTATTTAACCCTCAAATGTGTTGCGTTTGGCCTGCACAGGTTTGTTTGTTTGTTTGTTTTCAATGCAGCTGATTTTGTGTGCCTTTAGACAAACTGGGGCCTCTCCAGGTCGCTGTATTTCTGCTGCACATGTGGCTGCTTCTCTCTCTCAAGTTTCCTGCCCAGGCCCTCTGAGCATTTGGCTGTGTGGCGACCTGTCTACCCGGCCTTCTCTCTTTACCGGTGAAGACACTGAGGCCCATTCAGGGCAAATGGCAGGTCCCTGTTTTCAGAGTTTGGGCTGAGCAAGAATTAAAGCCACTGTGTTCCGATTCACCGTGCGGTGACCTTTCCTCTACCCTGCCCAGACAGAGGAGCGTCCTGGCGTGAGAGGGCGGAGGACGTCCAGATAGAATGTGGGCACCGAAACGGATGGGGTCTGGGGCTTGGCTCCCCAGCCCTCTTCCCGGCATGGCAGCACCTCTCAGGTCTGACATACGTCCTCTCTGGGTGGGTGGTTTTCTCTCCCAGGCAGCCCTGCCAAGCCCTTCACCATCGGCCAGTGTGTTTGGGGCAGTCAGGCCGAGGTGGGAGAAACCCTTCGCCCTCCTTGGGCAGCAGAGCCGTCAGCAGGCTGGGGCTTTCATGGGCTGCCTTCTGACAGGTCCAGGGGCCTTCAGGCTTCTTGCCCCCTTTCCAGCCCTTATCAGACTAACCGGCTACTTCCAACTAGGGGAAAGCCACCAGCTTGTTCAAGAGAAAAGTCATTGCTTGGCTGACTTTCAGAGGCAAGAACCCTGGTCCCACTGGGAGGGCTGAGACCTGAGCAGACCCCCTTATCCAGTGGAATTGGAAGGGCAAAAGATTTTGGTGCTAAGATGACTGTTTTCCCCTCTTCATATTTTAGAAAGTCGTGCGTTACTAATGGTTTCTTACCTCTTCTTCCAGAGAGCTAAGAGTAAAGTTTTAGAACCTAAGAGTGGGGACCAGATTCTGGCTTCTGTCTGTTGGTCCCCTCCGTGGCAGTGGCTGCCCTGCCACGTGCAGCCCCTCCGCTGCACTCCAGGTGGCACCTTGTGGGTAGCAGGAGAGACATTAGTTAAATAATCACACTGATGACCAAATGAGATAAGTGGCTTCTGAAGGAAAGAACTTGAGGCTGGACGCTTAACCCTCTAGCAAGCCGGGTGGACTCAGAGAGGCTTTCTTGAGCTGAGACAAGGAGGGGACTGGGGTTCCTCGGGGTGGTGGAGAATGGGAGCAGGGCTGAAGAGTGGTAACTAAGGGCCAGTGGGTGGAGAGTGTTGCCGAAAGAGGCAACAGCCCAGGCAGGGCCTTGTGAGAGGAAGGGCGCTCTCTGGACCACTGCAGGACGCCTGCGTGAGGGCACGTAGGAAGGGCATTTGTGGATATGGGCAATTGGAAGTTGCTAAGGAAGAGTTTGACTGCATCAAGAAGCAGAAAAGTGAGAATCTCATCCAACCCCCTCATTTTATGGGATTTGGACTCCCAGTAATGACTGTCATTTAACACTCACTCCTGACCTTAAAACACTCCTTGTTACCTGGTTACAAGCCCAGGTGTTGACAGCAGGTGTCATCACTCAGAGCCCCTGTGTGCAGATCTGCCCCCCCCCCCCCCCGCGCTCCCACCTGTGACTGAGGCCGTGGAGAGGCCCGCGGGGGGCTGCAGAGCCTAGCGCTGGTGTCAGAATGGCTTGGGCAGGTTGGTCGCCAGCACGTTCCCGCATGCCGGGGAGGACACAGCCAGCTACCCCAGACCACCCCCGACCGCCCAAATCATGCTCCCGTCCCCACCCCACTGCAGCACGTTACTATAGACAGTATTGCTCCACTTTCAGGCAGAAATATTGCCTAGGAATCTCCCCCCGTCAATCTTGTTCTTAATTAAATTCAAGAACAAAATGAGATGCTAGGCTGTGGCACAGGCAGCGGTGGGCAGAGGGGCAGGAACAGAGACTTTGGAGTTAGACCTGGGAGCTGTATTTACTGGCTGGGTAGCTGTGGACACGTTATTTAGCCTCACGAAGGAGCATTTTCTTCTCCTGCAAAAACTGGAATAACACCTGCTTCATAGGACTGTCGTGAGAATTAAATAGCACAACTCTTGATGTTCAAATTTTATTTTCTTCTTTTCCCTATGGCAACATATACCATACTGTTATTGCCAGGAGCCTTAAAAAAAAATAAAAGCCTATGTTTAGAGGCCTAAAGAATTGGTAGGGAACCTAAAGATACAGCTTCTACTCTGTCTCCTCTTTCTCTTGGTTATGTTATCACAGGAAATACACATACTTTCTTAGCCTCAAATAACCAAAAAAGATGATGCATTAAGGTTAAGGAGATGGGAAATCTAATTTGGAACATAGTGTTCAAGTCTTATTTTCAGACAGATTTTGAAAATAAAACTCAATTCTTGTGTTAGAGGATTATCTGCTTAATATAATTATAGGATACCAGTTGTTTAAGTCACATCAGAGGTTAAATAAGATTGCCAACTAGCAGGCTCCCATTTAAATGTTCTGATACTCACATATGGAGTGGGAAGGAGTGGCCCAAACTCTTCCAGAATAGGTCCCATAAAGGAGTTGCCCTGGCCCAGGGGAAACTCACCTTTGCGTAGTGGCTGGACTAGGGCCTCATAGGGAGGTAGGGCGCTTGTGTCCTGATGAAGTCAGACGATGTGTCTGGAAACACTGTGCATGCTGGGAAATAGTGTACACATGCAGGGCAGTATGAATGTAAATGTTAATGTGTTTTAATAATAGCTTTGGCTATTCTATTTCATCATATATATAATAATTTAATTTATAGTGACTGGTTGTGACATTAAATAGAATCATCCTGGAATTAATGAGTTTTGTATCGCTCTCATCTGTTTGAAGCATAAGCTGTGACTTTCATGTTGCTTTGAGCTGCTGTGTCACTGTCCTCTCTGATGGAGCATTATGTCACGTCACAAGTAGAACCGCAAGAAGACGTTTCTCCCCAGGGCAGAGGCTGGGTCTTCCGAGCGCATCTCCCTTCTTTCTTCAGTGAGATCCTCTTCTTCTGGAAGCTGGTTTCACATGGTGGCTTAGATTTTTCCATCTTTGTATCTAGCACCATTTGAAATCAGTGTTTTAGGAGTAAGAATTGCAGCACAGTGGAGGGCGGACCGCAGAGGAACCGACGCTCACGGGACTGGCTTCCCTCCTCTTGCCTCTTGAGCCTGTTCAAGGAGTCGAGGGAAGAACTGGAAAAGCGAAATACGCTCTTGAGTATGCTGGGTCTTCGGAGGGGTGACAGTGGGGGAGGGGGTTGTGTTTAAAATAAACACAGTGGCTTGAGCAGGGGCAGAGGTTGCGATGCTTTCTGTTGACTGCTGGCAGCCGCCACTAGCACCGGCATGTTGGTAGGGCCTTTGAGCGTGGTGACTGTGTTATTCCGTCGGGTAACGATGTATTGGGTATTGGCTGTAACGGGGCAGGGACCAGAGGACAGTTCCAACCACGTCGACACTGTCGGCCTGCTCCTAGAGGATGCCCTGGAGTGTTCAGCTTCGGTCGCCACCTGCAGTGTCAAGGCGCAGACACTAGGAGCACCGCTGGCCCATCTCTTACACAGGCTGACCGATTTCTCCTGGTGTTCAGAGTCTGTTTTTGTCTAGCACCATTTGAAATCGGTTATGATGTAGGGGGAAAAGCAGCAGCCTCGAAGCCTCATGCCAAGTCTGCTCAGCAACAGCCTGTGGTTTCCTGGAAGATGGATGGGCAGAGAGTGGGGAAGGACAATCACACTTTTCCCTGCTAACTTCTTTAACTGCATGTATGATACGTTATTGCAGAGGTAAGAGATATAATTTAATGGATTTAAAAAAAAAAACAAATTAATTTATCTGACGTCCTCAGTTGCTTTCTGCTGAAATGTAGTACCGTTGTAAATTCTATAAATTGGTTGCTGTTGAATTATCTTTGTGTTGAGAAGAGTCTATTCATGCATCCCGACCTTAATAAATACTATATTAAATTCATCATGTCTGTGTTTTTCATCTACTATTTTCCATTCATAATTCTATGATGATAAGAAGCGGGTCCTGAAAAATTAATTTGCTGTGCAGAGCCTGCCTACTTCATAGAGAATCTGAAGTAGGTTATGGCAGACAGACATTAAAAATGAAGCCCATTAGGACAAGAATGAAATTCTATGAGCCAAGAAATGAGAGAAAAGATGAGGGAAGAGAAATGTTGAAGATCTAGGCTGAGGGATGTTCCCTCATTGAATAGGAAAACTGTCCTCGGTTCCAAACGGGCCGCGGACACCGGCCCTCTGCTAGTCAGTGTTCCCGTGGGGAACGTTGTTGAACTGAACATACTGTCACGTGGTTCTTAAAGGGGAGCAGCGCTGATTTGGGTTGCATCATAAAAGATGAAGGAGTTCTACTTTGGGCCGTTTATATCAACCTTTGAAGACGAGGCGAGCCAGTTTTGTAAGAGCTATTCAGAGATTAGCCAGATTTGACTTCGTGGTGGATTAAGCTTGGAGAATCTTCCGGAAGGCAGGCTGTGGCCCCTCCGTCGGGCTTTTTCCGCGGGAGGCGCACGGCTGACCGTGAACTACCTGCGGTACAATTATTTCAAGCCAGTGGTTCTCGGTTCTCTCTGAGCTGCCTGGGAAGCCTTTTCTGCGTGCACCTCCCACCACAGTCGTCCCCCAGATGGCTGCCCTGCCCAGTGGGCTGGGGCTCGGGGGGGTGGAAGAAGCATTTGCCAGGAAGCCGTGCCAGTAAGTGCGACGCACCCCTCACTGCAGCTGCAGTGCTATTTCAGGCTGTCGAGGGAAGGATCCATGTTTCAGGATATGCTGGCAGGAACAGTTAAAACCCGAAATTGTGTTGTTTTGTTCACTTCCCCACTGAGGTGGGCTACGGTAGGACCTGCGGTATGACACCTTCGAGTCTACTGTACTAACTACAGATTAAATAATCTTCGATTCATCTACCATGTCCCAGGCTCCCGCCTAGGTAATACCGGTGCGAACAAGACCTGGATTCCGCCCTCAGGTGGCCCTGATTTCAGTTCTCGAATGGGTAAGTGCTTGTTCGAGTTTAGCATCAAAGCATAGAAACAATGATTTGAGACATCTTTTCTGTAAAAGTCATTGATTGACGGCACCCCGTAAGAATGCTCAATTTTAAACAGTGCCACCTTGCTAGGTCATGAGAAGCAGAATGTAACTGGGGCACCTCTCAAACAGGGTATTCTGATTTATTCATCTGGTTGCTCAGAGCTCTGTACCTAAAATTGCCGAAATTCTGTGATGGTTTTTCATGATAAATTGGTAACGAATGCAGACTGTTTCTTCTGGAGACAACAGCTTGCATCAGGTTTATGAAGCCACTGCCACCAGCTAGATAGAAAATGCTGTGTCAGGCATGGGTCCTGCTTACCTAAATTTTACCAGGTTTCTTAGCTGTAAGTGTGGAAGTGGAAAGGGTTATTAGACTGGAGGCGCACCCGAGCTTCATCCAGGTTGTCCTGGCACGTACTTCCCAGCTGCAGAAATAAATGCTGACGGGTCTTTAATGTAAGTGAGACAAGTCAAATGTTTGAGCAGCTTAGGTGAAATAAAAATGAATTTTATCTAAGAAGCTGGTGTGTAGTTCCAGGGGAGTGCCTAGCGGACTAGTGTGCCCATTTCTTGGGGAGCTTCAGAGTTT
>NW_012137747.1:846815-858500 GCF_000956105.1 Propithecus coquereli | reverse complement strand
AAGAAAGGCCACAGATTCCCAATATATACTTCACCCATATTTAAGCAATAAGGGGCAGAGTTTAACACACCCTCCCCCCTGCTTTTTTTTATTTTTATTTTTTTATTTTTAGGCAGGGCCTCACTCTGTCCCCAGGCTGGAGTACAGTGGCAGGATCATAGCTCACTGCAACCTTGAACTCCTGGGCTTCAAGCAATCCTCCTGCCTCAGCCTCCTAGGACTATAGACGTGTGCCACCATGCCTGGCTCATCTTTTTTTTAAATATTTTGTAGAGATGGGGTAGTGCGGGTCTCACTGTGTTGCCCAGGCTGGTCTCAAACTTTTGGCCACAAATAATCCTCCAGCCTCAGCCTACCCAAAGTGCTGGCATTACAGGTGTGAGTCACCACAGGCAGCTCTGAGAGCTTAACCCTTTTAAAAATGTTAATTTCACAGAGGCAGCAGAAGAGACCTAGTTTACACCAGATCCAAAATGAAATTAAAAATGGCTTCTGGGAATTAGCAATGTCAGAAACTCTGAATGACGAAGTTTGAATGGGTAAGGAAGGAATTGGCAAATGCCCTAACAGTCCACAGGAGGGCAGCAGTGCTAAAACGTACAAAGAATTTCACTTCCTATCGTAACCTTTTCTGGATGAGCCTAGAAATTTTAATGAAAGCAATGTAGCTCAGGGGGAAAAAAAATCCCTATGTATGGTCACACAGTCACTCAATTTTGCATAATTTTATGGAAGTTAGTAAACTCTGTTAAATTCTGCTCCTGAGTACAAGTATTGAAATTTTTTAAATATGCAAAAAAGCTCATTCTTGGTTAAAATGTTAGCTGAAAGGAATTGCTAAGCTTTAGAAGACCATAGAGTTGCCTAGTTCTCTTAAACCCTAAGATCTACTTTAACAATGCAAATTCACGTTCCTTCCAATCCCAGGTCTCTTCAGCATTCCTGCAGACCTGTAGCGTTAGTTACCTTACTCTCCCTACATATTTTATCCCAGATTTAGAAGTACACTATAGCTTCAAGTGAAGGTAATAACATAAAATTTTCTAAAATGCTTTATTCATGGTCAATATAATTTTCATCCAGTGTTGATATTAAACAGAAAGATTGCTTCTGTATTTTTCAACCACAGATAGCTTGTTCGGTTAGCCAGGCAACAAGACCTTAATTCAAGTTGAAATGTTATGATTTTTTTTTAATAGGTTGAATTAATAAAGCCACAATTTTCTTTTGTAAATATAAGCCTTAACGTTTTATATTTACAAGTTTATATGAAGAAATTGACTGTGGGGCTTGGGGACCACTAATGCAGAGGTTCTCACTCTTAGCCTCACGTTAGAATCATTTGGGACACTTTAAAAAATCCCTATGCCCAAGCTACATCCCAGATCAATTACACTAGAAATCGCTAGGGGTGGGACCCAGTGATTCCAGTGTGCAGCCATGATTGAGAAACTCTGATGCCTGATCTGACTTAGCAATCTGATTTAATTCAAATCTGCAAAAACAGCAAGAATGATTTTTGCATAAAGAAAACCAAACCTGTTACACAAATGAATTTTATACCTCAATTGTTGCGACTTTGGTTTTTATTTAGCCCTGTTTATGCATTGTAGGGATGTGGAAGATAGGTCTCCTAGACACATGTATATAGTTATTTAAATATGGCTATTCTAAGGTTAGGTAGTAAAAACTGTAAGAGCTGGGTGGAAATCAGGAGAAGTTTCAAGGAATGGGTAATACTCGAGCTGGGCCTTGAAAGATGCGTAGGATCTGGACAGAACAATCGATGTTTCAAGCAACAGTGAGCTAGGAATACAGCAGAGAGCACAGGGCAAATGGTCAGGCTTGGCTGAAAGGAGGTTATTTGAAGAAGTGTAGCAGAAAGGAAAGTCCTGGGGAAAAAATTTGGGATTTAATTGTAGAAGGTCTTCAAGTATCAGGCTAAGAAATTTGGCCTTCAGCCTGTACGTGATGTGGGGTCACTGAACACCGAGCAGTATCTGTGCGATGAGCTGGCACGGAGACGCCTGGAGATACTTAAGGGTCTGAGCAGTGAGGGGCAGGAGAGACGACTGTGGGATGGAGTGGTTAGAAGATAGGCCCCAATTAGAAACACTCTGGTTTGAGACAGAACACACCAGAAATAAACACATCATCACAAATGAAGCTTCTCCAAATGTACAATTTTATTTTAACAGATTTGAAGAGCCAGTTTTCAAAAAATGAGCAATAAAGAACCTCTATACACGAGACTTCTCATTTTACTGCAAATACATTTTTGCAGTTTAAAATTTTTTCTTAAATTCAAATATGCTTCTTTCTCTGTCATTTAAACAAAGTTCTAAAGAAAACTGGTCTCTCCATATATTTAAGTAATTGACAAACTGGACAAAATATATATATATATATACATATATAAATCTCAAGTATAAAAATTGAAAAAATTAAATTTGAGGCAGAAACTGCTATAAAAGTATATTTAAGTGTAAAAGTATTGAGTTGAAAATATTTCAGTTAAGTTTAAAAAAATAGCACAGCCCTTCCTGGCCTCTAAGCAATTGCTACACTCTTGACAACGATGTGAAAATGGGTATAAACTTCAGCTCCATGCTTTTCAGAATTCCTGTTTATTCCTCCTCAAACATTTATGTTCCTAAAGCATCTCATTTCACAAGAGATTACAAAGGCAATGAATACTTACAGCACCTATAAACATGTCTTTATACAGTAAAACAGTATTTATTCTGATCCACCCTTGATTCCCCAATCACAGTCTTCTCAAAGCAAGGTTTCTTTGGCCCAACTCGAGCTAGCTACTAAATACAAAAGTGCAAAACACAGCTTACAACAGTGTAATCTGAACTGGAGTGGTCGCCCCTTCTCTTTGTCCACTGGCTTCTCTGAAAGAGGGGGACTCAGCAGAGGGCCCTCCTATTCTGTTCTACCTGAGCATAACATGCTACCTGAGCTATGTTTACTTTTTTTGTCCCCTAGTATGACCAACAGCAAATAGACAACAGTGAAGTTTCCTTCTCTGAAATACATAAATTAATTTTTACTCTGCCTTTTGGGAGATGAGGTAAGATACATACATAGATAAGCTGCTTCTACTAGCAAAGACAATGTAAATGGACTAAGATTCTAACACAACTGGAGGTTATCTGATGAATTTATTCTTTACAAAACTACCTACTTTTTAGAGGGCATGTTTAAAGTAAAAGCTCTCTTGCTTTAAGTAGGGAAAGAAAACCACAAGGCCACGGTGTTCACTTTGCACCACAAACCAGCATTCTTGTTATGGGCGTCAGAGTCTTCTAACTGCACAGAAGTACGTAACTGATTCCAAAATCTTACTCGTTTCTTAGACTGGTTGACTGATGTTTTAAAAAAGGTGAAGATAAGTGCCACACATAAACATTCTAGTTTCTTTAAATCACCACAGATGTTACAAAAAAAATGCAGAATTTTATCCTGTTAATTTTTAGAGAATTTTACAATAATATTCTTGGTTAAGGAAGTCAAACTTGTCCATAGTCCCAATTTACAGTGTTCTTGTTCTTAATAGATAAGAGCCAAAGTGATATAGACGTATTTGTAAAGGGTTTTTACAGTGAACGATATATACAATAAATTTTAGAATTGTAGGAAAAATGAATCTTTAGAATTCACATTAATCTTTGAATAAAAAAGATTTTAAAATCACCTTTACAAAATGAAATGTAGTTTTATTTTTTTGTATCTCAAGATCACTACGTGATTTCATTTTGAAATGTATTTCTCTAAATTTACCAATTTTATAAAAATAAATCATTTCCACACCTTCATACTACCGTGGATGCTGTGTTGATTTGCTCTATAAATACAAATGTTATTTCAGGAAAAACAGGCAATATGTTCACACCCAAATTCATACACATTTCAAAGAAGCATCAAAGGATGGTGACTACATTTAAGCGACATAAAAATGTTAGAATTATGACTTAACAGTTGCACTCATGAGAACGTAACTAAAGAAGAACTATTGTACATCTGAAGATTTTAACAGTATCAGAGATAAATTGGTAAAGCAGGTTGTGGAAACTGTTCAGTTTGTGGGCTCTGCTGGAGTGGTTGACTTATGCTGGTAAGAGGTGTATTCAGCTCTAACCTCTCCTTTCCTACAAGGCAAGGTATAAAGATAGCATCAAAGATAAATACAGCTAAATACGGAAATTAAATTCCAGAAGCCTATTCAGAAAATGAACAATTAAAAAAAAAAAACCCAGTTTATACTATTGAATCCCCAAACTAGGAAATAAATGATTTTTAAAATGTTTTCAAATGTTCAACTACTCTCACTCTAAAAACCCTTCTGTATTATTTTTTCCATCCCCTCCAAAACAAGCAGTAGAGCAGTAGCATACAAAGCAGCAAATACTTCCTCCTTTTGATGCAAGGCCAATGTGAAAGATTGGAGAGAAACACGCTTTCCTATTATCACAATTTCAAGGCTGTGGCTCTGAGACAAAACCTTTAAAAAGGTAGTGGTTCGAACAGTGTTCAAGTACAGTAATGCCTGTTTACCCCTCGCTGTCAAGAACATCACGTATTCTGGTAAGAGATTCTCCTAAATAACTCGAGTTTGCATCACACTTGCATTGTAACAATACGTTATCTTTGTAAAATCTATTATTCTAGTCCACTGCTGTCCAAAGAAATATAAATATGTAATTTAAAATTTTCTAGAAGCCACATTAAAAAAGATAAATAGGAAAAATTAATCTATTATTTTTATCTAACCCAGGATAGCCTAAATATTATCATTTTGACATATATTTACATTTCTTATGCTAAGTCTTTGAAATCCAGTATGTATTTTATACTCAAAGCACATCTTACATTGGACTACCTACTTCCGAGGTCTGTAGCAGCCACCCATGGCTACTGACTATTGAATTGGACAACGTAGCTCTAGGCCCTGCCTTAGTAAGTTGACTTTAATAGACAAACTAAAACTAAATTTGAATTGGTCAGTTATTTACCAGGACATCTGCCACAGCAAACATTCCAGGGACGTCTACAGTGTAACAGCTAACCATGTTAACTGTGGATATTTGAATAATCCTCTTTGTGGGGGAGGCCATCATGGGGGTCCTCCATCATCACGGGACTGTACTTGTGATATTGCAGTTTCCTAGGGAATGTTGTGATAAAGGACTCAATACTTTGGCCTGTCACTGAATTCTTTTTTTTTTTTTTCTTTCTGTAGTAGTAGAATCTTTTTCTTGAAGTAGAATTTTAAATAGAAATCTAACATACAAGATAAAAAACATTAACATAAATTTAAAGAAACATTTATTTGATATAACAATGAAGATATTTTGAGAATAGTAAAAATTTGAAACTGAATTACTAATTACAGTTATTTTCTATTAACTTCAGCATTTATTAAATTATCTTCAAATCTTTACAGACACCCTGAAGCTTGGAGTCCGAAAACGATTTCCCCAGTTGGCTTTAGCCTCACAAGTATCCTCAGAGACTTAAGAAGATACAGTTAAGTCCTCCCTTATCCATGTGCTTTCTGTGGTTTCGGTTACCTATGGTCGACCACAGTCCAAAAATATTAGTGAATTGCATTGTCTTAAACTCTTTGACCCCCATCCACCTTCTGTCATTGAATTGAAATGACAGAAATTAACAATTCATAAGTTTTAAATTGCATGCCATTTGGAGTATCGTGATGAAATCTCATGTAGGACTTGAATCTTCCCTCTGTCCAGTGTATCCTTGCTGTCTACGCTACCTACCCATTAGTCACTTAGGAGCCGCCTTGGTTATCAGATTGACTGTCAAACTGTCACAGTGCTTGTGTGCAAGTCACCCTTATTTTACTCAATAATGGCCTCAAAGCACGAGAGTAGTGACGCTGGCATATTGTTATAACTACTCTATTTTATTAGTTGTTGCTGTTAATCTCTTACTGTGCCTAATTTATAAATTAAACTTTATCCTAGGTATGTATACATAGGAAAAAACACAGTATATATAGGGTTAGGTACTGTCCAGCTTCAGGCACTCACTGGGGGTCTCGGACTATATCCCCTGTGGATAAGGGGATACGACTGTATATAGGACTGGGTAGGCCTAGACTGCCAATTCTACTTGGTCTGTTTTATCTTTTTCTCTTTGCCCCTGTGATCAAAGACCCCATTTTGCTTTTACTAAGAAATTGTCCTTCCTTATTGGCCTTTGTAGAATGTATTCCAAAACTCTTTTTTTTTTAAATCTCATTGTCTTTGTCAGGCACCTACTCTAAAACTCTAGGGTAGGGTCTCACCTTATAAGAGGTGAGATACAGGTCTCCCTTTCTTCCCAGCTACACAGACACACATTCTAGCACAATGTAACCCTCAATTCACAGACAGAAGGTGGAAGGGGTCGAAGGGTTTAAGGCACTGTAATCCATAATTTTTCAAAATCTGAGGCTTTTTTGGTTTTTCTCTAATAGACTAAATATACTTAAGTCCAGGGAAACACGTAAAATGCCTTTACAGAGTTATTTACAAGTTGGAACTGAATACATTTAGAAAATTAAGTAAAACATATTTTGGTTTCTGTAAAAGGGTGTTTTTCCTCCCTGTACTTAAAATGAATTGATTCTGTGATTCTAAAGGCTACAAAGTAGAGGAAGCTAGATAGTTTGATAAAAGGATAAGGGAAACATAACTCTATTTACAGCCTATGTCAAACCAAAAGGCTGTCAGCACACACTACGTTAAATTTTTTAAAAGACTGGTATAAACAAACATCAATCATTTAGCAAATGGAACAGGAATCTAAGTTTCCTCTCGGATGTTTACTGCCAACATATCTAAGCTCAGGTTACTGATACCTAAATATCAATTGAATATTTTTTAAAAGAAAGGACATCTCTGAAAGGAACAGAAAGCAGATACCTTTTAGTGATAAAAGCAAACCTTTCTCTCATCTCTTCTCGCTCAGAGAGAAGTAAATTTTTACTTCTCTGTGGCTCTCATCAATTATGTACGTGCTGAACAGAGGAAGGGAAAATAGCTGAATAAAATAGTCACAACAAAAAGAAGCAAGTAAAAATAACAATAAGCAAGTGTAGCGTAAGAGGGATAAAAATCCATGATGGAATAGAATGGAAGAAAGCGAATTAGGTTCATAAATCAAGACTTTCTGATTCTCACCAAGGGACTGGAAACATGAATTTTGTGCGAGAAACTACTTGACCTTTGAAGTCTTCTAGATCATCCAGCAGATGAACAGATTTGAAATTTCTGTTCATTATGTTTATTGTTGAAACCATTTTTGCATGAAGCAAATAATGTAAAAATTCTTTCAAAGAATAGCAGATTGTGTGAGGACAAATGGTCCTGGTCTCTAGCACCTTCAATTTTGAGGAAATACACAGAGTATATATTAAATCCATGTAATATTGTCTTAGAAATCAATTTTATGACAAGTCATGTATTTTCAGATGCATCTGGACTTTTGCACGGAATACAGTTTCTTCCTGTGGCACATTTGTTTTCAACCAAGAGGGAAGATCCTTGCGAAGCTTACTATTACATGACTTCCCATATTTCTGGGATGGATCTCATCTCGTAAATATGGTCTCTAAACTAATTACAAAATCTTTAGTTACGTATTTTTTTTTTTGGTTCAAAAAATTTTGAAGGGTTTGTAAATCCTCAAGAATTTGTGAGCCACCTAGAAAAACGTTCAAGTTCATTTGATCCTTCTTGTCCTCTGTCATTACATTCCCGGGTTACCTGCACGGACCACTATTTCAACCACAATATTTTCTAACATTCATTTAAGCACAGACAGCTTAAAAATTACAAAGTAATTGGATCAGTCCATATTAATGCAACATTAAAAGTAGGTTGAAGTAATGCCAAATAATGGGAAAAAAGAAAGACTATTTTGTCACAGGTAATAAAAAATATAGATTGTGCAAATAATTCTCTTTAACTTAGCCAATTGTCACCTATCCACGGATAATTTAACTGAAATAAAAAACAAAATCATGCTTTTATGGGAAAAAATCACTACAAGTCATGAAAATAATTATGTAAACAAAAGGCATCTGTTGTTGAGAACCACACACGCAATATGAGGCTCAAGCAATGTCACAGGCAGGGAAAGGGCTGTGGCTTCCAAGACTGGAAAGTATGGTAAAAGAATTAGTTCAGAAAGGAAGCAGAAAGGAGCATGTAGATGGGACCTGTTCCAGACCAACTGGAAGCCTATACTATTTAAATGATGTGGGAGGATCTTGAAATGACTACTTACACTATTTTTGTATTTCTGAGATGAAGGCTGCCAGTAGGGTTAATTTGTGTTCCGAAATCACCATAAGTATTAGTTTACATCAAATCCATTCTGTACCAAGCTTTAACAGCAATTTGGGATTATCTGTGCCTGCTACCCTGCTTCGAGAGTTACCCCTAGGATGGAGAAATAACGTCATACATTTTATGGTCTTGTGTAACAAGTTTTTAAGGCAATAACAGCCAATTGGGGGGGGGTTACCCCACACCCTTTTTAAAAAAACATACACATAGATGAGGAGTCTTAAAAATTCCTATTATTTTAAACATCACAAAAATTTGCCAATAAGCTTGACGGTATTCCTTCAAATTTCAACAATATGGGCACATCAGGAATAGTCTACATGCTGGTCACTCTAAGGATAGTCCAGGGCCAGCAACATCACTTAGGAGATCATCGGAAATTCAGGACCTCAGATTCCACCCCAGATGTAATGAATCGGAATCCGTATTTTCACAGGTCTCCAGGAGATTAATTTGCACATTAAAGTTAGAGAAGCAATGCTGTATGCTCTAATGAAGAAAAATATACCTCTCTCACATTAGAGTAACTTCAGCTATTAAAATAATATAAAGCTTGAGAAATTAAATAGAGCTTCAATGTCTTGAAGCCAAACAATGCACAGAGAGAGCCTAACTTTTGATTTGGCCATTCATTACACATTATTCTGAATTTCTATTAATAATTGAGTATGTTCCTGTCATAGAAAGTACAACACATGTTCTAAAAGATTCTCATGCAGTTGATGTTTTAGTTCAAAGGCAATTATGAATTACTTCTCCCACACCATTTTTTGAATTTTTTTTTTCAGGTTGTGCTACTGTATACAGGATTATGTTGCATTGGTTAAAGATATAATATCTTCCTCAAATATTTTAAAATTTTAATACAACAATGTTCTGTTGGACCCTATGCTGTAAAACATAGGCTTTTAAAAAATCACCCAACAAATTAATTTTGGAATCACAGATCACTATTGCTATTGAACCTTTATTTGAAGAATCCAATGATCAGGTAACTGTTGAACTTTAAAAGACCCATTAACTGGTAGCTAGCCAGAGTTTGACTAGTACTTGTTAGAGAACCTTTAAGGATCCTGATGCCGTGATGTTTTAAACAAAGAAGGAAAATGAGCAGAAGATGACTTTGTTTTGCTTTCTTGAGAAGTTATTTCTACACAAAACTTTTGGACTTATAAAATAGTCCCCTGATAGTATTTCCTGCTCACACTGTTGTATATATATAATTTTTTAAAATAAACAACTGATACAGAAATCAAATATGCATATTATGTGTTCCATAAATATAAGACTTAAGATTCAAATGAAGGGGCTGTGGGTATTTTAAAAATATAACAACCAAGTAATATGGAAAAAGTTTGAGCTCCTTATAAATGAAGAATGTACTTTTATGGCATAGCCCAAATCTGATGACTAATACAAAAGAAAGATGTATTATAAAACCATGAGCACCAAAAGTCTTAAAATTATTAGGTTTAATTTCAAAGCTATTTCTAAAGCTACAAGGGAAAACAAATCAATAAAAATGTGTATTATCATTCAGAAATTCCAAAGCACCTAATTTGGTTTATGCTCCAGGATTTATTCTAAATCTTTCATTAAATTGTAAACTCATTCACTAAAATTTAGGTTTGATGTTTTAAAACCCTATTTTTTTTAGAAGATATGTACTTACACATTTTTCCCTATTCTAAGTCCTCCTTTTTTCATTTTTATAGATAAAAAGACACACAAAAGTTAACTGAGATGCCTTGTAAATCTTACTCCTCTCAGCAACTTTTAGTTTAACCCCATCAGTTTTACTGTAGTCCAGTAAATTAAGAGAACATAAGAGGGAAATCAAATAGTGTTGTTTTTAATTCCCCGGTTTAACACATATAAATAACTACTGTAAATGAAATCAAATAGGATATTTGAAGAAGACATCTACAGAGCTTCTTAGAAGTAAGTTATACAGACAAATGAAAACTTTCATTATAAAAATCCCAGTGAGTAGAACTGTCAAAGTCTCCACAGTGAACTACTTTAAATTTAATTTGGGCCAGTAGTCCAATTTAGGAAATATGGTATACTTAGCGTAGGGGAAGCCTGACAGTAGTCCATGATTTGCTAAAGAATTTCAACCTCAAATCCCACAGAAATTTTTCTTCAGGTCATAATAGCAACTAAAGCAACTCTGCACAGATTCCTCATGTTGCAATGATGTTAAAAGTAGCTGAAAATATCTTTAGCAAAGAAATGCAATGTATGGGACACGATCATGCAGGCACATTTTTAAAAAAAAGATGGTATGCAATACAGAGTACAAACTTACGCAGCACAAAAGCATGTCAAGGATAAAAGGACCAGTAAGTTAGAAGAAAAGTGCTTTAATTTACCCTTTCTTCCTCCTTTGAAGAAATTTGTACAGGCCGACGACGATTACTGCAACTGCAAGAACTACAAGAAACCAGGAAACAGATGATATATGACTCTGAAAACTAATTACCAAGATTCAAAATCTAGCAGAAGAAATAATGTTGGTTACATTTCAGTGGTCAGAAAATGTTATTTAAGCACTTCCACGTTTCTATTCCATCCAGACTCTTTGCTGTCTAAATCCAGCTCCCTGGACTCACTCACAGAGTCTTCAGTAAGTCACAGAAGAGTCCTTGCTTACTTTAGAAAATTATCAAAAGCACTTTTGAGAAACAAACTCATATTACTAATCATCTCAAGAAAATGTGTATTACTTACGCTTTCTTACTAAGTGGATATGCAAACTATAAAAGAATATAAATTCACCAACACAAGGTAGAATTAATTAATAGAATACATCATATAAAAGGTTAGGTTTTTATAAATTGAATTACTTAACCTCAAGCTGTAAAAGCTATAGAAACTGAAAAACCATTTAAAAAATCACACGCTTCTTCATAAGTAATATTTTAAGTGATGTCAAGATTTGGGATACTTACGTGCAGTAACAACAATCAGAGCAATGACCCATGCATCTGAGAAAACAAAAACAGTTTGAAGATGTTGAACATGTGAGTCTCTAGATAGCAGTTGTATTTTTATTTCAATCAGATCATCTAAACACTACAGCAAAAAAAGTTTTATCTACCTAGTTTTAGCATGACTATTAGTGCACCCAAGTCATTTTGATCCAGAACCTTTCTGACTAGTTTTCAAGTATAGGGTCCAACTTACGAAACTCTTATTAGGAACCTGTTTTCACTGTGCTCTGTAGCTACCTTTACTTTTTATGTGTGTGTGGTAAAATTTTGCTATTTTTTGACTCAAAATTTAGCAACAAAATATGTAAACATAAAAATCTACC
>NW_012137747.1:827383-845303 GCF_000956105.1 Propithecus coquereli | reverse complement strand
ATTAGAGGAAAATCGTTTTTAAAAGTATTATCACATTATAGTTGGTTTAGTTCAGTATTCACTCACTTTTTTTAATGATTTTTGGTAGAAATTTAATTTATATTTTTTCCCCAAAAGTGGATCTGTAGAATAAGTCATTAATAAATTTCTATTAATCTATCACACAGATGGTATTTGCAGAGTTTTCACAAATAATCTCATCAACCCCTTCCCTACCCTCTTTACCTCCCAACTCCCCCCACCTCAAAATTAAGACAGTCCTAAATACGAAGATTTCTTCTAAAAATATAAATGAAACACCAGGGCACATGGATAAAAATTATTCTGAGAAACTTGAGCATTTTGAAACTTGAGCATTGATGCATTTTTGACCATCTAGAGAACACTATTAAATAATCTCAATTTTTAGAAGTTTTTCTCTCAGTAGTACCTCTAAGTTGCCATTATTTTTATTAGCTTGCTATAAGGCAAAGCATAAAGTGTCACGTTTAACTCTGCTCGTCTCATTTCATAATAAGTTATCAAGTGTTTAACAGCTTAAGATGACATTGGATTTACTGGCACAATGACAGTTTGACTACAGAGTTTGGAGCTAAAGCATATGCTAAAAAATAAGCCTAAGGTGCACTGTATAAAAGAATTAACCATTATTGAACTAATGTAAGAAATAAAAAGTAATAGATTTTTGTCTTCTTTTACTTATCAAGAAATCTCTATATTTGATTGAACTTTAACTGTTACAACTATATTATTTTCTTTTATATATATATACGTTGTGTGACTTGTGTAAACTTACATAAAATATGTTAAAATAACCTGTTACAGAAAAAAACTAACCCAACTTACATTACTTCAAGGCTTGTGTATAGAAGATTATGAATAGAAAGAGAATTTATGTATAAATTGCCATCACAACAAAATAACACTATCATGTGGAAAGCAAGTTATGTTTTATATATTTTAACCTACATATAACCATAGCATTTAAGAAATTTGCCTCACCTGACTAGGAGTTCTATATTGGGGCACCTCTTAAAAACAGTTAATTACCTATATGTTCCTACTCATACTACTACTTATATTTGTCATGATATCTGTACCAACCCAAATCATCAAGGTCAAATAGTCCTTCTCTGGGATTGGGATATCCTAGAAAAAAAGAAGAAAGATGGATTAAGGAAAAAAAAAGAAAAGAAAAGAAAAAAAAAAGAGCTTTTAAGGATTTTATACTTAAAATTCATAGGTTGATTTTTTTCACCATTGTACAAAATCCCTTTAAATTTTTTCTTTATAAACTGTATTAATGTTTTTCATTTAAAGTAGTATCATAAAAATTTATAAATTTATATTCAATGTCATCATCTTTCTTCTTCCTGCCCATTAATATTTCCTGTGATAATATTCTGTGGCATAGTATACAAATTTATCTTTAATATATTCTCAAAATTAGTCTACAAATTCAGTGTGATTCTAACAATTAATAAAATTAAAAGACAGAGGAGGGCTTGGTAAATGCTTTAGAAATTGATCCAGAAGGAAAGGAAACTTCCTCAACATCATAAAGGCCACATATTAAAAATCCAGAGCTAATGTCATACTCAGTGGTAAACGACTGAAAGCTTTCCCCTAAGATCAGGAATAAGACAGGGTGTACACATTTGCCACTTCTATTCAAGACAGTACTGGAAGTTCTAACCAGAGCAATTAGGCAAGAAAAAGGAAAACAGGAATCTAAATTAGAAAGAAAATAATAAAATCACCTCTGTTTGAAGATGGCATGATCTTTTATGTAGCAAACCCTAAGGATTCCACATACACAGTCATGCAAAAACCTGTTAGAACTAATAAATGAATTCAGCAAAATTGCAGGCTACAAAACCACACAAAAATCAGTTACATTTCTATTCACTAACAATGAATAATCTGAAAAGGAAATTAAGAAAACAATTTCATTTACAATAGAATCAAAAAGAATAAAATACTTAGGAATAAACTTAACCAAGGAGGCACAAAACTAGTACACCGAAAACCACAAAACTGCTGGAAAAAAATTAAAGACATAAATAATGGAAAGACATCCTGTGTTCATGGATTGAAAGATTTAATATTTTAAAACTGTCAATACTATATAAAGCAATCTACAGATGAAGTGCAACTCCTATCAAAATCCTGATGATGCTTTTTGCAGAAGTAGAAAAATCCATTCTGAAGTTCATATGAAACCTCAAGGGACCAAAACAATCCTAGAAACGAGCAAAGTTAAGAAGATTCATATTGTTTGATTTCAAAACTTCGTACAAAATTGCAATCATCAAAACAGAGTGGTACTGGCATAAAGACAGACATACAGATCAATGGAATAGAATAGGGAGCCCAGAAATAAACCCTTGAATATATGGTCAAATGATTCTCAATAAGAGTGTCAAGAACAATCAACGGGGAAAAGGCAGTCTCTTCAACAAATGGTGCTGATACAACTGGATATCCACATGCAAAAGAATAAAGTTGGACCCTTAGCATATATAAAAAATTAACTCAGAATGGATCAAAAACCTAAACATAAGAGCTAAAACTATAAAACACTTAGAAGAAAACATAGGGGAAATCCTTCATGATGTTGGATTTGGCACTAATTTCTCAAATGTGACCCCAAAAGCACAAGTAACATAGGAAAAAAACAGATAAATTGGACTTTAAAATAAAAAATTTTTGTGCATCAAAGGACACTATCAACAGAGGGAAAAGGCAATCTACAGAACAGGAGGAAATATTTGCAAATCATATATTTGATAAGGGATTAATATTCAGAACTCCTAAAACTCAAAAACAAAAATCGATCCAATATGAAAATGGCCAAAGGACTTAAACAGATATTTCTCCAAAGAAGATCTACAAATGACCAATGGGCACATGAAAAGATGCTCAACACATTCTTAATCATTAGGGAAATGCAAATAAAAACGGCAATGACGTGCTACTTCGTATCTATTAGGATGGTGCTATGGTTTGAATGTTTGTCTCCTTTAAAACTCATGATGAAATTTAATTGCAGATGTGAAGTTATTAGGAGGTAGGGCCTTTAAGAGGTGTTTATGAGCCTTCATGAATGGACTAATGCTGTTACTGCAAGAGTATGTGTGTTATCGAGGGAGTGGTTTCGCCCCTCTTGCTCTCTCTGGCCCCATCTCTGCCCTTCCAACAGGGATGCCTTTGCCATGTGATGTTGCTGCAAGGAGGCCTTCGCCAGATGCCTGCACCTTGCCATTGGACTTCCTAGCCTCCAGAACTGTGAGAAGTAAATTTCTGTTCATTGTTTAATGAGTAGAGTTTCCATTTGGGATGATGAAAAAATTCTGGAGATAGATGGTAGTGAGGGTTGCACAAAAATTTCAATGTATTTAATGTCACTGAATTATATACTTAAAATGGTTAAAATGGTTAAAAAAATAAAAAAGTTGATTTGGAAAAATTAACATGAGAATAGCCTGGTAATTTCTGAAAAGGGAGTGTTCTAGTAGATATTAAAATGTATATAAAAAAAGACTTGATTCTGGTACAGGAATGGACAAAGTTCAAAGGAGAAAGGAGGCTAGAACACCTATGAATTCAATGTATGATAAAAAGTGCCGTGTCAAACCAGTTGGGAAGAAGACAACTTATTCAACAAATGGTGCTATTTAGCTATTGGATGGGGTAGGCGGGGTGGGGGGGAACCCTATCTCATTCCATATATCAGAATGAATTTCAGATGTACCAACAATTTAAATGCAATTTCATCTTGGGGAAGACCTAAAGCCTTTATAAGACAGACACGAAACTCATAGCCATTATGGCAACATCCAACTACCTATCAATATAAAACTTCTGAACACATAAATGACCACTGATAGAATAGTTATTAAATAAAATATGGTATATATTCAAGTCATCATTAGAAAGGATGAGAATAAATCTAAACACAATCACAATCCAAGACACTAAATGGAAAAAATACAAGTTGCAGAAAAATATGTACAGCATGATATCATTTTTAAGAAAAGGAAAAATATCAAACTACATGTATAACTGCACATAAAAAGATGTTGATGTATAGAAATAGATAAAAGAAAAAAAAGAAACCCCAAACTATTAACTGTGATTAACCTGGATTATGGACTAGAAAGAGAACTAATCTTTTACTGTGTATACTTTTGTAATGTTTGAAATTTTACAAAGATATATTGATATACTACTCATGTAATTAAAATATAAAAAGCAATCTATATCCAAAAGCATAAAAAACTTAAAAGAAAACTGACTGGTAAAAATAAAACAAAAAAAACCTGGAAAAAACTGTCACTTCATATTAAAAAGGGCTTTTTAATTCATAATGAACTCTCAAAAATAAAAAAAAAATCAGAAACCTAATAGAAAAATAGGCAAAGGATATGAATAAATAAATGTAGACCCAAAAAAGTTCAGCTTCATTGATAATTAAAGACATGCAAATTACAACAAGATGTCAGTTTTTGTCCATCATTTAAAAAGTTCTTTATATCAGTAGGATAAAGAGTTACCGAACCTGGATAATTTGAAACTGGAGGCTTGGTGGGATGAGTAGGCTTCGGACCTAGAAAAATAAATTTGATTCTATAAACTCGCCAGTCTTATTGATACCAGCCTTTTAAATTTTGATATTTGATTTTTAAAAAAGATTATTTATCAAAATGAAAAATACACATACTTTGCGAACTTTGCAATTCTAGTTCTCACAATTTAACCTACATATATATTTGCACAAGTATAGAAGATTGTATGCATAAGAATGTTCACTATAGCTTTGTATTTTATAATGGAAATCCTAGAAGTTAACTATTAATAAATCATAAAAGTAATGTGTTTGAAGTAAACATACGTATCTTTTTAGAAAAAAAATCTAAGTGGTATCATACTATATAATTTGCATCTTACTCTTTTCCACTGAGGGTTTCTTGGACATTTTTTCATACTAGCACACTTAGATCTACCTTAACACCATTATTAATTCTAGTGGTGACAGTCATATCAAGCTACCTTTAAGAGCTTCCCATATACCAGGCTGTGCTAAGTGCTTTAAATGCATCCTATTTAAACCTTACTATCACCCAGTAAAGAAGGCACTAGATCATTTTTATATGAGTAAACACATTAAAGTTCACATAACTTTCTCAAGTTCACATTCCTGTTTATATCTGTGGACTATGGCAAATGATTTCAGAATCACTATGTATAACAACTAAAATGTCTGTACAAACATTCTACCTCTTTTCATTACTAAAAATGATGAATGAGTGGAGATCATCAGGAATTTAAAGGAGCTGTGAAAAAATCACCAAGAATTTAAAAGATTTTAAAAAATATAAGCAGGAAGTTACTAAACCTGAGACACTGGAATTTAGAGGTTTTGCAGTGGAAGGAGTTGACACTGGAAAACAAAATAATAAGTAGATTGGATCAAACACTTGGGAGTTATTGCTGGCATTTCCTCCAAGAACTGACAAGATTTGTAGACCGGATCAACCCCTTGGGAGTTATTGCTTTCATTTCATTTATATGAATTATGCCTTTCATTCTTGACTTTTTTAGATAAACATGCCCATGCTTCAATTTACTCCAAAAAGTTGTTGCAATCCACCTATTATAAATAAAAATACTGAACAGGAGAAATTTACACACCCATGCAATATACACAACATGCTAAGCACCCCGGAAAAATCTACACAATCACAATAGCAGAATTCTTTGTGAATTTTATATGCTATACCTGGCACAGAAATAAATACCAGAGTTAAATACTAAAATTGCTTCTTTTCAATTATTCTGTATCACTGATATTTAATGTCAAAGAAATAAAGTCTAAAACAAAACAAAAACAAGAAGGAAAAAAGACAAACTTTGTACCTTTAGGACACGTTGGAATTGAGGGTTCCCAAGTACTATTTCCACCACAGATAATAGTGTCACTGCCATTAAGATAAAAACCTTTATTGCATTCAAACATAACCGTTGCTTTGTAGGAAAATGTTTTTCCAAATCCTGATATCTGTTTTCCATTTGCGACCACTGGAAACGGACATCTGACCACTGAAAAGTACAGAAACCAAAGAATTAATGGAAATCTACTTTGAAATAGGACCAGAAAAAGCACAAAGTAGTACTTTCTATGGGAACAAAGAGACAAGAAATGGAATACAAGATGTTAAAAAAAATTTTTTAAAGACTTTGTTTTAAAAAATTAAACATAAAGCATTTTAATGGATATATTTCTCTTGATATAGAATTCTAGGGTAAGGGTTTTGTTTTTCTTCCAGCACCTTGACAGACATCATTGGCTTCTAGCTGCAATAGTTTCTTAAGTCAGCTGTCATTCTTACTTGTCCTCCACCCTCCCAAATGTAATACGGTTGTTTGTTTGTTGTTTGATTCCCTCTCACTGGCTGCTTTTTTAACTTTTGTTTTCAGTAGTTTGGTAAAAACTACCAAACTACTGGGATTTTTTTGGTAAATTTTAATAATTTATTCATCCTGCTTAAGGTTCACTGAATTTCCCAGATCTGAGATTGTTGTTTTGGATCAAATTTGGATAATTTTTGGCCAATATTTATTCAAATAATTTTCTATACTGTTTTCTCTCCTCTCTTTCTGAAACTTCAGTTACATATATGCTCGACTGCTCGATACTTTCCCACAGCTCAGTTTAAGGCTCTCTCTCCATCTTTCTTCTTAAAACACGTTAAATTTCTGTTGACCTGCCTTCGGGTTCACTGATCCTTTGTTGTGTCCAATAGCACCTAATGATTTTTTTGAAGTTGGGATTATTCTAAGAACAGGGGAGCACTGATCCTGCATTTCTTGTTTACATCCAGTAGCTGAGACGGCCATCTCTGCAAGCCTGCCTTGGCCAGGACAGAGGCTGTCACACTGAGGCAGATCAGAAGCTGATGTGTTTGTATAGTCACTCTGGACTAAAGTGAGGCTGAATTTGTTTTTATGTCAAAAAAACCCAAACCTTTTCGAGTGCTTTCTATTGTTCAGAATTGAAAGAATGTCAGGGGTCCACTTAATAACTGTATTCACTTTGAGAACTGTGTTCACTTTTTTTTTTTTTTTGAGTTTAAATGCATTTTATTTTTAGACAACCTACATGACATGTTTTTTCCTTAAAAACAATGCCTTCACTCCAAATAAATCACGGTGAAAATAAATGAAGAGCTCAAGATGACATCAGTCCCATTTGTCTTAAATCCTGGTGTTGTGTGGGTGACAAGCAGCAGCCAGTTATGATGACAGGTGATAGATCCAAAGTAATTGCCAAATTTGTTAACATTTTTCCATTTCTAAACCATCATTAAAGAAAATCATATATGGGGTCACACCATCCTCACGGTAGTCCAGTAGAGCAACCATGCCATCTGGATTCATATTTTCACCAATGAAGAACTGGTAGTTTTTGAAATTAGCAAGGATGTGTTTGGATATCCAATTATATTGGATATAATTTACACATAGTAAAATTCCCCCTTTCATGTGTATATAGCTGTATGAATTTTGACAAATGCAAATAATAATCACATAACTACCAACACAGTAAAGATATAGAAAAGTCCCATTACTCACCAAATTTCCTCATGCCTCTTTGTGATGCACCCTTCTTCCCCCACCAACCAGCCAACCAACGATCTATTTCTCTCCTTGTAGCGTTGCCTTTTCAGAATGTCATATAAATGGAATCACAGCCTTCTGAGTATGGCTTATTTCAATTAGCATGATGCATTTGGGATTCATTTGTATTGTTACATGAACCAGGAGTTCATTTCTTTTTATCGCTGAGACAGGTTGTTCATCCATTCACTAGCTGAAGAACATGTGAGTGTTTCCAGTTTGGGGTGATTATGAATAATGCTGTTATGAACATCCTCATGTAGCTGTCTGTGTGAAATGTTTCCAGTTTACTTGGGTTGCTGAGTTGTATGGGAAGTGTGTGTTTAACTTTATAAGAAATTGCCAAAAGTGTTTCAAAGTGATCACTCCACTTTGCATTCTCACCCTCAATGTTTGAGAGTTCTAAAATAACTGCTCCACATCGTTGCCAGTACTTGGTACTGTCAGCTTTGTGTGTGCGTGTGCTTAAATTTCAGCCATTCTGATAAGTGTTTAGTGGTATCTCACTGTGAACAGAGACAGTTTTATTTCTTCCTTTCTGATAAGTATGTCGATTGCTTTCACTTGCCTTATTGTACTGGGTAGGACCTCCATCACAGTGCTGAACAGAGTGGTGAGAATGGACATCCTTGCCTTGTTCCTGACTTAAGTAATCCCTTTCTTAATTAGAAATAAATTGTATTAAGGGTTTTTATTTATCATTAAGTATGCTACTTTTTACCATGATATAATGTTTCCTTTTTACCATTAAGTATAATGTTAGCTGTGAGATTATTGTAGATGTCTTTTATCAGGTTGAGATAGTTCCCTTATAGTCCTAGTTTGCTGGGAAGTTTTATCATGTAAATCATGAAAAGATGATGAATTTTTTCAAATGCTTTCTTTTTTTTTTTTTGCATCTAGTAAGATAATCATACGGTCTTTTTCTCCTTTATAGTTTCTTGATATGGTAAATTACACTGATTAATTTTTGCATTTGAACCAACCTTGCATTCATGGGATAAATCCTACTTGGTCATGATGTACTTTTCTTTTTATATATCACAGGATTTGGCTTGCTAATATTTTGTTGAGGATTTTTGGTCCTATTTTTGAGGATATTATTTGCAATTTTCTTGTAATGTTTTTTTCTGGTGTTGGCAATGCTATCATCATAAAATAGGTTAAGAAGTGTTCCCTTCTCTTGCATTTTTTTGAAAAGCTTATGTAGAATTGCTACTATTTATTCCTTAAATGTTTGGTAGAATTCCCCAGTGAAGCCATCTGGGCTTGTAGTTCTCTTTGTGGGAAGGTTATTAACTACAAATTATATTTCTTTAATAGATATAGGACTATTTAGATTATCTTTACCTTCAGGTGAGTGTTGGTATTTTGTGTCTTTCAAAAAATTTGTCAATTTCATTTAAGTTGTCACATTTATAGGTATAAAGTTGTTTGTAATATTCCCTTATCATCCTTTAAATGTCTGCAGGGTATTTAATGATGTCCCCTTTTTCATTCTTGATATTGGTAATTTGTGCCTTTTTTTTTTCCTGTCAGTCTGGCTATAGGTTTATCCATTTTATTGATCTCCAAGAATCAGCTATTGGTTTTATTGATTTGCACTATTTTTTTTCTCTTTTCAATTTCTCTTTTTAATTTCTTTTCTTTTCTGTATTTATAGTTTCCTTCCACCTGCTTGTTTTGGGTTTATTTTGCTCTTCTTTTTTAGTTATTTAAGACGGAAAATGAAATCATTTATTTGAGACTTTTCTTTTTTTCTAACATAAGTATTTCATGCTACGAATTTCCCTCTAAGCAATGTTTTAGCTGCATCCTACAAATTTTTATATTTTGATATGTTGTGATGTTTTTACTAAATTCAAAATATTTTCTAATTTTCCCTCCTTCTTTTTTTACCCAGGGGTTATTCGGATGTGTCTTGAATAATTTTCAATTCTTTGGGGATTGCCTAGATATGTACTTCGAATGATTTCATTTTTTTGGAATTTGTTAAAAATTGTCTTATTGCTTAGAATTTGGTCTACCTTTGAGAATGTTCCATATGTACTTGACAAGAGTATATATTTTATTGGTATTCAGTGATTCCTTTTGTTACGGCAAGTGTCAGTGACCGGTCCCAGGGGAATAACCGAGCGGCACGCAGAGAGTTGGAGGGTCAGAAAGTTTTATTGCCGGCTGCCCTGAGGAGATAAGCCTCCAAATTCTGAGCACCTTTTCTGGGTTTTGGTCAGGTTTTGTACTTTTTTGGGGGAGTTACTCTTAACAAATCACACACAAGTATAAATGATTAACCAATTAGCAAAAAGATTTAAAAGTTATCCAATAAACAATAATTCTTATAAGTAGTAGAACTATGATAGGCTTATAACAAACATTAGAATCATGATAGACTTATAACAAACATTTTAATCATGACAGGCTTGCAGTTTTGTTCAGCTTTGCTCAACTGCTCTACGGTTTTAGCTTGCAAGGCTGACAGGTGTTAGTGTCTACTTTAGCTGCATTGTGGTTTTAAGCAGAATCAACACAGAAATTCCCCTAGTATGCATGGAAATTTCCCTAACACTTTCTTTCAAGGCACTTTCTTTCAAGGCACTTTCTTTCAATCCCCTCCTGTGTCTCCATGTTTTTGGTCACTCTCCAGTGCCTTAAACATTTGGGGATTTTTAAAATAAATTTTATTCAGTTTATCATTCCTGTTGATGAGAGGGTTAGTCTATTACAATCCACTCTACCACTACTTATAGCTAGAACTCTTAGATTTCTTGTAATATAAGATCAAACTTTCTTATATTTAAGCCAGCGTATGCTGGTTTTTTTGGTTCTTTCAAGCAAAAAAAATCCTAATTCATGGGTATACACAGTAGTTCACAATGTATAAAACGAAATGCCAGGAATACATGGGGTAAGCAATAAGGAACTCTACAGCTAAAACTATTTTTTTACTCGAATGGAGAGATATTAAATTAAATTAGAAACCAATTTTATAGGAGGAAGAAGCACATATGCCTGTGTTGTTTACTTTTAGGTAAAACTATTTCCAAAATGCTTCCACAGTATTTACAAATGAAGAAGGAAATAAAGGATGGATTATTACCTTTACACTCGGGAGCATCACTACTCCATTTTTGGTGGCTAGCACAATAAAGCGTCCTCTCTCCAACGAGTGAATATTCCTCTGGTCCGGGAGCAGGATCACAGCTATAAGTTACTGCTTCAAGATAATGAAATACTTCTACATCACTAAAGGTGTGTTTTCCATTTTCTATTTTTGGAGGTGGTGGACACAAAATCCCTTGAAAAGGGGGAAAAGAGGAAATGAAAGGCAAAAGGAAAGGTAAAGGATTAATGCAGCATTCATAAAGTTCTACAAACTTGCTTTCAATAAATTCATCAATCTAGGATTTCTACGAGCTGGTTGGGAATTCAATATCCATTTATAAGAGGGTTTCTATGAGAAAATATATTATCTCAAATTCAAATCATTAACATAGTGATGAATTTTAGAAACAAAACAACTCATTTTCTTGAAGTATATAATACCTCTATTTATTTGCAAAGCCATGCTAAGCTTTGTTCTAATCATCATAAAAGATGCTGATGATTTAATGAGAAAATATGCTTGAGATTAAAAACAAAACTGAGTGTTAGTTGAGAAATGCCTTATAATTTGTAAATATATCCATTCTCTAAATTGATGGTTCACAATAATACCAAGATATTGTCTTTTTCCACTCTCATCCTCACAAGTATTCAGTGATTTTTTTCCAGAGGCTACATATTGTGTGATAACAGACTGAATCCAAATGTCTTCCTTTAATAAAGCCACTATTCTCATTAATTTTTTTGTTTTGGAAAATTTTTATTTTTCATAAAAGTTATATTACATATGTTAACATGTACTGAGTTTATTGTTTTTACAAATGAATCAACAATTATTTCAAAACCTCTCAGTTTTAATCCCAATATAATAAATATCAATAGCTACAACTAACATAAAGGAAAGATCACTGGGATCCTTATTAATCTTAAAGCATAAAGGGGTCCTGAGGTCAGAAAGTTTGAGAACTGTTGGTCTAAATTTTAAAAAGAGAATTTACTTACTTGCACATATTGCGGGCTTAGCACTCCAAACTGCCTCCTCTCCTTTAAGTTCACAATGTACAACTGCTTCACCAATTAAGTAATAACTAAATGAAAAGAAGGTTACTGTTTCCTTTAGCAGTTAAGATGTACAAAATAATGAATGAAATTTTTATATAGTCATTCTTCTATGCTGCAGTAGTTTGAGGGAGAAGTTTCTTAAACAACATGCTATCTGATCAAAGTGCTAAATACATCTGCAATTTAATCAAATAAAGAATATCTCCATTTGCACACACATTGGCCAAGAGCAAAGATGTCTAAATAAATCTGCTGCGCCTGCCAGTCTGGCCTTTTTGCTGTCTCCTGCAATCACATTACACATTCATTTCTGTGCCTTTGCTCATGCCATTCTGCTCAGCAAGGACAACGACCATGTAGAGAGCTCAGGCCCTAGTGCTGGGCTGCCTGGATTTGAGTCCCTGCTCCACAACTTACTAGAGCGTGGGCAAGTCACTTCAAGTTTCTCTTGCTCAGTTTCCACATCAATTAAAAGGGGCTAAAAGTATATACCTCATGGGGTTGTTTAAAGGATTAGATGAGTTAGCATCTGACACACCGTAAGTGCTAGGTTAAGTTTTAGCTCTTATTAGTATTATTTAGATCAGAATATCTTTCTAGGAATCCCTCAGGAATACCCCTACTCAATGAAATCTTGCCAGATGATTTAAATTCACCAGACTCACTCCTTCTTCTGGACTCTCACTGTAATTGTTATGAATAATTCCACTTAACTTGGTAGTTTTCATTACTATTTTGCCTTGAGAGCTTTGGGTATATATTGTATTTTTCGATAAGGCTACAACTTCTTCAAGAAGGGTCTATGTCTTAAACTTCTGCTATCTCTCAAAGAGCCTAGCAAGCTCTGTGTAACTATTAACCGAATGTTCCAATATTGTACTTGACTAAATTAAAAAGCAGTCAGTGAAACCACCTTACATAGTCACAGCTGACTTTTCTCCCAAGGCTCACTCATTTTTTTCTTATTATAGTGTGTTACTGCTACAGTTTGAATGTGGTTTGTCCCCACCAAAACCCAGGATGAAATTTAATTGCCAGTGTAACAGTATGGAGAGGTGTGGGGTCTTTAGGAGGTGATTAGGTTGTTAAGAGGGATAGTGCCTTTCTCAAGGGAGGTTCTGAGTTAATTCTTGAGGGAGTGAGTGAATTCTCCTTCTCTGAGGATCGGATTAGTTACCACAAGAGCAGGTTGTCATGCTTTATTTTTTTAAATGCACTTGCTTTCCCTTTCTCTTTCCAGCATGTTATGATGCAGCACAAAAGCCCTCACCAGATACTGCTGCCATGTCCTTGCACCTTCCAGCCTCCAGAACTGTGAGCTGAATAAACTTCTTTTCTTTATAAATTACCCAGCCTCAGGTGTTCTGTTATAGCAACAGAAAACAGACTGAGAATATTACATTCATTCTCCAAATGCACATTTTCTGCAAATGCCCAGTATCCCCAATATATATTATTTAAAAAGCCCTACAGAACAAAGGTTATTATTAAGTGCTCAGTGCCTCTTTGAGATGCTTCAATTCTTTGCAGCAGTCTCAAAAATAAGGTTTTCCAACTGAGAGATTTTAATCAACATGGTGGTAAAGACTAACCAGGTCAACCTTGGTCTGGTAACACCTTACAGAGTTATGTGGCTATAAGAATACCTTTGGTTGACAATTCTACCTCCCATTTCTATGAGCCCTACTTCAACTCTAAGAGTTGGCAGATTTAAATAGGGTGCACTTTGTTGTGAAGGATGAAGTCACCACGATTACTGCATTCCTAATGCTTACAATAGGCTTATTATTAGACACAGCAAGTATTACATAGTTTTGCTTTTCTTTAATTTCATTTTTTTTTCTATTTATTACACATCTACCTCCATAAAACAGCCAAGAGTTGTTTGGCTAAAAATACAACTTGCCACACAGAAAGCAAAATTAAATCAAGTTCATATGAATGCTTAAGAAGAAAAGCAAAACAAAATTAAATTATTAATATTTACCTTATTTCCTCTAAGGAGCAACTTACTTACTTACCCCGTATTACAACTATAGTGCAACTGATAACCCCATGCAAAAGTTCCATTTGCCAGCAGTGCTTGGCCATTTTCAGGATCCTTTACGTATGGACATGCATTTCCTAAAAGAAAATAATTTTTAAATTTGTTTTTTAAATCCAGTTTCAAAATGGATTTGAATCAAAATCCAAATTCTACATTGCTATTTTAATTCATGGGAATATTACTTCTTTATTTAACTGTTACCAGGGCAAACTTAAGATTCACCTTTACTCAGGCAATCGAATGCCAAGGAAAAGATTCCCTGGAGACGTCTCAAAGCCTGAAAATAATACATTGCTATCTTAAACCTCGTTTCATATGAAAAAAATCATCTCAGTAATGGAAGATACATCCTAAAATGTGTGAAAAGGTCTAGAGCGAGCAGAAAAAAAGAGGGGCTTGAGCACTTACTAAAACAAGGTTGATCTGAGACAGGAAACCATGAATGATTCTTCTCACAAAAAGTATAGGTGGCAAGAGGAGGCACATAAAAATATCCTTTTTTACACCTGTAGGTTACTTCTTCCCCAACCTCATAATAGGGTTTAGGTACACCAACAAGCTCCATAGCTTCAAATTCTGGTGGCTCCTCACAGGCATCTAGGGACAAGAGAAGAAGAACACGAAGATGAAGTACTGGTATCACTTTCACCAGCCAGGGACTGTGGTCTGGCAGCAGGTGGTACAGAAAAAAATAGAAAGGTCCTTGGCAAGATTTTGAATGATTATTCCATGCTTAAAGTGGTGGTGGTAGTAGAAGAATGTGTCTTGCTTGTTTTAGTAACACCCAATTAGCTTTTGGTCTGTTTGGGAATAAACTGAATTTTCACTCAACAGTAAACTGAAGAGATACCATCAATGTCTTTGGTCTTAAAAAATACACATAGGTATGCATCTTTCCCCATGTTTTTCTAATGTCATTTAAAAATTAACCTCTCCTCTAAGAAATCTTCTATAGTATATAACACGCTGCTCAGATTACTCTCCCACAGTTTGAAACAAAAACTTATGACACCTTGTGACTTCGGCTCTGTCTCCTCTTAGAAGGCAAGTTCCTAGAGATCAAGGACCATGTCTTCTTTTTCTGCTATGCTGTACCCAGTGGGTGCTCAAGAAATGCTATGATAAGAGGTGATTATTAAATAAACATGGTGGATTTCCGAGATCAAAATAAAGACGGACCAAAATATAAGACTTCATTTCATTTGTTTTATATAAATGAATTGAGCGTCTTGTAAGTGAACAGATGCCACTGAAGTATGAAAATTTGCTACTTTGGATAGCCTTACGTGAATTTGGTTTGGTTTGGTTTTCTTGAACATTAAACACAGTTTAATCTTTCCTCACTGATCATTGCATCATGCCTTCCCTCAGAAGTCCCTGAGGTGTCTGTTGGGCTGTTTATCCAACATATCTCTACAGTAAAGCTACTATATTGCTGTGCTTTCAGAATTTTTTATTTCTGTTTTTTTGTAGGTTTTTTTTTTCCTCTCTAGAGTGGTATTGCTTCTGCAATTCATCTTCCTTTTAATTATCTGTGGGCTTGTAAACCTAACAAATATGTTAGAACACTTATGTAAAATAAGATGATAGCGACATCAAGTAAAGGCCTAGAGGGCTGAAATAATACGAAAGTCTCTCCTACGAGGGAAGGACCCAAAGAGATAAATCTATTTTGATCTCTGACGAGCCTTTTCATTTTTACTCCCTGGATCTCGGTCATATTTCAGATTGAGAGATTGGTCAAGAGAACTCTAACCAAGGGAAATGTTACTCTCATTTCATGTCATATTCTAAATTCTAAAATTCTCCAGATATATGCTGTCCAACATTTTATTTACGTCACGTCCTGCAGTCCACCTGTCGGCAGTAAGTTTTCAACATTTCCACTATGCTTGACCTTGATATCTGAATGTTCCTCAATCAACTGCCTAAAACAAACAAACAAACAAACAAAGCAAACAAAAAGCTCTAGTAATTAAAAGCATTGTTTAAACAGAAAATCAGTATAGAGTTGAGTTTTATTGCTAACATTAAACTTGCAAACTACCCTGAGCCAGGCATTGTCATTTTACAATAGGAAATAAAAAGAGCTAGAAATGCTATATAATTCTGCTTTAGAAAAAAATGTTTAACATCATTCTAGAATTTCCTGGAACCACCAAGACAGAAATCAACTAACAGCATGCCAGTGTTAAATCAGTATCCTTTGTATTATGCTTTTAAGTTTAGTAACTCTCTCGAAAGCAGACACAAAGAGGATTCTTAATCTTACTTTCACATGTAGTGCTCTATATGGAAAAAGAAATATCAGTTAGATGATTTAGTCCATTCAACTAATTCTCCTCCCTAACCTACACCAAAAAAGGCATGTTTTCAACACTGTGCAGAGTTTAAAATTTTTGGTTTGCCAACCAGTGGATTAAATACTTTATATACTGTAATAATTATGTCCAATATCACATTTTTATATTATAATACAATGTTTTCCCCTGATCAGGAACACTGAACTTTCTTCCTATGGAGATTTTCAAATTAAACATTCTCAGCTCCAGAAAAACAGTATCTTGACTTATTTCTTCCAGATATTTTACAATATAATTAATACTAAGCTGCAATGCTATACTTTAATAATAGATGCCATTATGTAATATGATAGGCTGCATTCAGAAAATTCCCCAAAGTTCCAGGTCTGTTTCAGTTAAGTGAATTACTTCTTTGCACTGGATATATTCAACCGTCCACCTTAGCTACACTGACACCTGCTTGCAAAATTAACCCTGTGAAGTGGGCATATACCCACACCCCTACCTAGATTGCTAGCATCAGAAATTCATGGTATCTGACCACAATTGGAATTGCAAAGAAACCTGACCATCTTGCTCCTTCTCCCACTGTCCATACAACCTTTTTTTAAACCTTCTTTGTTCCTCGAAACACAGACTCTGACATTTACATCTGTCAACTTTATTTCTCACCTCCCACTCATTTTTAGGCCCACAAAAATCACTCCAATTACTTTTAAAATCATTAAATGTCCTCCTTGTTAAATTTATCCTAACAGTCTCTTCCTCTGTAGTTTTAGTTACCCTCTCAATAATATCTGGAGCCACTGATTAAACATCGCACTAACATGGTGCCGACCACACTTATCTGGGCGTCTGTACCCCACCAAGACCCACAAAGACAGGGACCATGTCTATGGTTTGTCTATACCCCAGCATATCACAGAGAAAGAGTAGGAGCATTGCAAATGTATGTTGAAAAATTAAGAGGAACGGAGACAGAACTGGAGAACGAAACTGAGGTAGAGGGAAACCACCCGGCAGGAATCCGAGCCATGAACTTGGAGGAAGCAGAACTGGCTAGCTCTCCTGGCCCTAGAAACCAGCCCCAGAGAAATGTGACAGTGCAACCAGTATAGCCCATGTGAGGAGATCCGTGATGACGTAAGTTGTGAGTCTCAGCCCCTTCCTGGGGTGGCACAGGAAATGCAGGCCCTGATGTTGGGGGGGGGGTTGGGCAGACTGACTCTGACTCTCCCTGCCTCTATAGATAGTCTCCGTGCTGGGTGGGGAAGACAGGGAAAGCAGGGGGGCACTCTCTGCTCATTCTCTTCTGCCAGAAGGGCTCTCTCTCCCTGGCTTCTGGGAAAGCACACCATCCTGGTTTTCCGAGTGTCCTCTGGCTACTGTTCCTTTTCTGCCTGAAGGGATAGTGTATTGTCTCTGATGGATCTGGTGAAAGACCTTTTGTTATTTCCTTCTGCAGGTCCCCTGGGTGAGTATGTACACTCCCATGACTTCCTTACCACTGATTATCAGCTGCCTCCCAGCTGGATCCCTCTGTCCATCCTAGATCTCTAGGTGGGGTGCCGAGTCTGTATATTCAATTGCCTCCCTACATGGCTCCACTTGCAATGAGTAACGCTATCTCAGATAACACCGTGATGACCAAACGTGGTCACTTTTGATTCTTTGTGTTCACACGTACCCAGCAAACAAGTTATTTTGCCAAAAATGAAATGCT
>NW_012137747.1:813988-826123 GCF_000956105.1 Propithecus coquereli | reverse complement strand
TAAATTTTGTACTGATACATAATAGCTGTACATATTTTTGCAGTACATGTGATAATTTGATATATTTGTATAATCAAATCAGGGACACTGGGATATTTATCCCCTTATTTATCTTTTCTTTATGCTAGGAATAAATATAAATTAGTCTCTTCTAGCTATTTTGAAATATACAATCGATTAATGTTGACTAGAGTCACCATACTGATCTATCAAATACCAGGTCTTAAGAAACGGTATTTTAATGTTATCAAAGGTGAACTCAAGATACTGTGGGTTTTATTTTTTTCTGAGGTACGGAAATGACAGATTTCAGCTTGTTTCTTACAATAGTGATGATAATAATTTGAGAAATGGCAAACATTAAGCACTACTTGTGCCATGCATTATTTTAAGTGTTTTTAAAGTAACTTAATCTTCATAATCATACTATTTCCCCCTCTTTGGGATGAACAAATTAGGGTATCGTAACATGAAGAAACGTGCCCAAGAATACATTCCAAGGAGGTGGCAGACCCAGTAATTAAGCCAGGCCACCCAGATCCCAGGCCACACTGGTGAACCACCACCAAACTAGTTCCCATGACTGTCACTCATCTGCAACCGCCACATGCACATAGTCTATCTGCAATTTAGTCTTCAAGAAATTGTCTTCTGCTGTGTCTAGGGAAGTGCCAAGTTAAACAAAAGGGCTCAAGTTGTGCTAAAAGGACAGGTAATAACATGAGTCTCAATTTATGAAAGTAACTGTCTATTCCTAATGAGTGGTTACTTTTCACAACTGCTCACTCTGTGATCTAGTCCTTTCCCATTTTCTTGCCTCCTTTGCCCTATTGCTGCCACACGAGTAGCTTGGCAGTCCAGTTGTATCACATCTTGGCGCCACTGCTCATACTGCTTCATCTTCTCTGAATGCTCTTTCTCCCTGGTCAGCTGCAACATCTGCTCAACTCTTGTTTTCCTTGACTTAACACATTAACCACAATGTGAGTTGTGTTTAACTCATGCTGGTTTAGGGCCCAGGGCCTCGTGAAGCATATGTAACTCACATGTCTCACAGGAGATGCAAGAACTATTTTTCAAGTTGCATATAACTGACGCACAGAAAACAATAAAAAACAAATTCTTCATTAAATTAGAAAGGACCATCTTGATTTCAGAGTTTTTATTCTGTTTTCATAATAAAATACCGTGGCCCCAAGGAAAAAAAAAATTTTCTAGTATGGCAGTCAATGTGTTAATCTACCCATCATCTCCTCTGGAAAGCATTTTCTGCCTCCTTCTATGAAGCAGTGATCAGTTGCCTTCCTCTGGCCTCTCCTCTGCGTGGATCTCTCAGGTAACTTTCCCATGCTTTTGTGTTTAACAGTTAACATGCCTGACTCCATTCATCCATATGGCCTACACCTAGCACAATATGCTCCTCATAGTAGCAATTCAAAAACATTTGGTACTCAACATACCACTGCTGTCAAACATAAAACAATACTGAAGAATATGCTGTAACAAATTTCATATTGAAAATAACCATCTTAAAGCTTTACACATTGGAGAAAGGAGATTTAGCCATTTCTTTTGTTGCGTATCTCCCAGTATTCTGGTAACCTAGCAGATTACCAGATAAGGACTGGTCTCTTGGCATTGCGGTATAGAGTAAGGGAACTGTAAGGCTGGTGGCAGGCACACCCCCAATCCCTAAAGCTGTAAAAGAAGCAGCAGCTGACTGTGCCCGCCGAAAATAACTAAACGCAGACGATAAGCCTGATGCAGGCAGTTTGGGTTCCCGGGACTGAACAGCAGACTCCATTTCTCGGAACCCGCCAAAACCCTCAGTGGAAAATCCCCAAATCCGCTTCAGGCAGCATAAAAAGCCCTAGCCCCCTCCAAACGGGCGCGACTTCCCTGGCCCCCTCTCTCGGGACCAGTGAACCTCGTCCGGGAGTGCTCTCTTTCCCCTTCTCCCAATAAAACCTCATTACTTGCCCTTTTCACTCTGCTCGTCTTTCTTTCTCTGCCGCCGCCCATCCAAAAACCTTACAGAAACTAAGAAACTACTGTGTGAGCACTTATTGATCTTGGCTTCCTTAACTGGAAAGAATGAAAAGACCTAAAATAGGTAGAAGAGACCACACACAACAGAAGATTGTGGGTTTTGTCCAAAACAAGCAGTGCCCCCTTCTAGAGGCATGCAACTGGTCCCGAAAGTTGACGTCTTCCCTCCCTGCTATCTTGTATCGTTTGGCAACTACTCTGAGATGGCAGGCCTCCCATGTGCAGCACTGTCTGCTTACAAAACCTCCTCAGGAGTGAGTTGCTCCAAAAATGAAATGCTTATATCATCCATGAATTCTCACTGCCTAGCATAGTGAGTTCTCATTTTCACTTTCTCTAGGTTTCATACCTGTCTCAATTTTACCTTTCAACTTTTACCTTGTTTTTCTGTCTCTTCATTTTCAGTTTTGTTACCTTCTCTGTTGCACCCTATTCATTTTATTTATCTATTTTCCTCTATTTCAAATAGCTTTCTCAGCCTTCTTCAACTTTTAGTTTTAAGCCTATTCTAAACATTATTATTGTTTTAAAAAAATCCTTTTGTTTTCTTCTTACCACCACTGCTCCCTACCCCTCTCACTCCTCTTCAAAATGAACTTTTTAGTGATCAGTAAGATGCAAGACTGGAGTCCTGGGAGCCCTGGAGAGTCTACACAGACAGGGAAGACAGATACTTTCTGACCCTCAGCTGCCCCTGCCCTAGCTTTTTCTGGGTATCACAGAAAGGCCATTCTAAGCACTGCTCTTTAAAGAACCTTCCTCCTGGATGCAGGAGGAATTTTTTCTTAGGCTCTAAGACCCAGCCAAATATTATATTTAATTTTCTGGTACTTAACAGATGTTGATACTGAGTCAGTCTTGATACTGAGGCAAAAAATTGGGCACCTGGAACACAGGTGTGACAAGACAGACAAGACTTGTCCATTCTGATGGGAAGAGAGAGGGAACAGAAAAAATAGTTTTAGAGAGGTGATTAAAAGTTGGGGGGAGTTGGGAGGGGGCGTATGTATCTACCTGAGATAGAGTGGTCAGAGAAGGTCTCTCAGGGAGTAACATTCTAGCTGAGTGTGCAGGCTAAGAAAGAGCCAATCATACGGTGAGTCAGGAGAAGAATGCTCCAAGACCGACGACACAGCGAGAGCAGATGCCGCAAAGCAGCAGTTTGACCTGTGTGATAAGCAGAAAAACTCTTCCCTGCCTCCAGTCATTTGTTAAATGCTGTCAGAGAATCATGCTGCTTTCCTCCAGAGCACTTCTCTTGATTTATAATAGCACTGTTTATAATAGTATTGCTTTGAATTTTTTAAAAAGAATTATGTTTACGATTAACATCCCATTAAATTTTAGCAAATATTTATTGATTACTTATATTACTGGCACTGGGGACATAACAATGAACAAAGCAAAGTCCTTGCTTATATTCCTGCATGTACGTATGTGTAAACCCAGTAAACTAAGAATCATGGAGACAGGAATGGTTCGTGATTGCCTACCAGTGTATCACCATGACCAGCACAGAACCTGGCATGTATGAGATAAATATTTGTTGAATGAATGCTGCCAAGAAAAGAAATGCAGCATACAAACTGTATATGTAATAGGATCCTAAATATAATTTGAGCATAGAAACATATGAAGTGCACATCAAGTCAGAAGGCAACATATCATAACATTACAAATGGTTGTCCTTTGTGTTTTATACAGGCATGTACTTTTTGTAGCATGTATTTTTTAAAAGTATTTATTCCATTCAATGGAACACAAAACTTTAGTGAGATGGGTGTTCAGCTTTAGTTTATGAGCTGTAGGGGAAAACCAGATTAACATTATTTATTGTTTTTTCTTCTGATACTAATTTCTCACTAGCTTTGCTTACCAATGTTTTTCAGGTTGCCTCACATCTCCTCTCAAATATGACCCACACTGATGAAAAGAAGGAAAACAACACCAAAAAGCCATTAGGTAATAGAATCAGATACTGTCTATATTGGTTGGAAACGGGAAGATGACTAGAGGAGGAGAAGGGAGAGGAGGAGGAGGAGGAGAAGAAAGATAATAGCAGCCACTTGTAAACCAAGACCAAATAGGAGACTGTTCACTTAAGGTACAAAAAGCATGGCGCGCGCTTCCCATCCCTCTAACTCCAGGCACCAAGAGCCTGCTCCCAGCCCGAGTGCAATAAGCCCAACATGCCCTCCCCAGACACAGCTCGCGCGCACCCCGCACAAAGCACACAATGAGCGTCCTCGCCCCACACTGGCTCCACAGGGCAGGCCTCCAGCGCACAGCACACTCGGAGCAACACCTGGCCAGTGTAGTATTGGCCAGCCCAACCCGCCAAAATGCAGCAGACGCACTCGCATCCCTAAACTCTGGGCCCTAAAGAACTAACATCGCTCACCAAGGCGCCACCTACCCCGCCCAGGAAACGCAGGGCACCTCTCACAGCCGGCACAGCACGGGCCCTAGCAACACTCCCGCACACCTGGGCACTCCAGAGCAAGCCCTCACCTGGGGCACCGGGTCCGCACTCCCCATCCCGACTTGGCTCAATCCCGAAAACTCTGCAGGGTTTTACTGAGGACACAGCGAGGCCCTGGGTAAACACCGGCCCCGCTCCATGAAGACCACCAAGCGCGTCTTCACCAAGGGCACGGCACGGTCCCCACACCCCCGCCTCACACACACACTCTCTCACACGCGCCCCGGAGAACCCTGGCCACGTACTCAACGCCCAGCCCCGCGCCTCCGGCCCGACCGGCCGAGCGAGGCTCCAGCCTCGCAGTGGGCGCGCGCTCGCTCTCCAGGGTCCTACCCGAGCACGTGGAAAGCAGCAACGCCAGGGCCACCAGAAGGATCCCTAGGAAGCTCCGGGAAGGGACGGGACGCTCGTGGCGGCGGGGAGGCGCTCTGCACGGCGCGCAGGACGCCGTCATTTTTGTGGAGATGAGCGGGAGACTTAGCGCCAGCCGAGCGGGCGGTCCCTCCTGAGTCCAGTTATCAGACGCAACAATCCCCGCACAAACAAAGTGTCAAGGGCCGCAAAACAGATGGGCGTGGCGTGCGCCGCGCCCGGGGCGGAAGTGAGTCGAGGCAGGAAGTGAGCCAATCAGCAGGCAGCAGGCCGGGGCCTCGGCGCCGGGCGGTCCGCGGGGCTGGAGGGGAGGGGTCCGGCCGGGCTCGGGTCGTCCGGCCGGGCTCGGGTCTACCGGCCAGGTTCCGTGGGCGCTGTCCGCTCCTCCCGGGGGCCGGACCGTCACTTGCTAGGTCCCCTACAGACCCACTCGGAAGTCCGCAGCGACTTGCGGGAGAGGGCTGGCTCCCCGCGGTGTTTGAAGCTCAAAGAATGAAAAGGAAACTGAGCTGGCACGGTCATCATTTCCGGAAACTCAGGATTAAATAACACAGGACATCGACCTAAAAATAGAGATCCAGAGCCCAGGCGGCGGGTCACCATGGGCCAGCACCCCTCAGGGTTCGTTTTATCCTGGGGTATTTCCAGGCCGTCCGGACTACCTGGGCTCTTAGTCGCTATTTGTCATTATTAGTCAGGCATTATTAGGGACTATATTTGAGTTTTCCTTGCTTACATGTCTGCTACTGAATTGTCTCAGGGCCCGCCAGTGTTCAAAATCTCAAAGATTTGGCCACTGCACTCCCAACCCCTCATGTCATTTGGTCTTCCCCCTACTCCCTTGAGAGGACCCATGGGGATGTAAATTATTAAGCAACACCGGGCCATTAGTATATAGGGACTCTATGGGGCCCTTGTCCTTGAGCAACTAAATGTTTTATTGAAGATAGAATATACAGTCATGAAAAACGTAAGGACAACGGTGTGCTAAGCTCCAAATTCCGGGAAACAATAAATTCCATAGGATCTGGAGTAGGTGGGAATTGGTTGGATAAGGGGGAGAACTTCTCTGGTGAAACAATCTCTGGAAGGTGCTGGAAAATTATAGTACAATGAGGAAGATTGATTTGTAGAGTTGTGAGTAATCCTGTGTGACTGGCAAAAGGGGAAAAGAAGAAGATGACTGGCATTAAAAGAGCAAACAGAGTTGACATTTTCTTCCTCTTAGATTGGCAAAAAATAAAAAAAAAATTATAGGGGAAAAGTTTAACAACTTTCAGTATGTTGAAAGGCTTAAAGTGGACATGACTTTTAGGTCACCAGTGCCACTTAGAGTTTATCCTAGAGAAATCATCAAAGCTGTGAGGAAAGATTTAAAATATTGGAAAATTCTAAACCCTAAGCGTCAAATAAAAGTATTAAGGAATTTGAGGTAGGTACCTTTATGTAATGGAACTCTATGCAGCAACCATTGAAAAAGATTATCAACATGAGAAACTGTAAGTGGAAAAAGCAGACTCCAAATCAGTATGTGCCTTTTGGCATTCCTTTTATTAAAACAAAAGTACCATATCGATGATACACATAAAAAAGAGACTAGTTGGAAATACAATGAAATTAACAATATCGTTGATAGTATTACAGATATTTCATTTTCTTTGTGCTTTGCAGTTTTCCGAGTTTTCTATATTAACCCTATGTCACATTTAGAATGAGGCAAAGAAAAAATTTTTAAAAATCCAACCTACATATCAAGGGCTGTTTTGTTCATAGAACGATGGGGGTAGAAACTTGTATTGCACAGGTTAAGGTATGAGAGGATGGTGAGGAAATGGAGGCTTACTGTATAAAGCTGAAATGTGTCTTCTGGAATTATAGAATTTATATGTATTTAATACAGCCCTATACCTGAGATAGTACTGAAAACTTACTGGGTTCATCAAACCATGGAATTTCCTCTTCCTGTCAGACCAACAAAATTTTAAAATTCTTGGCAGAGAATATAAAACTTGAAGTGTGGAGGAGGTATATCAAATAAACACCTTAGTATCTTGGATTATAAAGTCCAGATAGTCCATGATGGCAATTAAAAGAAGTATAATTAAGGAGATAGGAAACTCAGTGAGGGAGAATTATTATTTCTGTTAATGCTTATAGTTGTGAAGGAGTGATGTGAAATACATGTTCTGTGGCTCAATGTTGGCACTTCTTTGTGAAAACAATGTCTTGTTCTCTGCAAACATAAATATTAAAAATTCCCCATCTATTTCGAGGCTTGGAAGAAAGATTTCTTTTTGCTCATGAGAAAATTTAAAAGATAGGAGAAAAAATATGGCTAGTGTCTGGTTTCCTAGTTTCAAGTGCTGGATTAGATTCAAAGATTAGTATTTTATTGGAACTGTCTTTCAGTCCGTGGAATTTCTGTCCCTAGGGTTCATCAAGCCATTCTTAATATACTTGAAGACTTTGACGTTGAATTTTTTCAACTCATTTTGAGTTGACCCAACTGAGGCTCCATATGAAAGATTCTGAGCCTTGTTCTCTATTTTTCTAGACAAGTTCCACGAGGCAGGGATAGAGTTTTCTTACAGTATCTCCAGTGCCAAAATCTGTAGTAGGTGTACAATGAATACCTGGTAACTATTGTATGAAATAAATGGTTCTTGCTATCAAGTGCATTTAACATGTCTCCACCAATTCTCCCCCAGCATGAATGTACTAAATACTAGTAAAGTTCTGAGAGATTTTGATTTTAATAATTTTAAACACGAGGAAATAAAGCAGGATTTGTCTCTAAAAGGAATGAGCTACAACTGTCTGCATAGAAAACTATCCTAAGTCAGGCATTGCAAGCTTACTTGCGAAGAGCTGTTGTCTATCCCTTAGCCTTGAGATCATTTTAGTGACTGAGTTCAAAGGGAGAATGTTGACAGTGAACTTCCTGAGGCCCTAACAGGAGTAGAACTCAACAAATCAAGGTTTTGAATGAAGTAGGGGATTAGACACTAGTGGTTCCTCCAAATCCCCCTGAGGATTTTGTCAAATTGCCAAAGAGAAGCGAAGGACAGAATGGAGGATATGTGTGTTTGTGGACCAGGTTTAGAACTATGTGTAGATTTCCTTTAAGGCTTTATGAAGGGTAGTGGGGGTGGAGGTTGGCGTGTGGGGATGTCGTTTGAATCATGGCCAACTTCTTCGTTAAAATTTAATGTTAGATGATTCCTTGCCTCCTGAATTGGTATACCATATTTACATTATGCTTTTCAGAAGTGAGTGTAACAGCACAAACGGGCCTCTATTTGCACCTGGTAAGCACCTGCCAGCCAATTGACCCTCATGCTTAGCTATGTCTGATTCTCCTGCCTGTTAGAAGCAAGAGCATTAATGTTGCATGCCACACCCAACACAGGTATTCTGCAAACAATCAAGTACAGAGAGATTATTAATTTTGTCTCCTCTTGGTTTTTGAAGGCTTTTGAAAGGTAAATATTAATATATTACAAACCATATTCTATAATTAGATTTGCAGAGATACAGTCTTTTATTCATTTCTCATTATAATGGTAGAGATAGAAAATTTCATTTAAAGGTCTTAGACTTTAACTAACACCTCACACTTAAGTGCACAAAAAAAGCAAAATAAAACAAAGTTAGAATGTTAGCACGAGGAATAGCTTTGGAGAGCAATTGGTCCAGCCTCTGCTTTTCAGAAAAAATATAAGGCCAAAGATTAACAGAATTGCTTAATAATGCAAGTAAAGTTCGACAACATAGTATTTTACCCATAGCTAGTATGTATAGTATTTCCCATGATGACTGATATAACGGGGAAAAAAATCTCGTGGCTTTCTTGCAATTAAAAGGTCACAGGCATCAGATATTTAGTAATCATATTGCTCACTGACCTACTCCATTCTGGAAAAAAAAGAACATAGATTTTTTTCTTGTGATAGGGGATTTTAAATCTAAGAAAGGCCAATTCTCAAGCATTTATTTTCTAGTCCTCTTTTACAAGTTACTTCTTCAAAATCCAAAAAAATAAGAGATTTGCTAAAAGATCCAACTAGCAAAAATTCTATCATTGAGTATATTTTCATATATTCTTGGCTACTTGCCCTTCTTTCTTGGTGAGCTGGCTGTATATCATTTGCCTGTGTTTTGGAGGGAAGGGGGAGATTTGGTCTTTACATTTTTTGTTTGTTTGTTTGAGACAGGATCTCACTCTGTTGCCCAGGCTGGAGTGCAGTGATATGATCATAGCTCACTGAAGCCTAAAACTTCTGGGCTCAAGCGACTCTCCTGCCTCAGTGTCCTCAATAGCTAGGAATACAGGTGCACACCACAATGCCTGGCTAATTTTTTAAAAAATTTTTTGTAGAGATGGGTTCTTGCTGGGTTGCTGAGGCTGGTCTTGAACTCCTGGCCTCAAGCGATCCTCCCGGCTTGGCCTCCCAAAGTGCTGGGATTATAGGCTTGCCACCACACCTGGCCCAGGTCTTTGAATTTTTAAGAACTGTCTAAATAGTAAGGCAATTACCCTTTGTGATATAAGTTGCATTTTTTTCTTGCAGTTTGTCAGTTAACCTTTGCTTATGCTGGGTTTTTTTCTTTTCCTAATTTGCATGATTTTAAATTGAAATTCAAGTTGATATCTAGCTCATTCCTTATATTGCTGTCAAAATAAATGTTACAGAATCTACCTTTAAAGCAACTATTAAAACATAGAATTACGTAAAAATTAGCAGTAGTCATATACAAAGCTATTATTAAATATCCAGAAATATTCTGATATTTTCTAAAGATCATTAGTATATAATGATATATCATAACAAAATTTTGATCTGTAAAGATGTGGCCTAGGTAAAAGCTACAATGCCACTTATTTAAAAAGTGTCAGTACATGTCTATTATTTTGATAAATTCTTAAAAGTTGTGCTTTTTTAGTTAATTTAGTATATTCTGAATCCATACAAAAGTAAGCTAGTTACTTTTAAAATGACAATTATTCTTTTGTTTTAATTTTTAGCATTTTTTTATGCAAAATATAGTACAAAGTGCTTTTGAAAGAGAGCTTAGGAAATATCCAAAGCTTAATTTTTTTCTCTTGAGTCGTCTCAACCACTCCCCCCATCATCATTTAATGCCTTTTTGGTAAACAGAAATTACTTTTTTTTTCCCTAGAGAAAGTGAAAACTGATACAGCATATATCTTACTCCAATCTGTTTAAAATAAGTGGGTTCTGCTCTGTAAAATAAAAGGAAACTAAGAAAAAAGGAGAGATATACATATGTAAAGAAACATATATGAAAAAAGATTGGCAGAAAATGAATTAAATTATTAACAGTGGTTATCACTAGGTTGTATAATTATATGTAACATATTTATTTTTCATATCTTCCTGGATTTTCCAATTCTCCTTAATGAGCCCATCCCATATTATGAATATTTTAAAATAAGAAAAAATGACAAACTTATAAACCAGAAATCCTAGGCGACATTGTTTTCCTTTAAGTAATCCGAACGATTTTCTGTATCCTAACTGCAGCCTTTCTTCCGACTAGATGATGTGCAATTTTAGCCCAAGGACAGAGGGTGAGGGCGTCACGGGAAAGGAGACTAAAGAAGGAGAAGCTTTGCTAGATGCTGGGAGAGCTTCAGCATCTCCAGGCACACGTCATCTCTGTGAAGTCACTTCAGAGACTTTATGACTCTCGGATCTTTTTCTGTTGAAATGAATTGGCTCCTTTCCAACCAACATTTAATTCAAGGTGTTCTCGGCTTCGTAGCATGCTTTGTCAGGCAAGGACACTGAAATAGCAGGGTATGCTTATTTTTATAACAGCATGATCGCCACCTGAACTACTCAGAATTTATATGCTGATAATCATGATGCTAGCATGACATATAAATGACAAGGTTATTAGAAGTATTTATTGCCCTCCGTGGTGATTGCTATGTAGGGCACAAGAAAGTATGGCGTAAATTGAGACATTGAGTAGATAAGAGAGAGATTAATGAGTAACTTGACCTTTTCCTGTTTTCTTTTATCAAAGAAAAAAGCATTCTCAGCATTGAGCAACTAAATAAAACGAGCCTCGTTCCCAGAAAACATACAGGTCTCTCGTAACACAAAAAGATATTTTTTGAGTCTCTTCTGAACCAAGGTAGTGGCAGGGAGCAGAAATAGGAGCTGGTAGGTTTAGAGGAGGGTCAGCTTCAGAAAGCATGTCCTCTTCTAATTACAGTCAAGAATGAGCTAGGGTAGGGTACTCAGTATGAGATGCCTGACTGCTTCTCTGGCCACACTGGAGCCTCTCTTATTAAGGCCAGAATGGTGTCCTTCCACCAGTGAACAAACCCACCAGCTCACCTGACCTCCCCTTATGACAGCCGCCTGTTTCCTTATCATTATTCTCTATCTCACAAGACTTCCCGATATCACCTGTTACCTGCATCTCCTCTAAAAACTCTCACGTCCTTCCACACACAGCTGTGTGTGTATTTGCAGCCTGCCTCTTGAACTGTGTCACCGACTCCAGCCTGGCACCTGTTCCGGCTGCACAGGTCTTAGGCTTGGCACAGACTCTAACACATTCCTTATCTATATATTTTGCCACAAATGATTAACCTTGTTCCTGTTGAACACTGTGATAAAAATCGCAATCTTAAAAGGGAAATTTGAGACAAAATTATTAAGGACTTACTACTTTTCTATTAAAAGGTAATCAATAGTCAATGTACACAATTTGAAGTGTACTTTGATTTAAAACAATGTTTCCAAAAACTTGAGAATAAGTGAAATTTTGATAAATTCATTCTCAAGTATTTACTGAACATTTCTCACTTAAATTCACTATACTTAGAGGTTTTGGGAAATTTAAAAAAATGGTCTCTACTTACAAGAATTAATAATTTAGCATGGGAAAGAAAACACCTATAAGCACAACGTATGGTACGCTATAAGTGGTTAATGAATGAAGAATAAATGTCAAGTATTAATAGATGAATGCAATAGAGTTAATAGGCAAAAAAAACAACACATGAAATGTCAAATACTATGAGGTATGTTTATATACAGTTTTAACAATGGGAAAATTATTTGTGATTTGGTGAAAAAAAAGCAGGATTTAATAATGTACAATCAGTATAATCTCAAATGTAAAATAACATGCAAAGAAGCTTAAGAATGCAAACTACTGTGTGGAGGTTATTGCAGGTAATTTTTATATAT
>NW_012137747.1:808438-811727 GCF_000956105.1 Propithecus coquereli | reverse complement strand
CTAAAAATATATAGAAAAAATTAGCCGGGCATGGTGGCGCATGCCTGTAGTCCCAGCTACTTGGGAGGCTAAGACAGTAGGATCGCTTGAGCCTAAGAATTTGAGGTTGCTGTGAGCTAGGATGACGCCACGGCACTCTAGCCCAGGCAAAAGAGTGAGACTCTGTCTCAAAAAAAAAAAAAAAAAGTATAGGAATACTTTGAAAACACAGTGCCTGTGCACAGAACTGACAGAGTCATCACCAAAAATCATTGCAAATAACAATAATCCAAGGGGAAAAAAATAAAGGATTTTCCACCTCCTGAAGTACTTTTTAACTTCTTTGGTATCAATGACCTACCTAGTGTAAGATCATATTCAAATCCCATTAACATTTTTGAATTGTTGAAAACATTTTGAATTCGGTGTGTGTCTAGGTACCTGCTATTTTCTTGATTTGTTTGCAGAGTTTGAGGATGATCACAGTTGCCTTTCTGAGGATGTAATTGGATAGCCACTTCTTTAGATTTTTCATCTGTTTTATTGCTAATTGGCAGAAAAAAATAGAAAAACTATCTTAATCATTTAAATTTCTGTCTTGAAAGAAATTAGTAACCTTCGTTTTGAAATTTAAGCTATAATTTGCCTCAAGTTCCTGATATCTTTGCAAGATGTCTAAAAGGAAAATCATAACCAAATCTCATCTTTCAATACCGAGTAAAACCTGGAATAGGAAATAATACCCAAACCACCCTATATATTGTGTCAGAAGACTCTTAAATTATTTGTAGACAGGCGTCCATGCCTTAAAAAAACACATTTCACAATTTCTAAAATAATTTGGATAAGTAAATATGGTTTATCCCCAAGATTTTCACACTTAAGCTTCACAACATAAGTGGCTTTGCACCACAATCTTACACAAGGCTTCCTTTTTCTCGTATAGTAAAGATATATATTCTGTTTTCTGTACAAGAAATACCCATAGTTGGGAGAGCAGCAGTGGCTGTCATGAAGGTAGACAAGAACTGACAGTTAAAATCAGCATTTAATCATTTTTTAATATCAGTAATAACAATTATGCATAACATAGCTGCTAACATTTTCTAACATTCATCATAAGCAAGGCACTGTGTTATGTAAGGTAGATACTATTATTATTTCCACTTCACAGGCGAGGAAAATGAAGTTTAAAGAGGATGAGTATCTTGCTTAGGGTCCCATAGCTAGTAAGTGACTGTGAACACACTGACCCATGCTCTCACCTGGTGTGCTACACTGCTTCTTGAGTTTTTTTAAATAAACACTTCATTTAACATCAATGAAATGATAAATAATACAATACCAGTGCCTTCAGATTTTATATATGAATTGGTATTAGGGATTTAAGAATGGCGGCACAGAGTTAACTCACTTCACCACTTATCATTACTTCCTCATCACTGGGTTACTCTTTACCCTCTCATGGAAATTAGGATGATAGCAGCTCTTCAGACAAAGAGGAAGGCTGTGAGTCAGCAGCCAGACTTTTCACAGGATGAGGAAGGCCAACTTGAGGTCCATGGAAAAGGCAGAGCAGAGGGATATATAACTAACCAGCTGGTGTGAGCTTCCAAGGAGTGGTGATTTAGTGGTTAGATAAGTAATGGTCTGAAAGTGGTGTTGGGTGGTGAGTGGTACGTAGGGTATGGGAGAATGTATAACCTCGGTGAGTATATGTTGAATAAATGGCTATCTGGTTGATTACTGGTGGTTAGTGCAAACACAGAAAAATGCAGGGAGCCTTTATAGAGCATGGCCTTCATAGTTTTATCATTCCAAGCAGCATACCAACAAAGACTTTATAATTTTATCTGACTGTGGACAAGTAAGCTGTGTTGTAAAGAAATGGGAATGAAAAAGAACCCGAATAGCCAAAGCAATCTTAAGCAAAAAGAACAAATCTGTAGGCATCACATTACCTGACTTCAAATTGTACTACAGGGCTACAGTAACCAAAACAGCATGGTACTGGTATAAAAGTAGAGATACAGACCAATGGAACAGAATAGAGAACCCAGAAATAAAACCATATAGCTATAATCAGCAGATCTTTGACAAAGCAGAGAGCAATATACATTGGGGAAAGGAAGCCCTATTCAATAAGTGGTTTTGAGAAAACTGGATAGGCATATGCAGAAGCATGAAACAGGACCCCTATCTTTTGCCATATGCAAAAATTAATTCAAGATGGATAAAGACCATAAAACCATAAAAATTCTAAAAGAAAACAAAGGAAAAACTCTTCTAAACATCAGCCCAGCCAAAGAATTTATGACTAAGGTCCCAAAGGCAAATGCAGCTACTACAAAAATAAATAAATGGGGCTTAATTAAATTAAAAGCATCTGCACAGCAAAGGAAATAATCAACAGAGTGAATAGACAACCTACAGAATGGGAGAAAATATTTGAAACTATACATCTGACAAAGGGCAAATATCCAGAATCTACAGAGAACTAAAATCAGCAAGAAAACAACAATCAACCCCATCAAAAAGTAGGTGAAAGACATAAACAGAAGTTTTTTGAAAGAAGGTAGACAAATGGCCAACAAACATACGAAAAAATGCTCAACATCACTAATCATCAGGGAAATGCAAATCAAAACTACAATGAGATACCACCTCACCCCTATCAGAATGGTCATTATTAAAAAATCAAAAAACAAAAGATGCTGGCATGGATGCAGAGAGAAAGGAATGCTTATACTGGGACTGCAAAGTAGTACAACTTTTATGGAACACAGTATGGAGATTCCTTAAAGAAATAAACGTAGATCCATCAATCCCACTGCTGGGTATCTACCCAAAGGAAAAGAAGTCATTTTATGAAGAAGACATCTGCATTTGAATGTTTATCACAGCACAATTCACAATTGCAAAGATGTGGAATCAACCTAAATGCCCATTAATTCATGAGTGGATAAAGAAAATGTGGTGTGTGTGTGTGTGTGTGTATATATGTATGTATAAAATACACATACACCCCATGAAGTACTACTCAGCCATAAAAAGAAACGAAATAATGTCTCTTGCAGCAACTGGGACAGAACTGGAGACCATTATTCTAAGTGAAGTATATCAGGAATGGAAAACCAAACACCACATGTTCTCACTAATAAGTGGAGCTAAACGACGGGTATACACGGGCACAAAGATATAAAGGACATTAGAAACCAAGAAGTGGGGAGGGTTGGAGAAGGGATGTGGGATAAAAACTTACCTATTGGGTACAATGAACATTATTCTGGTGACAGGTACATCAAAAGCC
>NW_012137747.1:806249-808388 GCF_000956105.1 Propithecus coquereli | reverse complement strand
GAGCTGGGTTAAAGATACTTGGATAGGAAGAAAGGTGAAAAAGTGTTCTGGGCAGGTAACCTGGCAAGAGTGAGACCGAATCAAATTATTTAGTATTGTGGGATATTTTAAAAATGAACTCTTATAAAAATAATCATTTCCCTTACAGTCTGCTGTTATTTTGTCTGTTTATGCTTGCTGGCAACACAGCTGGCCTTGAATCAGTTCTGTACGACTTTCCCCTCAGAGCACCCCAATAGTAAAGGAGAGTGGGTGTCTCACCTAAGAACCTGCAGACATAAGTTAAAGCATCCCAGAAAGCATGATATTATCTGTCTTGTTTTACCTTAAAATCTCCTACATTATTTGCCTTTTGTTCCCTTATATATGTATTTGTGTTAATATAGCAATAATGCTATTTTTCCTTGGAACCATTGGATTAACATTAGAAAAAGATATTCTCCTAGGAAGCCATGCCAGTTTCATCTCATGACTTTCGTATTTCCCCTTGGTATATTAACCAGGCATCCCCAGGGCATACATGAGTGCCCATTTGAAGAAGGATCAGACTAAATGATTATTAAAGCTTCAAAAAGTAAAATATCAGTTCTGAATTTTTATAAAAGCAATGCCTATTTCATTTATTTTCACAAACACTAATGAAAAATGAGCCATAAGATAGAAGCAAAGTGACTAGGAAGCCAGATAATAAACAGGTCATTGCAAATTCATTTCTATTGTAGGAAAAAATAGGACATAACCTGTATTTGTTTTGTTTAGAAAAATTTGAATTGCCTATACTTATATCTTGGTTACCTATAAAAATGCCTTTCCCAGCCCCTTACCTTTTCTGTGGCCTCTTCCACTATTCTCTGTTAAATTTAGGATTTCTGACATGTATGCAGGTATAACATTGCCCAGTTTAGATTAATGCACATTGATATAAGAAAGAGGTAGGACATAAAAAGAAATTTAGTAACGAATGTGATACTTTTGCTTCCACTTTCTATAGGAGTGGCCTAATTCCTTTCTAGGGCATATGGTGATATTGTTTCTGAAAGTGCCCTGAATACCTATGGTCAGGAAATTTTAGAATTCCTGGGCATAGCCAGAGTAAGCAAGAAACAAATGAATTGCTCTGTATGATAAAAAAAAATTGAGTTTTGAATTTGCAAGAAGCCCAACAGTCAAATGAGGTACCCTGAGAATGCAGTAAAGATTTGAACAAAAGGGAGGGGTATCTAAAGAGAGAGAGGCCTGGGAAAGGGATGGAAAGCCAAGGTTCAAGGGGGTACTAGCCCCTTGAGAAACTCCTCATAGTAGGATATGGTTCAGGGGTTGCCACACTCTTCCACTAAAAGGCCAGATAGTAAATATTTTTGGCTTTATGGGCCATGCAGTCTCTGGCTCTCTGTTGCAACTGCTCAACTCTGTTGTAGTGCAAAAGCAGCCATAGACAATAGGTAAATGAACGGGTGTGGCTGAATCCCAGTAAAACACTGTTTATAAAAACAAGTGGCCAACTGGATTTGACTCACAGATAGTAGTTTTCCGATCCCTAGTAGAGCTAGTAGCTTTTTGGTTCAGTGATTTCTAACATTCAGTTTTTTTTGTGTGCCACTTTCCATTGTGGTTTAATTTCCTTCTTTGCCCGAAACCTTCAGCAAACATGTACTATACAACAGCTTGTGGGAAGGCTTCTTTGAGTTGGCAGAATGAAGGAGTAACCCGGTACTGAAATAAGCCAAGTGGAGGGGGACAGAGAGAAGAGAGCCAAGTGAGACCAAGTGAGACAAAGTGAGGTAGAGAATTCAGTAAAAGTCAGAATCGAAGGAGGCAGCAAGGCACAGGGAGGCAAAATAAAAGTCTCTAGAGGACCATTAAGAGACCCCGCACATTTGAAGGAAGTTGGATGACTTGGGGGTACACCCAGGCAGCAAGTGCTTGGGTTACACAAGACAAAGAAAAACAAAGGCTCAGAGCATGAGTACACAAAAGTATAGGAGGGCAGGGCACGGTGGCTCACGCCTATAATCCTAGCCCTCTGGGAGGCCAAGGCAGGTGGATTGTTTGAGCTCAGGAGTTCGAAACCAGCCTGAGCAAGAGCGAGACCCCGTCTCTACTAAAAATAGAAAGAAATGAATCAGACAACTAAAAATA
>NW_012137747.1:792371-794794 GCF_000956105.1 Propithecus coquereli | reverse complement strand
CCTGCATTCTAAGACAATTTCTGCATTTCTCTGCTCCCTTTTTAGGGCTGTGTTGTGTTGAACTGTGCAGAATTGCAGAAACTCCGTTTACCTTAGAAACGGCATGGAGATGTTTGTGAGCTAAGAAGATCCACAAGGTGAGGGGACTATTAGGAGACAGATAAGCTAACTTGTGTTGGAGCTTCTGAGAAACAGTCTAGGTTCTAGGAAAGCAGTTGCTCTAATGGGACCCTGGGGGACAGAAATAGGTGAAGTTTATTTTAGGACATTTTTATGAATGTCACATATTATAATCCTTCTTTAAGCCTCTCTGATGGATCCTTGGAGAAACTTAGCTTTTACATCTTTTCTGGAGTTGAACTTATTTGTCTTGCATGCAACATTATCCTAACTATTAAATAATCTTGAGGTAGCATAATTAAATATGAGTTATGTGTATTAATTCTGGCCTTAAAAGGGAGCTCAAGATCACTCCTTGCACTGAGAAAGTGTTGAGACATGTCAGGCCTCTGGTGTAATCAGGCCATTGAAACCAGGATACATTAGATCTGAGCATTCCAGTAAATTCTTCACTTTCTGATGCTAGTACTTTTCCTATTTTGATTGCTATTCTCTCTCAAAACTCTCTATGACGTGTTATTCCAAGCCTGGACCACCTCCCAATTTACTTCCTCATCTTCTACTTTAGGAGGGCCTAGGACTAGTATCTTGAGCAATCTATCCCAAGCCTTAGGGAGAAATCCTGTTTGTTTTTTCCTCTGTTTTCCATGGTCTCATCTTTCTTTGCCACTTCTCACAAAAAAAGTGGTAATATTTTAAAAACAAGACTAGATAGGGTAAAGAGACGAGGAACAAGAATGCAAAGAGGGCTGCTTTTAGTCTACATCTGAGTCCAGAAGGACAGAAGGAGTTCACGTGTGGTCCAGCCTAATTCCTGAGGAATGTACACTAACATCTGAGTTCTAAGAACCTTCTGGTTAACAGTTATTTGGCCCATTCTTATTCTTTGTATATATCTCCTTCATCAATCTGAAGAACTGCTTAGTGTCTGATGTTTGGGACCTTGGCTTAATAGCTTTCCATTTCATTATGACAATACTAGATTTTTCTCTCTTGTTGAATTATATATTTAGGTCCCTTTTGCACTTATTTATTGCTAAAGTACACAGTCTCTACAGATAGGCAGATTGCTTGGTTAGACCCAGGATACCCCATTTTGTGGGAAAATTACCTAAAACCTCTATGTCTCAGTCTCCACATCTGCAAAATGGGGATAACAAGAATGCTACCCTCCTCATATGTTGTTGTGTGCATTGCATTATAATCATCAACCTAGCTGTCTAATCTTTGAATAGTAATACTCAGTGCTCAACCTATGTTAACTGTTACAACTATTAATCTTACTGCAACCACCACTACTGCTGCTTGTAGAGCAACACTATTAATCTTCCATTGTATTTCCCGCATATGTCCCATCTATCTATTGACTTCTTATTTATTTTTCGAAGTACATAAGTTCTAAGTCAAATTGGTCAATAGGTCAAAAAAGTCAATACCTTTTGTGATTTTTTTCTATCATGTCTCAGTTCAAAAAATTGGCTTCCTTCTAGTTGTTTGATAAATATTCTTTTTTCTAACTTTAGCTTTTCTATGGTTTGACTCTCTGTGGTCAGTTAGATCTAGTATAACTTTTAGATCTATTATAACTATTCTTGTGCTGGTACAAAGTGATTTATGTATTTTGGCTTTATATTTTGTTTTAATATCTGGTAGGTCCAGTTTCCCAATTATCTGAATTTTCTATCAGTCCCAGACAGATCTTCAGGATACTCTAAAGGCGTTCAGTAGGTTAGCCAATGAGGTTTTTGCCCAAGAAGTGGATATAATTTGATATTAAGGGAGTGTCAAATTTATAATGTAGAAATACTAAGAGATTAACTGTAAAAATGCATCTGCACAATCTTGGTATATAACCATGTATTATAAATTAGAATCATAAGAGCTGGGGAGAGGGGAAAGTATAGCACTAACCTGGAGTAAGAAAGGTTACTCATTATTCATTTTGCTCATCTGTTCCTTGATGTGTGCAAGTACACACTTCAGGATTTTCTATCTTGCAGTACCCTCCAGTAGCCAGCAGAGGGCTACTCTCCTGCAGAGCTGGATGATGCGTGATGTCTACATCTGCTGCATCCAGCTGTGCTAGTTTAAAATCCTGTAACTTACAACAGTGAGAGAGACTAGCTGGCTGCTCTCTGCAACTTGGAAGGCGCTCCCTGACTCACGCTGAAAACATTTCTTGAAGGCCTATTCTACCATTGATGTGCTTCTGGCTTTTAAGGCTCACAGGCTGTAAATAAATCATTACTGTGTGATGCGTGCAACTGTAGCGTGATATGAACAAAAAAGGTGCAGAGATGGGA
>NW_012137747.1:785300-792321 GCF_000956105.1 Propithecus coquereli | reverse complement strand
ATAAACTAGAGTAGCTAAAACAAATCCAGTGAAATATAGGGGGGAAAAGAATGTTGAAAGAAAAAAAGGAAATATTCTCTAACTTTGTACTATACATAGTTTTAGACACTGAATTTCAGTAATATAGAATCAGACTCAGAAATGGGCAACTATAATAACATTATCAAAGGAATAGCATAAAGTGTTAAAGATTTTGAGTCAGATAATCTGGACTAAAGCCCTAATTCCTAACAGCTTCCTGCTGATATAATTTTAATCAAGCCCCTGAATTTCTCTGCACCTCGGGGTCTTCTCCGCTTTGGGATAACATCATTGGACCTGACTACCTCACAGGACCACTCTGAGGACCAAAGAAGATGATCAATGGGAAAACATTTTGTAAACCAACACGCTAACTACTGCTACTCCTATTATTAATCTTGACTACTGTGCAAGGGGAGATCGAAAAGCATTACATAAAAATTATTTTGAGTGGCTATAGGTGGTCCCCACTCACAAGGAATCATAGTCTAGAGGGGGAACAGTGAGCGCAGCGCAGACCAAGAAGACAGACATAATGTTAATAGAGTGTGGAAAAGCCAGGGAGGAGGGTGAGGGGGAAATGCACAGAGTAATTAGATATTTGGAATCTGGGAAAGCTGAGGATGGAGAAGGTATGTGAAATCATCAATAATGTGATGTAAGTTTAAATAGATTTTGCTGTTGATACAAGGGACTGAATGTGTCCCCCCAAATTTATATGTTGAAATCATAACTCCTGATGTGACGGTATTAGGAGGTGGGGTCTTTTGAAAAGTAATTAGGTCATGAAAGTGGAGCCCTGATAAATGGGATTAATTCCCTTATAAAAGAGTCCCTGGAGAGCTGGCCCACTCCTTTTCTGCCATGGGAGGACACAGTGAGAAGACTGTCTGTCACCCTATTAGCCAAGAGACAAGCCCCCAGCAGACAATAAATTTGCAGGTGCCTTGATCTTGGACTCCCCACCCTCCAGAACTGAGAAATAAATGCTTGTTGTTTAAGCCACTCAGTCTATGGTATTTTTATTATAGATGCCCAAACAGACTAAGACAATTGGTATATTAGAACGACAAGCATCCTTGAAACCAGGGATAAATTTAGGACAAGTTAAAGATGTACTATTGAACTTGGTAGAAAGTGAGAGCAGAATGTTTCCTTTTGCGCTAACACTCGCAGCGGTGTTCAGCATACCCATCCGTTTAGCAAATATTTATTGAGCAACTCTTTGTGCCCGGAACAGTTCAAGTTTGTTTTATATCCATTGGTGAAGGTGAGACAAAAATCCCTGACTTCATGGAGTTTACATTTTAGTGGAAGGAGAGAGACAGTAAAAAAGAAACTTAATTGCTTAATTGATTATAAGAGGTAAGAAGGCTATGAGAAAAAATAGAGCAGGATGAGAGAGATTGGGAGATGCAGGCTTTAATAGGATAAAGTAGGCCTCATTGAGGAATGCTTTGAAGAAGGTGAGATCATCTCTGTGTGTGTGTGTGCGTGCCTGTATTCTTTCTATTTTTGTCTCAGTTTCTTAGTACATCTTCAGACTGCTTATGCAGTTCCTGAACTGTCTCTGGTGTGGGAGGGACACTTCATCCTGCACCCTTCCAGGCCTGGTTTGATTGCAGATCTCCCATGGAGCAGGTCACCTTGTTCTAAGCTAGTCTATTAATATCTCTGTCCATCTTTTTTAGCTCTGAGATAAACTGCTCTCGGGGCTAGATGACTACTTAGGTACTCCCCCTTTTATATTCTGTGTCTCTCATACAGATTCCTTCCTTACTTTGAGGACTTCTGTGCCCTCGCCTTCCTGCGGGAAAAGCCTGAGCTCCAGATAAAGAATAATCAGTCCTCCCTACGCAGCCGCAGACTTAGCTTGCTGGCTACACCCGCTGAATGATTAATCAGCCCAACTGCTTCCAAGAGCAGAGCCTTCTGCGTTCTGATTACTTAAGTTTAGTACTTCCTCTCCCCAATTTTAGCTATGCATTACTTCCAGCATGAAAATAAATAGCATTTTGTTACAGTCGTGCACTCACTATCCCAAGAAGTGAAACAGGCCAAAAATAAAAATTTAGAAAATACTTTGAAAATTTCCTGGATTACACATATGTAACAGGTTTCACTGTGGCTTACTTAGATGTTCGGGAGGTTTACCTTCCTGATCTTTAATGCTAAAGAGGACCATGACCCTTCTCCCTGCCACATCCCTGGTTGCCACCGGTTGGAGAAAGAATGGTTGTGCAAGAATATAGAAAGAATATAGAAAAAACAGGAGGCAGGTTTTAAGAGATGGAAAACATCTTATGAAGAAATGGTATATGTTCTGAGGTTGTTTAGATTAGACAAGACAATCATTTCTGAGGACATAATTTTATGAAATAATTATTGTCATGTTTATGTCTAAAGATGATTAATAGGAGGGAATGATTTTAAATGACATGGGTGAAACAAGTCAGTAATGAGATTTAAGAATTTGACCCTCTAGTTGATTAACCAAGAATAGGCCACAGTGGATGAAGTAGTTAGAAGGACAGAGGTATTTTCAACAGGAAGAGGTAATCATTTTCCTTGGGTGGCTTAACTAAAGACTGATAAAGATACAGAAAAATTAAAAGCCCCAACTTCTTTAATTCAGCCTTCGTAAAAAGTTTTAAAAGTTAACTCCCAAATTATAGCGGCACCTAATGAGAAACTTTAAGAGGAAAAGTGTGTTGACACAAGTACTTTTGTTAACATAAACCATCAGGCTACTTACCTTTTCTTTTTGTAATGAAAAAGGGCGAAGAATATTTACATGTCAAGCCACAAAATATGGAGGACATTAGTTAGGAAGAAAAAAGATTTAACTTAAATTTAAATCTCTACTAATTTATTTTTTTCATGAAATTGAGTTCATGTCTGGTTGTTTGCAAGAAGGTTTACTGCAACAATCGACTTTTTAAAAAGTGCATTGGCTTCCCTGTGAAATATCAAAACTTCGATTTCTGCAAAACTTCTGGTAGGAAACGACATTTGTTTAGAACGTTTGCTCTAGAGAACTATTCACTTAAAAGTTGTGAACTGTGTTTCTCATGGGTATAGAATTTGTTCATCAGCTTTATAACATTGATATTAGCAACTCTGACCTTAGTAATTTTGTTATAAATCAATCAATCAGTACCAATGCTGTGTATGTTCTCTTCCCTGGCCAAAACGTTTCTTCATTCAGACCTTAATCTTTGTAAGGCTTTTTTTTTGCATGTTTCAAAGGTAAATGGTGCTTACAGAAGGGATTTGGTTTTTTTTCAAATACCCTCTGGAAAGTCTCAATTCTTCCACGCTGGCAGCCTGTGATACGTGTGCCAGTGGGAGACACAATCTAATTTCTAGTGCTGTGATAGGATCTGGGTTTAGAGGTCAGTGTCTGCAATGCCTTAGCAAAACTAGGATATCAACAGCCTCGTGCATATCTTTTAAAAAAAACTCCTGCCTATTTTCTCTTCGTGTAAAACTCAATTCCCTCTTAAAATGCTAAGCTTAAAAAAAGTATTCTTAGTATCATATATATTTCCTTTACTGTGAATACTTCTCTGTCTATAATATGTGTAAAGGACTTTCTTTATAAGAATTACTTCATCTGTTTATGGAGCAATGTTTTTTGTTTTGTTTTTAAGTTTTCTTTTACCCCACTTTGACTTCCAAGAGGAGCAAGTACAGTTTACACTTTCCAGGAAAATATGGCTGTACTTACCCTTTTCTGTGCTTCAGAATTTTCCAACAGGAAACAATGATGACCAAAATAAAGAAGGTCATACCAAAGACAATGCCTAGGGGCAGTAAAACAAGGTAACTAAATACATGGAAAATATAACCCAGAGGTCTTAAACTCGATCTTAATATCCAGTCCCACTAGGGGTCGACAACGGTTTTTTTAGATGTAACTATAAATTCTGCTTTACTCTGGGTTCCCTCTAGAGCATTAGTCTTACTACCACAGGGTTATAGTTAAGGGGTGAGCAGAACAGTCCTGTAATCTTTAGTCCAATAGCAACCTTTCAACAAGCAGGTGAGAACCAGCAGGGGGGCTGCTAGACTCCAGCTCTCCATGCCCTGCCCATGTTTCTTGTGTAAGACGTAAGACACGGGCTATTCTGTACAACAGGAATGCCCTTGGAAGCAAACTCCATTACAAAACTATTCTTCACGTATAAGCTGATTGCAGAAATGGGCTCAGAAAACTGGTCTTGTGGCTTTCAATGAGGCGTGACTACCATCTGAAAGCACACTCCCAGGTTATAAACCAAGGAGGAAGTTGCATTCTTCAGAATTTTTGATACTGATTAATAATTATTCATTCGTAATGGTTCAAAGATGGTAAGGAACTTTTGCTGAAGGTTACTCCATATGCATGTGAGGATGCCAGTGTCACCACACCCTAACCTCATTATTTTCTTTCTAACTGAATTCACGGTTCAAGATATTTTGCTCTCTCTTTTTACATTTCATTCATTATGAGTGGACACTTACTGTTGAAGATGCTAGAATTCCTCAGCAAACCCTTCATAAAACTTACCACCTATGAGAGCATCCCGTGAGCCTAAAAGGATGACAAAAGCCATGAAAACATCAGTCTGGCACACAACGTGATTGAACGGGATCCCTCAACCAGTGACAATTAGTCCTAATTTTTCTTCCGTACTCTGGCTAAGATTTTTTCTAACATAAAAAGACATTGGCTTCACTCGCACACTCTCATTTTATCTTGCACATGCAGTGAAGACTTTTTTCTTTTTAAATTACAATCCTTGTCATAACAGTTATATAATTACAGCTGAAAATTTGTAAAACAGGACAAAAGAAAAGTATTACCCATAATCCTAACACCCAAAAACGTTTTGGTACATTCTCTCCAGTACATTTTCTCATGCATCTAAGTTCTCACATAATTACGTAATAGAAATGGAAATTACTACCGAGGGAAACTAATCGATTCTGGTAGATGTATCATAGTGCATTCCATGATTTCTAATGTGTATTTAAGTTGCTTCTAGTTTTCTTTCTCATGAAAACCTTAATAAAAATGCATAAATTATTTTTATATTTTACATTATGTCATTAGATTGGATTCCTAGGAGGGCTCACTGGCACAAATATTTATATTATTCTCTACATATATTACATAATTGTTTCTTCATAAGTGTTTTTGCCAATTTATAATGGTACCTTCAACATACAAGAGTATCTGTTTCATCACATCCTTGCTTTTTATTGGGTGTTCACATAAAAACCTTTTTTGATGTTAATATAATGGGCAATAAAAATGCTACCTTGTTCTTTTGTCTTGCATTTTTCAGTTCTAGTGAGGTTAAACAGTTTCTATATATTTATGTGCCAAGGTAAAAAGATATTTACACTCCTTTTCAAAAGCCTGCATTCTAAGACAATTTCTGCATTTCTCTGCTCCCTTTTTAGGGCTGTGTTGTGTTGAACTGTGCAGAATTGCAGAAACTCCGTTTACCTTAGAAACGGCATGGAGATGTTTGTGAGCTAAGAAGATCCACAAGGTGAGGGGACTATTAGGAGACAGATAAGCTAACTTGTGTTGGAGCTTTTGAGAAACAGTCTAGGTTCTAGGAAAGCAGTTGCTCTAATGGGACCCTGGGGGACAGAAATAGGTGAAGTTTATTTTAGGACATTTTTATGAATGTCACATATTATAATCCTTCTTTAAGCCTCTCTGATGGATCCTTGGAGAAACTTAGCTTTTACATCTTTTCTGGAGTTGAACTTATTTGTCTTGCATGCAACATTATCCTAACTATTAAATAATCTTGAGGTAGCATAATTAAATATGAGTTATGTGTATTAATTCTGGCCTTAAAAGGGAGCTCAAGATCACTCCTTGCACTGAGAAAGTGTTGAGACATGTCAGGCCTCTGGTGTAATCAGGCCATTGAAACCAGGATACATTAGATCTGAGCATTCCAGTAAATTCTTCACTTTCTGATGCTAGTACTTTTCCTATTTTGATTGCTATTCTCTCTCAAAACTCTCTATGACGTGTTATTCCAAGCCTGGACCACCTCCCAATTTACTTCCTCATCTTCTACTTTAGGAGGGCCTAGGACTAGTATCTTGAGCAATCTATCCCAAGCCTTAGGGAGAAATCCTGTTTGTTTTTTCCTCTGTTTTCCATGGTCTCATCTTTCTTTGCCACTTCTCACAAAAAAAGTGGTAATATTTTAAAAACAAGACTAGATAGGGTAAAGAGACGAGGAACAAGAATGCAAAGAGGGCTGCTTTTAGTCTACATCTGAGTCCAGAAGGACAGAAGGAGTTCACGTGTGGTCCAGCCTAATTCCTGAGGAATGTACACTAACATCTGAGTTCTAAGAACCTTCTGGTTAACAGTTATTTGGCCCATTCTTATTCTTTGTATATATCTCCTTCATCAATCTGAAGAACTGCTTAGTGTCTGATGTTTGGGACCTTGGCTTAATAGCTTTCCATTTCATTATGACAATACTAGATTTTTCTCTCTTGTTGAATTATATATTTAGGTCCCTTTTGCACTTATTTATTGCTAAAGTACACAGTCTCTACAGATAGGCAGATTGCTTGGTTAGACCCAGGATACCCCATTTTGTGGGAAAATTACCTAAAACCTCTATGTCTCAGTCTCCACATCTGCAAAATGGGGATAACAAGAATGCTACCCTCCTCATATGTTGTTGTGTGCATTGCATTATAATCATCAACCTAGCTGTCTAATCTTTGAATAGTAATACTCAGTGCTCAACCTATGTTAACTGTTACAACTATTAATCTTACTGCAACCACCACTACTGCTGCTTGTAGAGCAACACTATTAATCTTCCATTGTATTTCCCGCATATGTCCCATCTATCTATTGACTTCTTATTTATTTTTCGAAGTACATAAGTTCTAAGTCAAATTGGTCAATAGGTCAAAAAAGTCAATACCTTTTGTGATTTTTTTCTATCATGTCTCAGTTCAAAAA
>NW_012137747.1:779125-784060 GCF_000956105.1 Propithecus coquereli | reverse complement strand
ACTCCTTCCGGATTCCATTCATAAACTGTGGGAAGCTACAATTGACCTCTGAAATTTAAAAAAATCAGAAGGAAATTGATATTTTATTGTTAATTGTTGGTCTGAACTGCCATAATAGAAAGATCTATGACCCCAAACCTACTCTGCCCTTGGCAAAGATGGGGAAGATTTTCAATGTGGAATTATTGCTTTTCTTCCCCCAAACATTTAAAATTCTCTGACTTTCATTTCTTAATGTAAAGTAAGAGCAAACGGACTGGACTGTGTATCCATTTTCTATTATTAACAGCTCTGGAACTGGACGGTTGTGGAAAGATTAGGAGTTAGGACAACCACGTTCTGGCCCTGCAGCCACCGGCCCACACCATGAGGAATCGGAGCACCTTGTTAACTGTCTAGCTTCACAACAAACACTGGTGTTTGTGCTCTTGATTAAATGCATGCTTCTAGCCCATTTCTACACATAGGACAAAGAAGTTGATAAACCATGATTCTGAATTTAAGATATCATCTTTTTGCTTCCTTTACTTTATCTCATTTAACTCATCCTTTGTTTTGTTTTCTTTTTCTGCCCAGCCATCAATTCCTCTTTCAACTTCAAGCAAATCCTTTTTTTTTTCAGTTGTAATAGTCTCAAAATTAGTCTAAAATCGGTTTTCCCTTGATATAAACCCATAAAATAAAGTGGTATTTCTTGAAGTGTGGTCTGTGGTGTTCCTACATCAGAAACTCTGACGAGTTTGTGAAAGATAGACTTCTGACCCCACTTCAAAACGGAATCCGGGTCAGAATCGGAGTCCATGAAACGCAGCTTGAGAACCTGTCTTTTTAGCAACGTTCCTGGCCGATGTTGCTAATGCTAAGGATGGAAGAAACCTGCAATAGAGCAGGCTTGAAGACAATCGTCTATACAAAATGAATTTTATATAAATGAAAAGAAAGCAGCTGCCAAGAGAATAGAATACTGCCCTTTCATTTTCAGGAGAAGGATCTTCCCAGAGTGTCAACTTATGCAATTAATCTTTGAAATATTTCCTGGCCCTTCCTACCTCGTTATGTGATGAGAGCAAAGAGGAAGGAACTTTCAGCCGGAGGCAGAGGCACAAGGACTCTGTATTTCGTGCAGTCTATTCTTGCCGATAAGTGCAGGAGAGTCGCTTACCCCCACTGTGGTGGGCCCCATTTTCTCTACCTCTAAAATGAGAAGGCTACAAGGATGAGAAAGATTCTGAGACTGAGGACAGGGAGGGTTCTACGCTCCTGCAACCCGAGCTGCTCCTTAACCTTTGAATCACAGGCACGTCTGAAGTCCTTCCTGCGTCATCCCTGCCCTTAGTATAGTATTTCTAAAAACAAAGAATAGACGCAAAAAGAAACAAAAGGCAAAATCACTTAACTTATAGTTTTTCAAAGTCAAAAGAACCACATTTAAAAAGAGTATACAGTGCAGTGTTTCAAAGCAGCAGCTGTGCTGGGGTCCAGCTCGTACCACTGCTCACAGGCTGTGTGACGTGGACTAGGTACTGGATCTCTCTGAGCTTAATTTGCTCCTCTGTAAGATAGAAAGAATGATCCCACCTCATCAGATTCTTCTGGAGACTAACACACAAAACAATTTTGTAAAGACTTCAGAACCCATCCTAGTCATAGAATATTATTTTAATTCCTCATTTTGTAGCTTTTAGAACATTGACAAGAAGGATTTTAAAATCAGGTGGTGTTTTTGCAAACATAGACTGGAATAAAGGAAATAATTTGGCCAGGCATGGTGGCTTATGCCTGTAATCCCAGAACTTTGGGAGGACAAGGCAGGAGGATCACTTGGGGCCAGGAGTTAGAGACCAGCCTGAGCAAGAGGGAGACCCCATCTCTGCAAAAAATAGAAAAATTAGCTGGACATGATGGTGTGTGCCTCTAGTCTCAGCTACTTGGGAGGCTGAGGAAGGAGGATCACTTGAGCCCAGGAGTTTGAGGTCACAGTGAGCAATGATGACATCACTGCACTCTAGCCCAGGAAACAGAACAAGACCCTATCTCAAAAACAAACAAACCCACAAAAAACAAACAATAAAAGGAAATAATTCTTGGGGACTTGTTCCAAGGAACAGGTAAAATAAATGCTTTTCCCTTTGGTTTTTGAGGATGGTAATGAGGCCTCATACCATTCCAGGAATTAATTGCTGGATCTCTTTGCTCATGTGTGGTGGACGAGACACTGCCTCGCTTCAAGCTTCAGTATTCCTCACAACAAAGACTGCTTCCAGTCCCTTATTTACCTTCTAACGGTATTTGTGAGGACTACCTGTGATGCTCGGAGGTCCTTTAAAGCTATTAGTTAAAAGCCAGTAAAGCATTTGAAATTGGTGTCTGATGTCTATTGTGTTACTAGAAATTCCATCTATTCTTCCCACTTATTCTGTGGAGTTGAGGATCCTTAGGCAGCCCTCCTTTCTGCCTTTTGTCCTGCTTTCTCCTCCCCTACTGATACTCAATTCGCTACCCTCTGGGCCCTATTCAGTCACCATCTTTTGAACAACTCTCAGCCTTATTGGCCTCATGCATCCGTTTTCCACAGAAACTCAGCAAGGATAAGCAATACCAAGAAATGAGACACCTTTGCAGTAATGATCAAGTTGGCTCCAGGTTCCCCGGTCTGTACAGAAAATAAAGGCCCTTCCCACCAACAGGTAGCCACGGTCACAAGCGTAGCCGACTATCATCCCGGGAAGATACGGAGATGCACGTTGTCCAATGAGACGCCCGTTCTGGATCTTGGGTGGCTGCGGGCATGCTAAGAACAAGTTCCCACACAAACACAAGGAAAGACAGTAAGTTAAACATAGAAGTACAAACACGCCAACTCATCTAATAAAATCTCGGGCTGTTAGAGGCGGATGAAGACCTGAGTCAGGTAGGTCATAAGCCACTAAGTGTCAGCTGATCGGTGGAAGACTGATTCTTTAAACCTGGACCTCTTAGCATTTCAACACCATCCTCTGTATTCTCTACCTGAAAACTGTACCTGATGGATATACCACAGGGATCTATCAGCTACTAACTCAATGCTCTTCTGTCCTGACCGGAGGATGACGCTTGTGTGGGCAATCACAGCCACAAATGAGCCTACGACTGTCAGGTACTGTCATTTAAAGCCAGACTGATATGTAGAAGGAATGAGCTACAGAGGGGAAAAGCACAAACCCCACTTCTGCATGGTATCCTGAGTGCTCTTGGTTAGTGGGGAGGCGAAGGGGCAGCCGAATGCAGTCAGCGGCTCGAACAAAACACTTGCAAGTAACATAAAGAGTATAAATACCTACATCCGGGTTTCTTTAATTACTTTTATACGAGCATTATCAATTCTGAAATATTAATAAATTATGCCATCGGCATGTGCTTTTTGCCAGCACACCCATCTAGCTAGTCTAAAGACCGCTAGGAGCAGAGATGGCATGAAAGAGTCTTCTCTTTGGTATTTGTTTTCAGTGCTTTGAAAATATTCTCTACAAAATCTGACCTCAGTGATTCTCTCCACGCTCCACCCCGTCCTCTCCTTAACCACCCCACACTCCGCAGCCCACGGGAAGGGCCATGAGAATGCCACCAATTGGGACACAGCATGGCACATCCAGAACCCATCTGTCATTCACGTGAGAGGTAGTTCTGTCTCTGACATTCGTAGCAAAGCCATGTTCACAAGCAAAACTGATTGTCACTGTAAAATATGGAGGTTCTTCTCTTGACTGTCTGACCCCATTTAGGATATGTGGAAGCGGGTACTGACCGGCAGGAACAGAAAGCTCACAGCGAGGGGCGGGGCTGCTCCAAATCCCATTCCCTCGACTGTCACTTGTGCAGCGGATGGTGCTTGCCCCGATGAGGTCGAAGGTCACCCCTGTGTCCGGGTGGGGGTCACACGTGTAGGATATTTCTTCTCCATAGGGAATATCTCCCAAAGGAGTGCCTGTGTGTCTCCCATGAAGGATAGCCGGAGGATTTGGACAAAAGATTTCTAGAAAGAAGACAAACACTTTAAGTTCTATCAGCATTTCAGTGAAGATGACTACAAAATAGTGGTGCCCTGCATGCTATGAATAAATATTTTTCTTTTAGAAAGAGCATAACTAAGGTGGATGGAATTTAAATATGTAAGGTTTTTTTTTTGGAGAAGGAATTAACTGAGGTGAGACCTAAATTACAGTTTATTGCAAAAGCTCAAAATACAGCACTCCTGAAGCATCCAGGTAGCCAAGTTTATAATGAATTTGGAAAGTAATTAATTTTTTTTAAACAACCATTTGTTTGTCTACTTTACATCAGGCATAGTAAGAGTCCTGGGTTGACAATGGGGTTCAAGAAAGACAAGGTTTCAGCCCTCAGAGACCTTAAGTTCCAAGGAAATCTTTGTGAAGTTTATTAAATATACGCTACCATCCTTAGCAGATGTAAATGTTTCTTGGTGATTCAAGACCATTATCATCAGTATCAATACCAAATAGCCCAAAGTGTCATCAAAGTACATCGGTAACTAGTGGGATCTTTAGACCCAGATCAAATGGCTTCAGAGAGCCTTTTCTTTTTTCTTTCTTTTCTTTTTTCTTTCTTCCAAACAACCAGCTGTCATTTCTCCCTGCTTTGGTGTATCTGCTTGGAGTAGTTCCCTCCCTAAAACTAATCTGATGCTTCTAATAGGGTGTGAATTTAGGAATAGACACCCAAGTTGATATCACAATTATGTATATAAACCAAGTAAGAGCCTTAGCACATCAAACAATGATTGAGTTCTCATGCCTGAATTTTGCCTGTTTGTGTTTATCCAAAGTTTACTTACATATTTATTTTCAGCTTTATGTGTCTCTGGAAGGTTGGCTTTGTCAGATACCTGAGTTTTCCTATGTATTAAATGTTCTTATAAAGTTTCATCATTATACACAC
>NW_012137747.1:773631-778491 GCF_000956105.1 Propithecus coquereli | reverse complement strand
AAAAAAAAAAAAAATTTTGTAGAGATAGGGACTCACTGTGTTTCCCAGGCTGGTCTGAACTCCTAGCCTCAAGCCAGCTTCCTGCTTTGGCCTCCCAAAGTGCTGGGGATTATAGGCGTGAGCCACTGCATCCAGCCTGTTTAACAATTTCTGACTCTTTGCTGTGTTTTGCTTAATGAAGTGAGTGGTTTGGAAATTTAGGACATCTCATCATTTCAAATATTGACTCGCCACCCCAACTCCCTGCACCGTATCGATTTATCATATAACTGTTTCATTTTCTCTATAACACATCACTATTTAACATACCATTGTACATATTCTAATTTTTAAAAAATTTGTTTACTTATTTATTTTCCTGTTCATCGTCTGCTTCCCAACTAGAAAACAAATTCCATGAAAGCAGCAATAAATCTCTCCCATTCATCGCTCTTCCCACACATGGAAGTCCTGGCGCAGGGGAAGCCTCCCATCAGTAAATACTACAGACTAAATAACAAGCCGATTTAATAGATATGTGAGGGGATGAAAGGACGTAAGAACCTAAGACAGATCACTCCTTGATGACAAAACTAAAAAAATAAATGAATAAATAAAATCGGGTGCACCTTTATCTATTTTCTCCCCACGTATCCCCTACAAAATTCAACACTGTTGTTAAACTAGTGATTTATAGATTAGTAACATAAACACATGATCTACAAGACCTGCAAGTCCTTTCTGGCAATTCTTCCAGTGAAGAAGTATTTTTATCAGTAATTTAGTTAAATAAAGATCCAGACAACAGGTGATTCCATGAGGCAAAACACATTAGGAAAAAAATAAAAAAATAAGGAGAGGTAACCAGGCTGCATAGCTGTGCTTTCTACTCACGTTCACACACGGGAACGCTGCTATTCCAAAGGCCATTCATTCCAGCCAAGACACAATGACTAGCAGAGCTGCCTTTTAATCGGAACCTAAAGAAAAAAAGTGGTAGCAAATGTGTGAGCGATTCCCTTCTCGCTCTTCATTTCTTCACTGATATATGCCCAGCTTCCTCACTGCACCTTCCTCGCTGAGGAGCATTTGGTTTTTAGGTTCAGGCTCATCTAAAAGTCTCAGTTCATTAGTGATCTGAATTCAGTAGTTGGCAGCAGCTCAGATTCTAAAGAATCACAGTATCCTGTGACCAGCAAAGCAATCAGAGCTGATGTACTTAATCATACAGATGGCATCGCCAGTATCGCCTACAGAAGGGAGGGAACACAGAACCAGACTTCTCCGTGTGCACAAGACCCATCCCTTCATGGGTCATCCCTCGCTGATGGCCTGTGACATCCCACATATGCTCACTAGTGGGTCGTGAGGAAGAACAGCTCTCAATTTGGTGACCAAAGCAGAGAACATCTGGAAAGAGAACAGGCATTGTGCTCCTTGCTACTACAGTTGTTATGGGCCAAAAGGAGGCTCACAGAAGCACACTGACCCAAATGTTCTAGGACAAAAAGAAGGATGAGGGGAGGAGTCTTCGTCACCCTGAAATGACTCGCACTATTGGATCCTGCTGTCCTTCTGAAATCTGAAATCATTCTGAAATCGTTAATCATCACCGGGTGGTGGACTTTGTAAATGCCAAAGATTCCTTGGAAATTATTAGAAATAGCTACTTGATTTCCCAATCTTGTTATCTCACATAGACTGATGCTGCACACCACCAAGAGTAACAAATACATATAAACAACGAATAATACTACCTGAAACAGCAACATCAGCCACTATTGTCCCAATGTCAAAACCATCACTGAAGACAGATGATTGGATTAAAACATACTTATCCATCTGCTATTACAAATTCCACTACTGACTGGGTTTAAGTTTCCTGAAACAACCTTGCCTGACTTATTATAAGGCAAAAAAATTTTGTCTTATTCATCAAATATTTTTTCTAGAAAAACTTCTATAAAATTACGTGGGTGTTTTTTCTTTTTTTTTTTTTTTTGCCTCTAAATAACTACTCACCCATTCACTTCAAGTTCCAACTGAGAAATCAAGATCAGTGACTGTATATATGTTTGTACTTGACATTGAGTTATATGTGCCATTTTCTCTTTATCTCCTGGTAGAAGTGCTACTGAGTCCCTACCCTTACTTCCAAACTACCCTTCCAGAAGTTGATCTCCCTGGGTACTTCTTTTCCATTAGGACAGTCCCCTTTTTGGATTAGCCCCTGAACTCAAGAGAGTCACTCTCCAGCACTGAGTCCCTGGTCTCTATTCTGGGTCACACTCACCCTTCATTACAAACAAAGGACACCTTCGCCCCAAGCTGGTGATTAAGCGGAACTAGCACACGGCCATTAGGGAGTTGGTCCAGGAAGTCATCACAGGATTTCACTGGAGAAAAAGAAAAACAAACGGAAATAACAGTGGCATATGGAGAATAAAGACACAAGCTAAAAATGTCAAGCCAGATAAGAGTCTAGATACCTGTACATGTGGGGGCTCCCGGGCTCCAGTCCCCCTGGGGTGTACACCGCAGAAAAGCAGCCCCCGTGAGGTCAAAGCCGGGCTCACAGCTGTAGAACACTTCCTCCCCGGGCAAAAAGTCGTGTTTGTTGCTTGGGCTTTGCTCACCATGTGGGATTTCTGGAGGTGGCTGACACACTGTGGAAAGGACAGTTCCAATATACTTGTTAATCATGGGAGAGTTTCTTTTGCTATCCCCTATGCTTTCCAGAGAGCTTGAAAATCGTAATTACAGAGTACAGGTGTTAAAAGAAAAGATCTGGTAGTTCAGTACTCATGTTTTTTTTTTTAAATATAACTAAAGAACATTTATTTATTTTTCACTAAGACTTTATCTTGAGAACATAACTAACTGTGTTACCACCCCCCATCCCATCCTGAAGAAGGGTAAGTACAGTGAGTGTTATAAAGCAGCTATGAACAGTTCGAAGGACTGGAACCAACATTAACTGACAAAGAACAACTTCCACCTACATCATCATAAAAATGTTTAAGTGAAAAATAAAGAAAGAAGGAAAAAGGGGAGCAGTGGGGGTTTCAGATTGAACAAGATCCCCTCGTTTCATCTAATATAGTCAATCTTGGCTAGAGTGTAACAGAATGGAAACAGGATTACTCTAACACAAACCTTCCAGTACAGCACGCTGTCCACACCTGGCTTCCAAGCCCACCCCCACCCCCCTGATGCTTCCAACTCCATTATTTCCCGGCCTGTTGGGCCTGCCGACAAAGGAGCACACAGATCTTCTCTTTAAACCGGGCTTTGTTACAAGGCTGGTATGTCTGGGTATCAGCTCGGTGAACCAGGCGGCTGAGGTCTGCCAGATCACCGGTAAAATCAAACACCTGACTGCCATGATATGTGATGGAAGGTCGTTGGGATTCATCCTCTTCAGATGTTCTTCGTGCATTTTACAAACACCTTCCACGCGCTCATCCACGGATTCATAGTCAGCGTCAGTTCTGTCTTCCGGTCTCTTGGTACGTACCAACAAAAGGGTGCGAGACATCATTTCAAATTCTCTTTGCTGCAGCTGCTACTGACGCTGCAACTGCTACACGGGCTTCCAGTACTCACGTTTTACCGACGAGGAAACTAAGGATGCAGAGCAGAGCTCTGACGAGAATCTAGGTCTCGCCGACACCTTGTTTGGGTTTCTTTCTACTGAAACACGCTCCTAAGACTACAAGGCAGCACAGCTCCTCCTGCTTTGAGGCACTGGCCATTCCGTACGGAGTCAAGAGTGCTGGTGGCTTGTCCCCCTTCCCCTTCCTAGAAAGGCAGCCTTTCAGGCATCATCTTGAAGGTAACACGAGGGATACCTTTGCCCGAGCTTCCTCTACCAGACTCCCTCACCTGGCCTCCCGTGCAGCCAGTCACGAAGCCTTCTTCATTTTCCCTCCCCGCTCGTCCTTTAGTTACCCAGGGGCTGCCCTCTAGCTTCCCTGCTGTCCCTGTGGACCAGTCCTGACTCTTCCCACGCAGCTGCTGAGCCGACCATTTCAGCATGCAAAGATGAGAGAGACCATCAAGAAGAAAATCCACTAAAAGGAAAAAAAAAGCTGCGGACTTTTAAAATGAGAGGACTCCCTATTGCTTAGAGCATATTTCGACCCAAAATTTGGCTGCGTCCATGTACAGCCCAATTGATGTGTGCTCAGGACATCAGAGTGCATTGGTACCTCAGTCTGAACCATATATAATATAACTGAAGGAAAATGAAAAAAAAAACTTGTTTGGATTTGAGCAAGCTTTCCAAGCTTCAACTTTTCAGTAACAACGTGGAGGCGTCAAAGTCCAAGGCCTTTGTGACGTGATGCTATCATTTTGGTCCCACGGTTCATTTGCCTACTGCTGCCCTCCAATGATAGAGATATGATCATTATTATTATATGTTATTATCCATCATACATTTCACTGTACATTATCATTAGGCTCTGGTGTCAGAAAGACTCTTGAATTCCAGGCCTTGTTCTGTTTTTTCACTAGCTCTTTGACCTTGGAAAAGTCATTTAACATCTCTAAGACTCAGTTTTGTCAATGGAAAATGGGGATAAGAATAGTTGCTACCGCATATATTCGTTGTAAGTGTTAAATTAAACAATGCGTATAAAATGTGTGTATTATAGATGAGACATAGAATAAACCGGTACTTTTGGACAATTATAAGCAGAGATAACAGTGGAGCTCGTATTAATTTTAGAGTGTTTGTACCAATTTCATAGCCCTTACACACACACACACACACACACACACACACACGTACACACATGCGCTTCTTCCTTAATTTCAACAACTCCTATCACTTATATCCACTTTCACCCCGTGGCAAAACCTCAGTGGCTCTAACTC
>NW_012137747.1:769057-771146 GCF_000956105.1 Propithecus coquereli | reverse complement strand
AAAAAAAAAAAAAGAAAAAAAAGGAGAATGATCTTTATACTGGAAGGAGTGTATTATCAAAGTGGGAAAGTAGGGCTATTTTACCTGAGCTCAAGTCCACAGTTCAGATAAATTACCTTTTAAGATAAAGAAAAGATACGAAGACCATGAAGCACCTCATTCCTATTCTCAAATATCTGAGAGATTGCTTTGTGCAGGAAGGACTAGATTTCTTTTCATAACTTCAGGAGCAAGTCAGAATCAAATGGAGGGATTTATGGAGAAAAATATTTCAACTCACTCTCACAAATAGGTGCCTCCTTGTCCCATGTGACATTATTGCCCGAGAGGACACAAACAGTAGATGGGGAACCAATGAGTCGATACCTAAAGCAAAGAATGAAACATGATTATACTCCACACGTATTAATATTTCCCATTTAAATCACCATTTAGAAAATAATAGCAAGTAGACATTAAAAATTACTGGACAGATTGCAACATGGCAGACCTTGGAAGAAAGAAACCCCGTCTCTATCTGCTAAATAGTCTTTTATTTTAAAGGACAAGTTTAAATTTTTACCTCTTCAATTCACCTATATTCCTAGTCCCTCACAACTGAATGAGCTATTTCCCTTATTCATCATGGGACATTCCAAAACCATGATTTTGGTCTTTAAGGAACCTCACAGAGTTATTTTCTCCATGCGTACTTCATCCAGGAGATAAGCTCCTTGACCGGTTGGGAAGATGTCTTATTGAAATACGTAACACTCTCCAGCATATAGCTTAAAGACGGTCAAGCATGGGGTGCTCAAAAAGTATCTGTTGCATGAAGGAAAGAATGATGGCTTTACCATGAAGAATCAGTACATGAGAGCCAGAGGAGACGGCTGAACATCTTCACACTTTAAATATAAAATGAGAAGCAGGACACTCACTCACTTTGCAATAAAACTATTCACAGGAGGCCACACAACTTGGAACATTTCATTATCATTTATTTTTTTATTAGATATCTATAAAGTTACCATGAGAAATGTCACGGAGAATGCTTAGCTAAGATACTCATGTGTTCTAGCATACAGAAGGGCTAAACGTGGTCAAGTAAAAGTTAAGGGGCATAATGCATTGTCGTATAACAATGAGGCAGTTCCTAGAAGAGCGAAGAATGCTTTCTCTTGATTGTGTAAGATATGTGATCAGGGAAGCAACCGTTGGTAGCAGAGACAACTGGTGTCATCCTCAGTATCCACTTTCTTCTCCTTCATTAGTAATGGAACCTTCTATTTTTAACTAGGCCATTGGCCACCTGTAATGAAAGCTTCACTTCCCACCTTCACTTACAGCCAGGTATAGCCACACTGACTTGTGGCCAGAGGAATGTAAGTGGAGTGAGTGTCTTGTGCAACTTTCGTAAGTGTCTTTAAAGGGGTTGGAGTTCCCTTCTTCCACTCTACCTCTTTGCTGGCTGGAGTTTGGACCATGAGATGAGATGGACTCTTGTTTTGAGAAGGTCAGAGTGGCAAAATAGAAGGCACTTGGGTTTCTGTGGATTATGGAGTCACCACATATTTGAACCCTGGACTGCCTATCTTCAGGGTTTTTAACCTAAGACAGAAGTAAACTACTACCTATGTTTAAGATCCTGTTGTGGTTTTCTTCCCTGTCTTTCACTGCTGAATCTAATCCTAACTGACATACCAGCTCTTCCCAAAACAGTGACATGAAGCTGGAGGGAACCACGTGAGGATGGCAATGACAGTGAATGTTTTGGAGACACAGTGAGTCACTTTTATGTTTGGGTAGTGGTTGAATTTTACTTATTGCTAATCTGTTTAGTATTAGCTATGTTGTCAAATCTTTTCAAGTATGCCAGAAAGCCCTTAATCTTAAAAATTGCTGCAAACAAACAAGTTGAGAACCACTAGAATAAAGGAAGAACATGATAATCCTTCCATTATGTGCATTTCCCTCTGCCTGTATCCTATCATACATTTAAAAGTTGCCTTAGGATCCCAGGATCATGGGTGTCCTCTGACTTTTGACCTAATAGAGGTTGTTCTTAATATGCTCACTGTGGCTAAGCTAGAGTGGTAGAGTGAAATAT
>NW_012137747.1:766690-769007 GCF_000956105.1 Propithecus coquereli | reverse complement strand
CACACGTACACACATGCGCTTCTTCCTTAATTTCAACAACTCCTATCACTTATATCCACTTTCACCCCGTGGCAAAACCTCAGTGGCTCTAACTCACCCCTGAAGCAGTGTGGCAGCTCAGGTCCCCATCTGTTGTTGGTCTGGCACTGCACAGTGTCCGACCCTCGCATGACAAAGCCGGGCTGACATCTAAACCTCACGATCTCATTGAGGGAAAATAAACTCCTATTTCCAGATACTCTAATTCCGTTTTCAACTTCTGGAACTGTGCATTTGTTAACAGAAATACACTGAGGAGGAGGGCTGCTCCAAAGACCAATTTGATTATTTTTGGTGGTGCAGTATATTGACTGTTCTCCCACGAGGTCAAACAGCTTTTCTCCACCTGGCCCAGTGTGACACTGGTAAGTTACCACTGCTCCATGGTGAAAAAATGTTCTATTGTTGCTATAGAAGTTGCCATTGGATATGGCTGGAGGTGGCTCACAGGATATACCTGAAAAAAGAGAGAGTGTGGTAAACAACAGCTTGTTATTTTTATAACCATGAATTATTTTACTATAAGTTTAAATCACAAATACACAGAGTGAAATAATTTCCTAAACTGTAATTAATTACAATGCTGTTATTTTCTTCTCATATTTGCTAATACTCAGATATATTTTTACATAGTTGAAATTTAAGTGTGCATGATACGGTTTCTGCTCATAATAAATATTTCATGTAAAATATCCCTGTGTTATTAGGGTTTACATATTTGTGATTTTAAGTGAAAAATTCATGTGACTTTATCATAGATTTTAAAATATTAGTATTTATTGCTGGGATACTTTTTTCTCTTGGTTATTAAATAATATCTTTGCAGGTTAAATAAATATCCTACTTCTGGCATTACTTATCAAGAAAAAGAGAGAAAGGAAATAAAAGATAATGAAAAATGAAATAATAATAGATTCAGGGGTAATAAAATGATATATGTATACTATGTTCTATCGTAAGATAATAATGTTGAAAATATTGGTATAAATAACTACATACACATACACACATATAACCAATTGACTCAATCAAATGATTATTGACCTACTGATATAGAAGTGGAAACATGTTTTGTGGAAGATAGCCCCCTAAAAAAGTTGCCAGACCTAGAAAATTTTTATAGTAAACTGATAATTCTTTAGGGATTTGAATTTTTTCATAGAACTTTAAATTCTTGGCAGGTAAAGGAAGCACCTTGCATAGTTTCTCATTCATTTCTTTGAATCTTTAAAAGTCTGTTATTTTCATTTTGGAAATATTTGGAAATTTATAAAACATGGAAAAACAAAAGGAAAAAAATGAAAATGGTCCAAAGATTACTATTCTTAACAATTTAACATATATCTTTTAAGATCCATGTGTGTGTACATGCATATGCGTGGATGGATATATTTTCTATAATATCATATTTGATGGCTGAATAACATCCAGGCATGTGGATGTATAGCTATACTATCTATTTCCACTTGGAGGAGGCATCTCAATCTTTGATTTCTCATGGTATACTTTGTTACCTTTCTTAAAAACTTATCATAGCCATTTTAGACAAACCTCATTTCTTCTACTAGCTATTTTCAAACATGCTGAACATTTAGGTTGTTTAGCATTTTTCACTATCATGAATATTGTTGCATTAGTATCTTTAGACCAAAATCATGGGAACATGATTTGGGAGTTGGGGAGATAAATTCTGGGAAATGGCATTGCAGGGTCAAAGTGTATTTGCTTTCTAGCTTTTGTATATATTGGTCATTAGCCTTCCAGAAGTTTGTGCCCACTTTTGGTGCCATAAACTCTTGTGTGTGATGCTAATTTCTTTACAACCTTAAGACTTTGCCAGATTGCAATTAGTCATACTTTCATGTTCTCAAAGTTGTGGAGGTTCATTTAAAAATATCACATGGGAAAGATGGAGGGTCAGCTGATCCATTATAATACAAATACAACTAAAAGCATGAGCCCGAAAGAATTTGAAGGAAGATTAGAACTCAAAATGGCCAGAGGCTTGGGGAAATTGCAAGGATTATGAGAGGATCTCCTTTCATCATTCAGAGGCAGAGTAGTAAGAACGGGAATAGCTCACTTCTTAGAACTGTAATGTGATAGTAAGAGTTGACAAAGACATATCTAATTTTGTTTAAGATCTTTAAAATGCATTCACTAAGGAGAATGATCTTTGGCCAGGCGCGGTGGCTCACGCCTGTAATCCTAGCTCTCTGGGAGGCCGAGGCAGGCGGATTGTTTGAGCTCAGGAGTTCAAAACCAGCTTGAGCAAGAG
>NW_012137747.1:758708-761885 GCF_000956105.1 Propithecus coquereli | reverse complement strand
TTCATTTTAATCGGTCTCTTTGAAGAATCTGCTCTTCTTCAATTTTTTTTATCATTTCTATTATTTCCTTTTCTTATTCATTAATTTCTTTATCAATTCCTTAGTCTAGTAGCCTTCATATATATATGTTTTTAATCATTGAAAAATTCGTAAGCAAAATGTTGTGTTCCTTTATTTGACATTTTTTCTTGTCAAGTCACAAAAGCATTGAAAATTTCTCTAAGGATAGTTTTGGCATCAGCGCCCCAGACGTTGTTATCAGTAGTGCGTGTTTCAGCATTCATAATTAAGATGCTGAATAAGGTAAAGTTACCCATTACAGGCTGTTGAGGCAGACTGGCAATATTCAAATTCTAACCTCGACCTCTGACATACGAATTTGGGAAAATTACTTAAATTAGTTCAATCTGTCTCAAGTTTTCTCTTCTGTAAAATGAGGGTTGTGCATAATATCTACTTCAAAGTGTTATTTTAAAGATCAAGTAAGTTAATGCATGCAAAATACTTAGAAGAGTGCGTCTGGCACATGTACTCAATAATCATTAGCAATTGTTATTCTGCAGGTAATCTGCAATGGCTGTTTTAATTTCCTTTTTGATCAAGATCCAAGGTACTCTGTTTTCTAAAACTTTGAATTTTTACATTTATTCTTTTATTAATTCCTAATTTTAATATATTGTTATGAGAGAATATAGACATTTTGATTTTTCCTATGTGCAAATTTGTCAAGGACAAACTCCCTGGAGTGATATAATATCAACTTTTATAAATGGTTTTTGTAACTTTTATAAAGGGTACAACGTTGAACACACATGAATCAGAACAGCCTTATTCTTCAATGACTTACTTTTATGTATACTTCTTTGCCCAATCCAGAGTTTTCAACTATTATTATTATTTTACCAATTTGTCTTCTTATTTATTTTAAAAACTTCTCTGGCTTTGAATAATGACAGGCATTTAAAGAAAAATAATGTTCGTGATCCCTTCATCTAATGAGAGATGGGCAAACTAAGGCTCACAGGCCAAATGTGTCCTGTAGCCTGTAATTTGTAAATGCAGTTTTACTGGAATATAGCCACACCTTCATTCATGTGTTGTCCAGGGCTACTTTTCCACTGCAACAACAGAACTGAATAGATGCAATGCAGTAGGGATTGAATGGCCCCCAAAGTTGAAATTATTTGCTATCTGGCTCTTAACAAAAAATTCTGCCATCCTTTGATCAAAACAATCTATATTTCATTTGTCCAGGTTAACATCTACTCTTTGATCATATGCTTATTTACGTTGCACTTGTTTCCAGAAATTTAAAAACATAATTTTACAATCTATGTATTCACTTAGAATACCATGTATATTTTGTCACCCCCACCTTATCTCAGGTAACCCCAATTTTTCCAAGCCAAATCAAACACACATATGTGTACAGGCTATCTTTTCCAAATTTGTCATTATTTTTCCAAATTTAGAACAAACTCTATATGCTTCTCCTGCAAATTGTTTTTCCCAATTAACATTGCATCATGGCCGCCCATTCAAGTCACTAAATAGAGATCTAATTAAGGCTTTTTGATCGCTGTCAAATAGGTCATAATGTAGGTATTTACAAGTCATTCAACCTACCACTAATAAAAAGGATGTCAGGGTTTGCTCTTTTTGCTTCTATAAACAATATTACAGTAAAATGACGTTTTGCAATACCCCTTTTCCTAAGAATGAGGTTAGCAGGTCATAAGATACTTGTGGTTTCATGGGTTGTGGGTGGTGTGAGGTTACTTTTCTAAAGTAATTCATATTCCTATTAGTGAGCACGAAAAGGCTCATTTCCCCCAAATTCCCGTTTACATCTACTTCCCTCTTTTTAATTTTTACCAATGTTACCAAGGAAACACGAGACAGTGTTGCTTTAATTTGTATTTCCCTAAGTCACAGTGAAGTTGAACATTTTTGGTTAAATATTTAGTGGCCATTTCTATTTTTCCCTTTCTGAATTGCCTGTGTATATTCTCTGTTCATTTTTATATTGAGTTGTCTATTGTTTATCAATTGTTATGTGCTCTTAACTTTCTTTATGTCTTACCTAATGCAAATTTCCCTGTAGTCTATGGTTTGTCTCTTAATATACAGTGTATTTTTGCACTAAAATTTTGATTCTTCCATATGTCACTCTGTTGATACCTAGATCTAATGGCTAATCTGCCTGGGAATGTAACCATCTTCTTCCTCCCTCTGCACTCTTTTTCTGGCCAGACAGATGACCAAGTTAACCCTGGTTAACTCTGATTGACCCCAGGCAGCTGTGTGTTTGGTCAGAAAGTACCTCCTGTCCAGTGGTGGAAGACAGTTCCTTAGTTAAGAGTATGTGTGTTGCAGACCTTTAAAATTACTGAGTGAGCTTTCCTACATGTACCAATATTTGTTTGATATTTTTGTTTTCATCGTGTACTGGACCGGGTATCCATATCTTAAAATAAACAAAATCTTTTAATCCTATTTGATATTTTTGATTGAAATTCTTATTTGTCTTATATTGTCACCCTGTTTTTTCCTCTTTCCCGATATTTACATCATATATTAAAAAATTTTGTCGGTCATTATTTTATTGTAGTAAAAGAGATCTAACTAAATTTGCCATTTAAGCCATTGTAAGTGCAATGCAGTGGCATCAATTACATTGACAATGTTGTGCAACCATCATCACTATTTCCCAAAATTTTCTCCACCCCAAGCAGCAACTTTGCATAGATTGAGCAATAACTCCCTATTCGCCCCTGTCCCGAGACTCTGGTAACCTCTCACCTACTTTTCGTCTCATGAATTTGACTATTGTAGACATCTCATATAAGCAGAATTATACAGTATTTGTCCTTTCATGCCTGGCTTATTTCACTTAGCACAATGTTTTCAAGGTTCGTCCATCTTGTAGCATGTATCAGAACTCTTTTCCTTTGTATAGCTGAATAATATTCTGCTGAATGTATAATATATACCACATTTTGTTTCTCTATTCATCGATGGACAGATACTTGGGTTGTTTCTACCTTTTGGCTATTATGAACAATGCTGCTATGAAATACCAGTATTTGAATATCTGAATCCCTCTTCTCATTATTTTAGGTAAATACCCAGGAGTGGAATTTCTGGGTCATATGGTGATTCTATGTTTAACTTTTT
>NW_012137747.1:757698-758658 GCF_000956105.1 Propithecus coquereli | reverse complement strand
AATATTTGGATTATCTATTTCTTGAAGTTTAAAATAAGTTACACAACTGGGCCACTGTCTTTTTTTGAAGGCCCTTCTTCGTGGTGGTTTTAAATATGTCCACAAATTATTTGATACCTCTCCCTTCAGGTGGTGGAGCCCAATTCCTCTCCCTCTCAGTGTGGGCTGCACTTGCAACTTGATTCTAATGAATACAGCGGAAGTGATAGTGTGCAGCTTCAGAGACAAAGAGCAATGTCTTCCTCTTTCTGTCAGATGGCTCCTTCTGGGAGAAGCCAGCTAGCTGTCCTTTGGAGAAGCTCATGCAGTGAGTAACTGAAGTCTCCTGCAGTCCTAGTCAACATCTAAAAAGACACTACCAAGAGAGTGAAAAGACAACCCACAGAATGGCAGAAAACATCTGAAATCATATACCTGTTAAGGGTCTACTATTCAACTATATAAAGAATTCCTGCAACTCAATAACCATGAAATAAACAACCCAATTAAAAGATGGGCAAAGGACTTGATTAGGCATTTCTCCAAAGAAGATACATAAATGGGCAATAAGCAATGACAAGATGCTCAACTTCATTAGTCACCAGGGAAATGCAAATCAAACCCACTGTATGCCTGTTAGGATGGTATAATAATATCTTAAAAATAAAAGCAGAAAATAAAAAGTGCTGGTGAGGATATAGGAAAACTGGAGCCCTTGTGCGTTGCTGGTAGTAATGTAAAACGGTGCAGTAGCTGTGGAAAACGGGGTAGCAATTCCTCAAAACGTTAAACATAAAATTACCATATGACCCAGCAATTCCACTCCTGGGTATATACTTAAAAGAATTGAAAATAGGGACTCAAACAGATAGGGGTTTATCAAGGTGTTCTGCCTATTTTTAAGTACATCCTAGTAAATTGTAATTTTTCTATGCAATGGTACATTTCATGAATGTTTTCAATTTTATTAGGATAGAACAC
>NW_012137747.1:746666-754343 GCF_000956105.1 Propithecus coquereli | reverse complement strand
AGGGGGGTTAAGTATATGTTTAACTTTTTGATGAATTGCCAAACTGTTTTCCACAGTGGCTGCACCATTTTAGATTCCCACCAGCAGTGAAGAAGGGTTTCAGTTCCTCCATATCCTCAACACTTTTTATTTTCCATTTTTTAAAAAAATTACTATTATTATACCATCCTAATAGGCATGAAATGAGTTTGATTTGCATTTCCCTAATGACTAATAATATTGTGCATCTTTTCATGTGTTTATTGGCCATTTGTAGATCTTCTTTGGAGAAATGTCTATTCAAGTCCTTTGCCCATTTTCAAATTGGGTTGTTTTTTCACTTAGTTTTAGGGGGTCTTAGTATATACTGAATATTAAATCCTTATCAGATATATGATTTGAAAATATTTTCTCCCATGGGTTGTCTTTTCACTCTCTTGATACTGTCTTTTGATGCAGAAGTTTAAAATTTTAATGAAGCCCAGTTTATCTATTTCTTCCTATGCTTTTGGTGTCATATTCAAGAGACCGTTGTCAAATTCAAGGTCATGAAGATTTGTCCCTATATTTTCCTTTAAGAGTTTTATAGTTTTAGATCTTAAATTCAGGTCTCTGATTCATTTTGAGTTAATTTTTGTACATGGTGCAAGTTAAGGGTGCAACTTCATTCTTTTACTTGTGGATATCCAGTTTTTCCAGGACCATTTGCTAAAGAGATTGCTTTCTCCCCATTGAATGGTCTTGGCAACTTTATTAAAAAATTTAACTGACCATAGATGTGAGGGTTTATTTCTGGGATATCAACTCTACTCCATTGGTCTATATGTCCAGCCTCATGTAAGAACACAGTTTTAATTACCTGTAACTTTGCAGTAAGTTTTCAAATCAGGAAGTATGAATCCTTCAACTTTGTTCTTTTTAAAAATTATTTGGCTATTCTGGGTCCCTTGAAATTCCATATGCATTTTTACAATTTTTTTCCATTTCTGTAAAAAAATATTGTTGGGATTTTTTTTTTGTATTTTTATTGATATATTTTAGTTGTACATACATTGCAGAGTACATGTGATATTTTGGTACATGAATATCATGTGTAATGATCAAGTCAGGATAATTGGGATATCCATCATCTCAAACATTGATCTTTTCTTTGTGTTAAGAACATTACTATTCTTCTCTTCTAGCTATTTTGAAATATACAATAAATTATCATTAACTATAAGTTCCCTACTGTACTACTGAATACTCGAACTTATTCCTTCTATCTAACTGTATTTTTGTACCCATTAATCAACTTCTCACTATTCCCGACTTCTCCTTGCCTCCCCAGCCTCTTGTAACCACCGTCCTACTCTCCACTACCATGAGATTACTTTTTTAGCTCCCACAAGGGAGTGAGAATATGTGTTATTTGTCTTTCTGTGCCTGGCTTATCTCGCTTAATGGAATGACCTCTAGTTCCCTCCACATTGCTTCAAATGACAGAATTTCATTTCTTTTTATAGCTGAATAATATTCCATTGTGTATATATACTACATTTTCTTTATCCATTCATCCGCTGATGGACACTTAGGTGGATTCCATATCTTGACTATTGCGAATAGTGCTTGATAGGGATTGCATTGAATCTATATATCACTTTGGGCAGTATTTTCATCCTAACAGTGTTAAGTCTTCTAATCCACCAACACAGGTGGCTTTCCATTTATTGAGGTCTTCTACCACGTCCTTCAGCAATGTTTTGTAGTTTTCAGTGTACAAGCCTTGTGCCTCCTTGATTAAATTTATTTCTGTTTTATTCTTTTCCATGTTATTGCAAATGGAAATTTTCTGAATTTTATTTTAGGAATGTTTCCTTTAAATGTTACATAGACATTATTTCTTTACTATATTTAGAAGTCATTGTCTTTGAAAAGGGGGAATTTAAGTCATTCGCATTTCCTGTCATAACTGATGGGTTTGATCTTGCTTACAGCATGCTTTCCCTTTTATTTATTTAAGAATTCCAAAGGCTGTGACTCAGCACTGTAGAGGGCCAACACCATTCTGCTGATGCAGGTTTCCCACAAGAAAAATGTCCTTGCTTTTGTTTGTCTCACTTCTCTTTTGTTGTATGGAACAAGTGGTTTCACTTTTTTGGATTGTCTTTATAATTTTGAATGTATATATTTTGATTTTATACTGGTATGGAATACCATTTTATCTTTTTTTATGTCAAAAATATGTATTATCTACTATCCCCTATGTGTTATGAATTTAACATAGTCTTTATTAGTTCATCCCTAACTTCCTACTTGTAGTGATAAATCTATTATTTTATAGCAAGTTTATTCTGCTTCTTTTCTTGGTAAATAAATTCTCTTTCAAGATTTAGTCCTTCCATTCACCTTAAAAATGACAATTTTGGTGACTCCATTTAACTAGTTTCGTGCCTCACTAGTATTTCTTTGATATGACACCATTCTAAATTTTCATTTCTTCTTTAAAAAGTCTATGCACAGGTTTATGGGAAAGTTTCTTTTTGTAGGCAGTATATCTATTTGGTATATATTTGCAGTTTTTGCTCATGTAAGACTACGTATCTCTGCCTTGCAGATGAATGGTAGCTTGGCTGAGTACAATCGCACAATATTTTCTCCCAAAATACTAACTTCTGCTATTTCGTGTTACAGAATAGAAGATGGATACTAATCTGAATTTATTCTTTTTTGTTGATTTTATCTCTGGATAGTGACAGTATTTTTTTATATCTGAATTTTGTATTTTTTCTTCCATGTGGGGCCAGGGCCCTTTATCATTAATCTAGCCTTCAAGAATCAAATAACCTAGTCTTTTTCTTTCTAGTCTGAGAAATTGTCTTACATTAAGTGCTTATTAATGCTTCTCATTCTGATTTCTTCTTTTATTTTTTATGGGGTTTGGTTTTATTTCTCTCTGTGTGTATGTGTAATTTCTAGATTGGTCCTTGATGAATTCTGAATAATTTACACTTATCTCTTCATTATCTCTTTGGTTTTTTCCCAGAGGATCTGATTTACTGGTGGCCACTTCTTTTAAGACTCCTGTGTGTTTTATCCATATGTAAACTGTTCTCGTATTAGATCATTCAATCTTATAAATGCCTCTTACAGTTCCATAGATTCTATGCTGCAAACACATGAGAGATTTCTGAAAGATCTTATCCTGTTTATTGGAGATAAACTGTTTTGCAGATGAGTATTTCTCTGACTTCTCAGATTGTTTTATTTTCAGTCGCTGTATCTGACCTTAGATTTGGTGATATTCTGGTTTGGTCACCAGAGAGAGATCTATGCTTATTCACAATGGGAAGTGAGAAAGGGTTGGTCAAGAGATTGTGTGAAAAGTGGTTTAAATCTCCCAGGCTCAGAAAAAGAGAGAAGAGATGAATTTACCCAATTTTAAACTGGTTGGATCATTGTACAATAGGTCAGAGAGAAGAGAATAGGGCTGATGACCATGGGCAGTTTTTGCAGGAAAATTTAACATATATATATATAATTTTTTCTTCTCTGAATTTATTGTGGCAACTGAAAATTAGTATACATTCCTTAATAGCTCCTTCTAAGTTGGGGCAATGGCTTCTGATATGGTTACTTGTCCCAAGAGAAAGTCAAGAGTGAGAACCCCATTTCTGTCCCCTTAACCCCTCGTGTGCACTTTAATGCATACACTTCCCAGAGCTGCTGTTACGTTTAGGATTTACCTTTCCAACCCCTGCTTCGGGGTTCTCCAACTTAACTATAGCACTTACTGAGCTCAGTAAGGAGGTTTGCATGGTTCAACTACTTTTTTCCTTTTACTTCTTTGCAGGCTGATCCTGTTCATCCAATGAATGCTTTTTCAGGTTTTACATCTCCTCCTGGCAGGAGCATGGCCCAGTCACCTAGTTTACAATACAGATGCAGATTGTTCCTTCCTTTTTATATCCCTTTGGGTATACGCCTATGTCCAAACTACCATCTCTGTCCAGAAATAGTCCTATTGATTACTTTTTAAAGTACAAGTGGCAGTAGTCTAGTTTTTCTATGATTCAGTCAGTGATTGGCATTGTTCTGGAGCTCGTATTCAAGAGATAGTGCTCCCAACTTACCCTTCATTACAAGAATAATTAACTATTGATCCAAACTGGGTATCTGTGTTTATATGCACTGTTCCATGGAAGGGTTCTGGAGGAGCTCCACATGATTTTCCTGGGGGGAAGATGCAGAATTTAGGACTAAATGTAGAGTTCAATTTACCTGTGCTTATAAGGTTCAAACTGGAGTGTAGCATATTGAACAGCATATATAGTTCTGATTGTCCCATGGAATTGGCTGTTTTGGGGAAACTTACGAGACAACCTAGGAATCACGCAGCTATGGACTACCTTGCATCTCCTAATAAAGGTCATTTATGGCTAAAGAGTTCTACTGTCATCCTACCAGCTGAAATTGAAGGCCTCAAAATTTGAGATTTCCTCCCTATCTTTAGTTACCCAAGTATGGTTCACTGCAACGCATAGACTTTTCTTTCATGCCCCTGTTTCATTCACTTCGTGGTTTTAGCCTTCCAGGGTGATCTCCAGTGAACGGAAATTTTCTCTTCAATTCCTGATATGAGAGCCATTTCCATGAAATGAATATATAGTCAAGGTGTAGAAACTCCAAGGATTAAGGAGTGACTTACAAGATCACTGTCCGTTTAAACACCTTGGGCAAACTTAGACATCTTGCTTCCAAATTTTGAACAAATTAAATCTGATCCCACAAATGCTTTGACAGACAGGAAATAGCTCCCAGGGCAGCGTTACTTACGCCTACAGATGTCTTTGACACTTGACCAGACCAAGTTTTCTAGGCAGGTGATAGAGAACATGCTCCCAAAATACCCAGGGTGGCATTCATAGTTCAAAGATGTGCCAACTGGAAACTTGGACTCATCAGTTGGGGTTATAGGACTGGCAAATGAAAACTGCTCTGGGGTTTCACAGTGACCTGGAGCACAAAACCAGAGGAATTCCAAAATTAGCAGAGAGACTTCCACCATACATCCTCTTTCTCTTCAATTCAGCTGATAGGACCACAGAAACAAAGAGAATTACAATAACAGTAAAAGATTTTCCTCCCCTAGAAGTTACCTTAGGACGGAGCTTTTCAATGGCATCTACTTATCAGGAAATTTTTACTACTTGGAAAACCATTCGGCTTCTGGTCTTCCTGCTCTTATTTCACCAAAGTGTGGACTTCAGCCCGTAGTCCCAGATATCAGGCCTCCTACCATAGCGCCATCAATATCCTCATTTATCAGTGCTAATGCACTCATGTGTAGCAGAACATATTTTATCATCTCTCTCCATCTACTCCTCCCTACTCCATTCTCAGGGTGCTCACCATAAGCTGCCTCTGTGGCACTGAATAGCAATTACCACGTGTATGGTTTGAATGTTGTCGCCCCAAAATATATATCCACCCGGAACTTCAGAATGGGAACTTATTTGGAATAATGGTCTTGTCTGATGTAATTAAGGTAAGGAACTCAAGATGAGATCATCCTGGATTTAGGGAAGGCCCTAAGGGAAAGGAGAGGAGGGGTTGAGACATAGAGACATAGAGAAGGCCGTGTGAGGATGGAGGCAGGAATGGGAGTGATGCGCCCACAAGCCAAGGAATGCCAGGAGCCACTGGAAGCTGGAAGAGGCAAGGAGAGGGTGTCCTCTTGAGCCTTAGGAGGGAGTGGAGGCCCTGCCAACACCTTGATTTCAGACTTCTAGCCTACAAAACTGTAAGATAATCCATTTCTCTTGTTTTAAGCCTCCTGGTTTGTAGTAATTTGTTACAGCAGCCCTAGCAAACTGATACACCACTCTTCTTCTGATGCTGAGCCAAGCATTTAAGGACAAGAACAAAACAGGGATCCCCTGAGGATGACGTAGTGTTCCAAGGCTGCTGTCACATCCCTAATCTACTCTAGCTTCCCTTCTTAGAAAGGCCTGACGTTTGGCCTTAAAGGACCAGGCAACTTTCCAGTCCTTAAGAAGAAATAGCTCCTTCCTTTTTGTACTCTTTCCTCTGGACTACACTTTCCTTGCTTCTCACCCCAGAGTGGAACAGTTCAAGAACAAAGATGTAGACAGGGCCCAGAGGCGAGCTGATAAATGGGCGTACTTTTAGCCAAGGTCGTAAGTCACAAAGACAAAGAAAACCTTTTTGCTTACAAGGCCCACCCAGCAGAAGACTCGCTAAAGCCTGAGCTAAATGAAACCCAAATCACCAGTTTTGTCCTTTGCACCCACAATAGCCCTCGTGAACTTGAGGAGAGTGTGCATCAGCTACCCTGACACTGAGTAGTGCTCGTAGGCAGTTGTTCTCATGTCCTCTCCAATGAATGCATTTTTCTTCCTGATTTGTATAATCCGCTCCTTACTGCCTCCCCTCCGACCTCCCCTCATTCCTTTTACCCCACCTTGCTCCAGTCCGCCCGCAAGAAGCGTTGTTGGCACTTCACCTGTTCAAACACATCTTGTCACTGCTGGAACCCATCTGTTTTAGCTGTGACGTGTAATTTTGACACTTCTGCTTAGGATGAAGCTAAGTTCACAAACGCCATACTTTTATTATAGACACACAAAGGATTGGGTCTGGGTATTCTGACCCCATTTAGGATATGTGGAAGCGGGTACTGACCGGCAGGAACAGAAAGCTCACAGCGAGGGGCGGGGCCGCTCCAAATCCCATTCCCTAGACTGTCACTTGTGCAGCGGATGGTGCTTGCCCCGATGAGGTCGAAGGTCACCCCTGTGTCCGGGTAGGGGTCACACGTGTAGGATATTTCTTCTCCATAGGGAATATCTCCCAAAGGAGTGCCTGTGTGTCTCCCATGAAGGATAGCCGGAGGCTTTGGACAAAAGATTTCTAGAAAGAAGACAAGACCTCTAAGTCCCATTAAAATCTTTAAACTTTAATCTAAAGTGATTCTCCGATTATGGGGTGCTGTGGCTGTGTTGCCAGTTAAGTCAATACTTTTTTTCTCAAGGAGAGTAGAAACTACAAAATAAACGTATTAGGCTTCTGCTGAGATGGAGCTGAATGAAATGACACCTGAATCAATATTTATTACAAAATTCCAAAAGAAACGAGCACCTTGAATTCTTCAACTAGTCAAGATTTCTGAATAATAATTGAGTGTATTCCTTTAAAATGAATAAAAATCGTCTTAGCCACATTAAAGCGAAATCACCCATTAATTTAACAAGCATTTCTTCAGCGCCTACTACACGTCAAATACTATTTTTAGCACAAGATAAACATGATCTTTGACATCAAGGATCTTCATCCTAGAGACATCTTTCTAGAATATATAATACATGTACTATTTGCGTATTAGTGATTTAATTTTTCTTGATGCCAGGCTACGATTCTCATAATAAAAATGAAGGATTACAGTAATGCTATCACAATGAAGTGAAATATACTGCATACTCCCGTATGTGTTTCAAAAGGCCCAAGAATGTTACATCTTTTGAGATATTCATTGGTTTTTGCAGATATTTTTGTCATTGAAGAAACACACATTTATTCCTCTAAGTGTGTCTATTTGGAGACCCTCCTTCCCCATTCTCATTTTCTTTGGATTTGGGAAGAGGCTATTATAGCATCAAAGAATTATAGATAAATTAATCAAAGACTAAAATAGCTTAA
>NW_012137747.1:742012-745871 GCF_000956105.1 Propithecus coquereli | reverse complement strand
TGTATTTGCTCACTCCATACCAGTCATTTAGCTTCCCAGAAAATGGCAAGAATGGGCTTTTTAGAGAACAGAGAATGCCAGGAACATTTCTGCCTTAGGGCCTTTGCACGTTCTGCTCCACCTACATGTAAAGTTTTTCCTCTATCTATACGCATCGGTAGTCAAGTAATTTCCATCAATGTTCACGTGTTACTTTCTCAGTGAGAACTTTTTTGATTACCTTATTTAAATTGAAACTTTATTCTTTTCCTGGGATTCCTTATTGCCCCTTCACATAACTATTTTATTGCATTTCTCTGTTTTTTTCTTAATACTACTTGGTATTATTTGAAAATTTCTACTTATGTCCTTTTCTGTCTTTATTCTTGCACAAAAATCTAAACAACATGGAAGCAGGGACTTATTCTGTCTTGCTTAAGGTATATTCCCAATTCCCAGAAGACTGGTTGGCACATAATAGGTGCTCGAAAAAAATTTGTTGAAAGAATGAGTAGATGGCTAAATAGATGATTGAGGAAAGGGTAGAGAAGTTGAAGTGTGGCTATTACTTTTGACAGGAAATAAAGGAAAAATTTTGCATAACATAATGCCATAAACTAATTTACATGAAGCATTTCTTCCCATTTGTAGTACAAACTATGCTGATAAGTATTTGTAGGATGGCACCCAAAACACATGATGCTCAGGTTTATTTCCCCCCAAATATTCCTTGTAACTATTCTAACAAAAAACTATTTCCATCAAAAATGAACATCAACAGAGGGACAGACATTAGATAATTCCGTGGAGCAAAACACATTAAGGAAAAAACAAAGAGAAAGACCCAGGTCTGAACAAATACTCCTGTACTCACGTTCACACACAGGAACACTGTTATTCCAAAGGCTTCTCATTCCAGCCAGGACACAGTGACTCGTGGAACTGCCCTTTAAACGGAACCTGGAGGACAAAGGCAGTAGTGGCAGGGTGAGCTCGCCATTTCTCTCTTCCCTTTATTGACACATCTCAGCTTCCTAAAACGTCTAGTTTCTTGCCAGACCAAAGGCACCCTGAGTTGCCTTTGGGTTAAGGGTTTTTTTAACCTGCCAATGGTGTTGGAACACAGTACTAAGATCATTTACATTCTCATACAAGCTAGTGATGTTGTTTGAAATGTGAGCCTCAGTCTTTGTGCCCCCTCCAACAAAACCTAATACTATTTAAATAATATATAATTGGATTAAAAATATGTCTACATCCAAGAAAAATACTTCTACTCTTTCGTTTCTATTCTAAATCCCACTATTGAGTCGTTTACAAGTTTCATGAAAAAATGTCTGCATGTTATTCATCTTCTATACAACTTTCTTATGTATATAAAACTTTTCTTAGCAGCTCCCTAAAATACTTATCTCATCATGCCTACAAATTACTATTAACCCATACTTAATGATCCATGTATATATGCGAGATCTGTTGTTGTATTTCTGCTATTGTTATTGCTTTGTCCCTGGAAGCTGAACTTTTTCCAAAATGATTTCATTTCTGAGCCTGTAGCAGTGAGAAACCAAATGAGTTGAGCTTTTTCCTTTTTAAACATCTATTCATGGTTCCATTTGGTTCTTACTACACTTTCCAATAATTGTTTCAGGTATTAATCTCCTCTAGTACTTCTTTTTTCCTAGGCCAGTCGCCCTTTTGGACAGGTGACTGTATTTATGTTTGTATGTGACGTTGAGTTGTATGTAGCATTTCCTCTTTATCTTCTGATAGTGACGCCACTGAGTCCCTACCCTTGTTTAATAACTGCCCTTCTGGAAGTTAATATCTCTGGGTACTTCCTTTCCATGAGATCAGCCCCCTCTGGATTAGCCCCTGAACTCAAGAGAGCCACTCTGCAGTAGTGAGTCCCTGGTCTCTATTCTGGGTCACACTCACCCTTCATTGCAAATGAAGGACACCTTCGCCCCAGGCTGGAGATTAAGAGGAACTAGCACACGGCCATTAGGGAGTTGGTCCAGGAAGTCATCACAGGATTTCACTAGGAGGAAAAAACAAAACGAAGCAGGAATAAGATTTCCATGTGAGGGGAAAGAGAGTGGTCTGGAAACCCAACGAGAGTCTACATACCTACACATGTGGGGGCTCCCGGGCTCCAGTCCCCCTGGGGTGTACAGCGCAGAGAAGCAGCCCCCGTGAGGTCATAGCCAGGCTCACAACTGTAGAACACTTCCTGTCCAGGCGAAAAGTTGTCCTTGTCACTTGGGGTATGCTTACCATGTGAGATTTTTGGGGGTGGCTGACACACTGTGGAAAGAACAGTTCCAAAGTACTTGTTAGTTATGGGGGAGTTTCTTTTGCTATCCCCTATGCTTTCTGAAGTCCTCATAGCTAGGAAGAGGCAGAACAATAGAACCCAATTTTCCCAAGCACAAGGTCTCAAATTTACTGGCAAGTGTACAAGGCATGAGGTTTCTTTTCCTCGCCCTGGCTATCCAGTGTGGAGTTATCGGTATTGGTGGATTCTCCACTTACGTATTTCCTAGAAGAGCAGTCTCAATTTTCAGCCTCGTTGTTTAGGTAATGAAAACGTAAATTGAGCCCAAGCCTATTTAGTGGATTTCCCCTCATATCTCTTATCGTACTCCTGTGGCTGAAGGATAATCTTATGTCCATCTTTATCCCAGCTGCTCTGCCCTCTCAGTGGTTGTGCATGGCTGACATGCATGGGTTAGAGAAGAATTGTAAGCTCCTTCTCTGAACCTGCATGTCAACCACAACACCTACGAGTCCGCGCCATGCCAGCTAGCACAGCATAAGCAGACAAGGTAAGCCATCAAGAACGGAAGCCCTTAGTCAGCCGGTCCTTGTCATGAGGGGGCATATTATTTACAGTGTACTTGACTCAAGGCCTGCCTTCGTTTATAGCCCATTAGGTGCATACTTAGAGCATCATAAGCCATTTTAACATCAATCTAATCTATACCTCATTAAAGATGATTAAAAAAAATCTGTTTGGCTATGAGCAGCTTCCTTTCACTCTTGACTTCAGATTCCTAATTACAACATGTAGGAGGTGGACCATTATAGACAAACTCTAATGCCTTTGTCACCATTCTGATGCTATGACAGCTGTCTTCACAAGCCAGTCTCTTTCTTTCACCAATGGATACCGATAGAAGTATGGCAAGAACCAGAGTATTCAGACTCTGGGGTCTAACACAGGTGCCTTTTTAAATCCTGGGTGTGTCACTTAATAGAATACGACAATTCTATTGGACAGTTTGCTTAACCTCTGAGAGACCAAGCTAACTACACGGTAGCACTACTTCAAAGTGTTGTTGCAAAGAGTAAATAAGATAACGCATATAACATGCTTATCACACAGCTGACCATAAGAAAATTCCATATCGGTCTTCAATATAATTAAGATAAATTGCAGTTGATACTTTGCCCTGAGAATTGCTCATTGGTGAGTGTCATATATCTCCTTTCTTGGCCAATTAAGCTCTTGCTTATCAGAATGAAGACACATACACGTAGGTCCACACACCCCTCCAACCCCCTTAAATTCATGCTTCTTCCCCCCACATTTACTCCCCGACCCTGCTCACCACACATCCCTCCCTCGGAACAAACACTGACCTCCTGACCCTCCGACAACTCATGCAGCCTGTAGACCCTGCCCGGCCTCAGGCGGACTCACCCCTGGAGCAGCGGGGCAGCTCTGGCTCCCATTTGTTCAGGGCCTGGCACTGCACTCTGGCGGGTCCTTTCATGACAAAGCCGGGCTGACACCTCAACTCCACAACTTCATTTAAGGAAAACAAGCTTCTGTTGTCAGATACCATTATTCCATTTTCCACGTCTGGCGGCGTGC
>NW_012137747.1:729962-731562 GCF_000956105.1 Propithecus coquereli | reverse complement strand
CAATGACAATAGTAACGTTGAAGTTCACTTATCACAGATCACCATGACAGACATAATATATGATAATGTTTGAAATGTTGTCCGAATTGCCAACATGGGACACAGAGGCATGACGTGAACACATGCTGTTGAAAAAATGGTGCCGAGAGATTGACTTGATGCGGGGCTGCCACAAACCTTCCATTTTAAAAAAATATAGTATCAGCAATGCACAAGAAGTGAAGTGCAATGAAACGAGGTATGTCTGCCCTCCACTACAGCTGCCCTGGCAAACGGGTGATGCTTTTACTGTGAAGATGTGTTCTCTCCCACAACTGCTCCATGGCCTTCCCTTTCTTCCAGCAATGTCTACTCTGGGTTAGGGCTGCTTGTGTGCTTTGACTACACTCTTCGCCCATTTTCTTCCTTTCCACCCGGTGAAGGCCACATTTTTCGTATATGCACTGCCCTAGTTTTTCATAAGGATACAGACTTTGCCCTGAATCACATCATACCTTTGTTCATGTCAATTAGGAGTTAAACACCCACGTTCAAGCCTTTTAAGAGCAGGTGGTAATTGTGCTTTCTGAGATGCGACTAGATGGCAGTATTGCTGTCCTAGAATTCTTGAACCAAGAGATGTTTCTGCCAACTCACCCTTGGTTACAAGAGTAATTGATTGTGGATCCAAACTGGATGTCTGTGATCACATGCACCATGCCATTCACAGGATCTGGAGGAATTTTACACAATCTACCTGTAAGAAAGAAACAGAATTTTCAAGCCAGGTAGGGTAATCTGAACTTTTTTTAGTACCCAAGGCCCCACCTTGGGTAGCTTACTGAAGACTGTATGCAGTTCTGATGATTCACACAATTTGTCACCTTGAGGAAACTCACCAGACTGCCTTAGGGTCAGCCACCTTCTAAGCACAACTTTCAAAAGGACCTTCCCTCCAGATCTGTCTTATCTCCACCTTGCATCCCTTATCAAAATGTAAGTCATTTATGGCCTTATATACTACCACTATATTTTAAAGTTCTCAAAGGATTTCTTCCCACCTACTTATTCAAACAGAATTTATATCTCCTTACATAATTTTTTTTCCTGGTCTAGAGTCATGAATTATTTACTTTCCCATAGGAAATGGAGATTTTCTCTGCAAATATTCCTTGGAACATTCTCATGAAATGAGCATTTCAAGCAATAATCAGGTATGACCTACAAGACCAACTCTTACATACCCCTATCTAAATACTTTTGAATAAAGGCTTTTCATACACAAAATTTGAAAAAATTAAATAAGATGCTACAGATGTTTTGGCAGACACTGGGAAGCTCCAGTGCAGGGTCACTCACGTTTACAGACATTTTTGGGACTCGACCAGACCAGGTTTTCCAGACACGTGATAGAGAATGGCATCCCATAGTACTCAGGGCGGCATTCATACTTTAAAGTTGTCCCAATGGGAAAGTCAGATTCGTTGGTTTGGGTTCTCAACTTAGCAAACTGAAAATCATCCGGGACTGTACAGTGACCTAGAGACCAAGAAATCAAGTCTGAGTTAATGAAAAGATACCCAATGCTTTTCCTCTTTCTCTCTCCCTTGTTAAATTTGAT
>NW_012137747.1:729361-729912 GCF_000956105.1 Propithecus coquereli | reverse complement strand
GGACCAGATAGGTTCAGCTCTTTAAGTTGTTCTAAGAATTTGGAAGTTAAACATCCTATTTTTTGCCCATTAGGAATCATATATGTGCCTGTGTATTGTATACATACACAATACATATATTTAAACCTATTTTCTCAAATTTAGAGTCAAAATATGTATAATCTACCGATCTCTTCTACTTTTTCTTGCTTTCTCTCATTTTCTAGTTTTATCGATTTATTTTATGACTTCAGAGACATTGTTATTAAATTATAATTACATTGAAAAGTTTCACTTTTGAAGAATTATTAATAGTTCTGTATTGTATTTAGTTTCATAACTTTGCTAAAAACAATTGACTGTGTTTTGTCTTTGTACGTTTGGTTTTTGTAATCAATTCTCTATCTCATTGATATTTCTCTTAGAATTCATCATTCTCCTTTTTAAAAACTTACTTATGGATTGCCTGGGTTAATCTTCTTTTCCTGAGAAGCATACTTAAATGGTATAATTTGGGGGTCTTAGCTTGTCTTTTAATGAGAAGCTCATTAGCCTCTAGATGTGAATACTAG
>NW_012137747.1:723530-726501 GCF_000956105.1 Propithecus coquereli | reverse complement strand
ACTGTACAGTGACCTAGAGACCAAGAAATCAAGTCTGAGTTAATGAAAAGATACCCAATGCTTTTCCTCTTTCTCTCTCCCTTGTTAAATTTGATACCAGAACAAAATAAACTTTTAGTTATGGAAGAATAATTTCCTCATAACTTTGGGAGTGAAAGTTCCATTAGCATGTTCTCATCAGAAAATATATTAATACTATCTGGAAGGCTAGTCTGCCATTTTGTCTTTCTGCTCATATAATTTAATGTAAAGATAGCCCCAATTTAATTTTTCACATTTTTAGGGAGCCAGAAACAGTGCCTCTGCCCAGGTTCCACCTTTACTGTTTGGTTTCCTTGTGCTTCAAGGCATCTAAACTCCAACAGAGAGCTCATGAGCATGAACAAAGACCTAAAGATGTTTTCTGGAACTGGGAAGCAGCTTCCAGTCTTCTAGGTCTGATTCCTAAGCCAGCTATTTTAACAAGGAGGAGATTCCTTAGACCAAAAACAAGGAGGAGATAAATTGCATCTCCTTAGAACAAAAACAAACAGCAAAAAACTACGGTCCTAATTACAACAAGCATTGCACAAAGTATATTTTGAATCAAATATATCGAGCTTTAGTTCCACACCCCTTTGGCTCATTAGCTTTAGACTCAAGAATTTGAATTCAAAAAATATGAAATCAGAAAAATATACATGCTTGGAAAAATAGGAATCATTTTCACTTGGTTTTGGCAACATTTTCTCTTTTAGCTTCTGTTTTAGCAGTTCTCCACCTCCCTTCCAATTATCCATTCAAAGACTAAAAGTCATCCTAGAGCTAATTCTGCACCCAGAAAATTCTCTGGAAGATTTACAAACTGATTTTTCATCTCTTGACCATAATTAAATAATTTTTCTCAATACAAAAATTTGTCTTATTTTCAAAGCATCTTTACAGGAAATCTACCTATATTGCCTAGTTCCTTTCTATCTTAGAGCTTGAATATTATTAGCTCTATTAGCTTCTAGTTCAAGGAGTCCATATCATGACTGAAACCTACCATTTCAGGCCAAACCACACATGATGTTGATCTGGCAGGTCTCCAGTCTAAAATCTAGCTGATAGACTAGAGCTACAGTCTCAAAATGGGGTTCTGATGAAAAAAAATCATACCGATAAATGTGATTCATCCCATAAACAGAAGCAAAAACAAAGATTGCATGATCATCTCAGTAGATGCAGAAAAAGCATTAACATTGCTATAGAATAATAACAGGCAAGCTGAGAGTCAAATCAAAGACTCACTACCATTCATATGGTACAGAGAAAATAAAATACTTAGGATTATACTTAACCAGGGAGGCAAAAGATCTCTACAAGGAGAACTATAAAACATGATGAAAGAAATTGCAGATGTGACAAAAAAAAAAAAAATGGAAAAACATCTCATGCTCATGGATTGGTAGATTCAACATTGTTAAAATGTCCATACTGCCTAAAGTGATTTACAGATTCAACCCAATTCCCATCAAAATATCAATGTCATATTTCACAGATCTAAAAAAAAAATAATTCTGTGCTTCATGTGGAACCAAAAAAGGGCCCAAATACCCAAAGCAATCTGAAGCAAAAAGAATAAATCTGAAGGCATCACATTACCTGACCTCAAATTATATTATAAGGGTATAGTAACAAAAACATCATGATACTGGTATAAAAGTAGAGACACAGACTAATGGAACAGAATAGAGAATCCAGATATAAAATCATCTGCCTACAACCAAGTGATCTTCGACGAAGCAGACAACATACATTGGGAAAGGAAGCCCTATTCAATAAATGGTGCTGGGAAAACTGGATAGCCACATGTAGAAGAATGAAACAGGAACCCCATCTCTTGACATATACAAAAATTAATTCAAGATGGATAAAAGACTTAAATGTAAGGCATGAAACCATAAAAATTCGAGAAGAAAATGTAGGAGAAATTCTTCTAGACATCATAGAACTTAGAAGATTCCCTCTGTCCCTCAATTTGGTAAATCTAGGTATTGCATTCGTAAGTAGGCTCATAGGTACATCCCAAGAGTGTTGGATAGGAGAGGACAAAAATGGCTTCTGAGTGACTAGTACATGTTCCCTTTCCTTTCCTTTCTTTCTATTATTAGTATTATTATTATTACTTTCAGAGATGGGGTGTCTATATATTTCCCAAACTGTTCAGTGGCTATTCACAGGTGTGATCATAGCTCACTACAGCCTCGAACTCCTGAGCCCAAGCCATCCTCCCGCCTCTGCCTCTGGAGTAGCTGGGGCTACAGGTGTGCACCACCACACATGAAGCTCCCTTTCCTTTTAGAATAGCTCTTCTCTCTTAGAGTTCCCCACTGGTCAGTGTGTTTTGCCAGGACTAGGATCCCTTCTACAACTTACTTCCTCCTTCCTGTCTTCACTTCCTGAAGGTGGGTGTCTTCGGGGATTGGGTGTCTTAATCAAGCTTCTCCAAATCTTAGAAATTCAGTCTCTTTATTTTGCTGTTCCCCCCTTGCTTTTTCTTTCCACCAAAGTAGAAAGACTTCAAGAGCTAAAACTTGTGCGAGGCTAAGCCTTATTTTAATTTAGAACTTAGTCCCAGAGGGCTAAGTGATGTGTCGATAATGCAGCCCAATTTTCAAAGAGAATACACAGGGATCTCAGGACAAATAGGTAATTAAAATAGATTTTGCCTAGCTTTGTTCCCTCCTGGCCTGTGCTTCCCTCCAAAATCTGTGAAGATAGTATAGCTTACACTAGTTAAGATGCATAGATATTTGTTTTCAATTCTTATGGTTTGAAAAATTTTTTTCTAATTCTAATTAAGAACACTCCTACCATCCACCACTTCCCTCCCTTTTCACCAGCCCCTCCAGCTGCAAAGGTCATCAGAATCTTATGTGTTGACATATCTTAGAACCATTTATTATTGGTTTGGCATTTAATTATGTCAAGTGCACAAGTATTATAA